>NC_057722.1:24836195-24916881 GCF_004010195.1 Chiloscyllium plagiosum | reverse complement strand
TATGCCACTCTCTCCCCACCCCCCCCCTCCCCTAGCTTATCTCTCCACACTTCCGGCTCTCTGCCTTTATTCCTGATGAAGGGCTTTTGCCCGAAACGTCGATTCTGCCTGTCCTCGGATGCTGCCTGAATTGCTGTGCTCTTCCAGCACCACTGATCCAGAATAAAACTTTCTGGAGTCAATTCTTTGCTTTTTAATTTCTGTCCTGCCTTGAAAGTGTAGACTTTATGCTGCAGTATAATTCTTCGAGCAGTGAACACTCACCTGGACTTTGTAACTATGATACAGATTCAAGTGTGCATCTTGACAGTGAACAGTTCTTTGATGAGACCAGAGCTGGAATATGTCTTGCAATTTGGTGTCTCTACATAAGAAATGATACACTTACCACAGAGGGAATGCAGCAGAGGTTCACCAAACTGATAATAAGGATGGCAAGGCTGTCCTGAGAAGAAAGAGGTTAGACTAGACCTGTATTCACTAGAATTTTGAACGATATTTCTAATTGAAACATATACAAGTCTAATCCTATATGAATGGACAAGATGCAGAAGGATTATTTCCCTGATTAAGGTGTCTAGGACCAGGGACCAGGGAACACAGTATCAGGTCACAGGATAGTCCATTTAGGACATGGATGAGGACAGATTTCTTCACTCAAAGGGTAGTAAATCTGTTGATTTATCTACCATTGAAGGCTGTGCAGTTTAAGTCTCTGAATATATTCGAAAGAGAGATATATAAACCTTTCGACCCTAAAGGCATTAAGAAGCATGAGGGAAAAGTGAAAATATGGCATTGAGACAGATGATCAGCCATGATCATATTGAATGGTGGACCAGGCTCAAAGGGTTGAATACCTACTCATACACCTTATTTTTATGCTTCTATGATGGGAAAGTTACATCTGACTCTGATCCCGGTAAGTGCACCTGCAGTTTGCCTGGGTCACATAACAGCTTAGCAAGTAAGAGTAATAGTAAACCATACCACCATACCTGCTGTATTATTCAATAAAAAATGCGGACCTCCTACTTAACATTATTTTCTCATGCTATCCATAAACCCCTTGGTTGTCATTTTGTCTCCAAATCTATTAATTTTGAACTTACTGAATGACTGTGCACGTGCTCTCTGGGGTAAAGAATTCCAAATGTTCATAATTCTTTGAGAACAAATTTCTGCTAAGATCCGAAGTGTCTGACTCATGATCTTGAGACTGGAAATTGATTGGGTAAAGGGTTGAGGGGTGTTTTAAAGGCTCAGAAGTGTCAAGTATATATGCATGAGCCATTGATTATATCAGAAGCATTGGGCTGAGATTTTATTAGAGGAAGAATGGTAGACCTTTTAGGCTTGCTCATGCAAAGCCCGTCTTCATTTCTGTCTTCAGTGGCCTATCACCAAGCCAGTTAAGATATGTATCCCAAAATATCCTGGTTTCCAGCAGCATCCAGATGAAAGTGAGATGATAATAGTGAGATTGGTCCTCTCACTTGATTCCTGCCTCTCTCATGATGCCAGGTCCATAATGTTGATTTCCACATTTAACTGTGGTGCATTAGACTCCCCACATGACCAAACCCTTTAGGAAGGGCAACTTAGTTGTAAGTGAGCGAGTTTCCTGGGTTTTCTGGAAAATGTAAGGCAAAGGCACAGCAGTAGTTGAGGGGCTGAAGACAGTACAGGAAACAAACATCGAAATCTTGCCTGATTATGCAAAAAAATTGTCCATATAGGTCCTTACGCTGAAAAGGTTACCTTCATAACTTTAGAGGTTTGTACTTCTGAAGCACTTTGTTACATAAATGATGCTATATAAATGGAAGTTGTTGTTGATCTCCGTTGTCAATAAGTGTTTTATTAGGTCAGTGTGACAATTGCTATTGCTCTTTGATAAGCACCGGGATGGTCTGCAGCAGCAACTGCAGCCACAGGAAGAGCACCGGCAGTAGGAGTAGCAAGAGAAGCATTGGCTCCACAAGGCTCGCTACATGCCTGTCACTTTGCAAGCGAAAGGCAAGGAAGGAAAGAGGAGATCTATCAGAGAGAGTAATGGTATATGTTGAATAAATGGATGAGGAGTATATGCTATGGGTAATTATGAAGGAGAGCTCTGACATTATATCAAGTGTGAGTGTTAGTGGTGGAACGATAGGGATGTGAGGAGTGATGCATTGGAATAGACTTGTATGTTCAAAGTGAGAGGGGTGGGGTGATACAGAAATTAGAATGTTGATAACTGTGCCAACAACCTCAACTTTCCTGCCCTGCAATGGTCATTATAGCACTTTGACATTGCATCCTTAGTCAAGTCACCATATGCCTTCAACTGACAACTCTGTTGCATCTATTCATGCTTTCTTGGCTCAATCAGCAAGTTTTCTTTCACTCCCATCAATAATGCACAATGTCTCCATGCAGATATTTATAGACCTCAGCATGTTAATCAGTGAAGTATGCCCAAAATAAAGTGCAGCCTTTGAATGTGTACATTTCCGTCTGTTACTTCTTACTGTCTTGGTCCCAATTCCATAATTAAGTTTCATGTTTCACATTTGGAGTGTTCCTTGCAACATTGGAGTAAACACAGCCCTTGTGGACATCATCAAACCCACTCAATCTAATTAGGAAACTTGGATACAAGATGCTAAAGCAACTGATAAACATGATGCATGTACTTCCAGATTTAGGCACCACATCCCTCACCCAGCCTCCTTCTCAATACTGTCCATAATGTCCAGCCCTTTGATCCCTGGTTCTACAGAGTCTGGTTAGTCTTTTCAGTAGATGCCTTGTTAATGAACCTTCTAAAATGTTTCACATTTCAATTAGTGATTCTTTTGTTGGTTCCCCTCTTAAGGCAAATATGTCCATCTCTACATAAGGTGACCAAAACTGTGCCAAATATTCCAGATTTAGTCTCATCAATGCCCTATATAATTGTATAATTGTAACAAGATTTTCTTATTCTTATAGCTCAATCGTCATTCAGAAGAAGCACAGATACTATTTTCCTTCCAAATTGTTGCTGAATTCATATGGAGCTTTGTGATGCCTTTTATAATCACCATAGAGACAATTTTTTAAAATCACAGATTTGAAATCTCAATGACCATAGTAAAGGAATCACTTAACAAATTTGAGTTTAAGCCTTTTAATGTAACAAAAAGAACTCAACATTTACTAAAGATTATCATTAGCAACAAATACTCTAGAACAATGGAAAACATGAAGCTTATTCATGTTTTATGACCAATAATCTCAAGCCACATATGTAATTTCAAGACACTTTGCACAGAATTGTAGTTTTTTCAGGAAAATGTCTGAAATCATTTCCAGCTTCAAATGTAATGTTGCTTCTCATTTGGCTGAGATATTGTGCCCAAGACCAGTTGCATGCTCTTTCTCTCAGTATCCTGAGAATTTCCAAACTGGTTTACAGCAGTTAAGGTCCAGACCACCAAAAGAATCCTTATCCTGGTCTCGTTGGGGGCAATGTATAGTGTCTTTAAATTACTCTTGGTTTATCTGTTCAACCAATGGACATATTTTCACCATAATCTATTTAGGAGAAAACTTCCTGCAAACCATGGCAGCAGCTGTCTTGTATTCCTGCCTCTTTCTCTTTGTTTCTTTGTCCAACTTGTTTTTTAAATAACACTGTCTTGAGACCAACAGTGTATTCAAAGCAAAATCTGCAGTCTCTTTCTGTGTTCAGATGTGGAAAAGGGCATCTGGGTTTCAGTAAATCTTACACTGGGACTTCTATTCCCATCATAAGGATTGCTTGGCCCTTTACAGGGCAAAGTTTGATAGAAGTAACAAGTTTTCCTGCTTCCAGGGCACACTTCTTCCCTACACTACCTCATGTTATTCACTGCTCCTCACCTCAGCATGTCTGCACCTTGCCTACAGTGCATTGCTGATGCACCTGTGTACTCACCAGCTGTAGAAGTATTTGCCTCCTATAGGACCTTCATGAACAGGAAGAGTTTCACAAGTGTGTTGCAAGCTCAGCTTATTAACTTAGGTGTCAGCCTAAACTTTCACATTCTTTTTCTTCTTGCACTCCGTGTTGATCTTATCCTTTCTGAGCTTTCATATCCAATATTACCTCTTGGCTAAGCTTAGTCATGTCAACTATTATGATGAGTTGTCCCTCCTTTGTAACCAGGGTGGTGGTGACCATTGATGGCTCCCCCTCTCCCACAGTAATCCATGCCCTCTAAGGTTCTATCATCTCCCATCCTTTTCGGTTGAGTTACCCCCTATCACAATTCTTGTCTCCTCTGCATCCCAGCATGCAACCTTCAAACCCTACAATTAATTTCCCAAATAGTGATGGTCCAGAGAACCCATCTTGACTTTTGAAGGACCTAGGACTGACAATGCCCCTCATTTTGATCGATTTGGAAGGACAGCTCTGACTGATGAGTGACCATGTCCCTGACTGATCTCTGCAAGGCTCCCAACTAATCTATTGTTCATCTCTGAACTGGTTGGATTGGACCTGTTGGTCTTACTGTGTCATACTCCGTGGACTGTAGTAATACAGAACCAGTAACCTTGATCACTCCAAGCAGCCAATTCAAGCCCCAAGACTGAGGTCAAACACTGCCTTTGACTGAACTGATAAATGACATTTACTCTTTATTTGGCTGAGGACTACTTCCCTTAGGCTTTGAGACATAGATATTTGGCTGAAGCACAGGCAGAGTGTTTGCCATTTAAGCTGTTCACACATGCTGCTGATGTGACTTTGACGTAGCACAGTGCCATACAGCAAACTTTCCATTCCCTTGACTTATCACTGCTAACAACCATGGCAAGGTACCTGACTTTGTCTGCACTAAAAGGCAAAACAAGACCAAAGTGCTATGAGCTTTTAACTTCTGAACGAGGTGGCAAAATTTCAAGAAAGTAATGCAAGAGAGAGAGATGCTATGAAAATCCAACTAGGTGTGAAGAGAGTAAGCTGTAAGAAACCAAGACAAGAGCCCTGAGATACATCCTGTCCTTGTGTGTAGAGTGATCTGGCAGCAGTATTAAAGTGAAAAGTATTGGATGACTCCAAGGTGAGATTATATTCTCAGTGAGGAAGAAATGTGGTGAGGCTGGTGCATGTTCAATGTCTGTGGATGGTCAGTGTAGGCGGTCACTACCAATGGTGTGTACCTGAGATGTTGTGTACTGCTGACCAAGATGAAGGTTGTTTGGAGAAGCAAGTGATGATCTGAAATCATCAGTTACCCACTTCAATTTCTATGTTAGGTGTTCCTGACCTCTACCTTATTTGCCAGAGTTTAACAAAACAGAAAGCTCAAGGTTAATAAGTTGAGTTGAGCTCTCAACAAGGTGCTCAACAAGCAACAATCCCCAACTATTAGCAGCTCGTAGCTGCTTAGCAAGAAACTTGCCACTTTGCTTGAGAAAAACAGCGAAGATTGAGCTGGATGCTCATGCTGAAATGTGCTGCACCATTTCTGATTTCTCACTTAATTCTGCCACGTATCTTGCTACTCTGTTCAACTCCATTAAGATACCACTGTTGGTTTTCCTGGAGGCTTTTGTGTCTTTTAATATGAAAAGAGATGCAAAATATTTGCTTAATGTCTCTGCTATTTCCTCATTTTAATTCCTGCTGATTCTGCTATAAGTGACTCATATTTAATTTGGCAAAAGTCTTCCTTGTTACATATCTGGAGTGTAAAATTAAAGCAGAAATCAAAGTGGGTGGCACGGTGGCACAGTGGTTAGCACTGCTGCTTCACAGCGCCAGAGACCCGGGTTCAATTCCCACCTCAGGCGACTCTCTGTGTGGAGTTTGCACATTCTCCCCGTGTCTGCGTGGGTTTGCTCTGGTTTCCTCCCACACTCCAAAAAAAAATGTGCAGGTCAGGTGAATTGACCATGCTAAATTGTCCGTAGTGTTAGGTGAAGGGGTAAATGTAGGAGTATGGGTCTGGGTGGTATACGCTTCAGCGGGTCGGTGTGGACTTGTTGGGCTGAAGGGCCTGTTTCCACACTGTAAGTAATCTAATCTAATGTGTTAAAGTTGACACAGAGTTACTATTAGGATCTTAAAAAGTTGGTACAGAGTTTAAATCTTTGCCAAATATGAAGTCCAAAACAATGAAAAGTGAAGGAAGCTGTAGACACTTGCTATACAGGTACACACAAAAACAATATTATTTTGATCCTCAATCCTTTTTTTGCAGAATACACAACAAAGTAAATTATTTTAGGAGTACTGTGTTTTTTCAGAGTGGTGCAGAGATTACATGAATATAGCTTATAATTAAAGTCAGAATGAGAACATCCGTCTTTGTCATATTATTATATTAGAGTTGATTCTCTGAAAAAGAGAACTCCACTAAACGGCTAAAAAACCCCAAAAAAACCCCTATAAATTTCTATTGTTTGTAGCTATAAGTTGTGTAACATTCAATTTTATAACCTCAATTTTAGGGGGGATTTGAAAGTTGTGACAAAAATCTAAAAAAAATTGTCTATATTATACATAACCAACATTATCTTTAATGGTGCTATGGCAGTTAATTAGAGGTGAGTTGACATTTTAATTACCCTAAACTCTTATAATATTGTAACATTCTATTACTGTATTCCAAGATTATTTCAAGAACAATATAGTACTAAATAATCATTAAAATACATAGGTTTACACAAAATGCCTCAATGGTTTAAAATAAACTTTAAATTCCACATTTCTTAAATCAGGTTTATATATACCGATATTGGTCAATTCAATATTTTGGCTATAACATAGCTTTTAAATACATTTTCAGGGAACTACATTACATTTCAGAATCAACGTTCCAAGAGGGAAGACTTCATTTAGGACCACGTCTTTACCTAATAATGTTCAGTTCCAGAATGATTTAATGTCTCTCCTGATTGAGGAGTTAGCTTAACAATGAAGTGAGGTAGATAAACTTACCTTGCCAAAGAAAAGATAGGAGAACAAATAATGTAGGCAGCTTTGAGCATCTGACTTTATGTTTATGTAAATAATCCTATATGGTTTTATATTACATTAGATTACCTACAGTTATTTACTTTCATATTCTCTTTTCTCCTTCTTTGTTAATTTATTGGCTATACTTTGCTAATCTCTAAAATCTTCCCAATCCTTAGGCTTACTCTTGTTTTTGGTAACATTGTAAGTCTCCTTTAATCTAATATTATCTTTAACTTCTCTAGTCAGCACCTATTGCATCACTTGCTCCATGGAATTCATGTCTCAATGGAACGAATGTTCACTGAGAATTCAGATCTTTAAAAAAATGCTCACCATTGATTATCTAACCTTATATCTTTTAATCTAATGTTTCAATCTATGTTAGCAAACTTCCCATTGTATTGATGTAATTGGCTTTGCTAAAATATAAGATGCTACTTTCAGAGTTAACAACATCACTTCCAAACTCAATTATGAAATTCTATCATATTATGATCATTTGTCCCCAGTTTGTGTCGTTACAATAAGTTTACTAATTAACTTGATCTCACCATGCAATTTCAAATCGAAAATATTCTGTTGTCTGATTGATGCCTCAACCTTGGAGCAGGAAGCTCTTCAATTTTCCCAGCTTTAACATAGGTGCATGAGAATTAATTATTGCATTTTTATTGCCATAGTAACTAAAATTAGCCAACGTCATACTCACCATGTCTCCACTGTCTTAACTAAATGAATCATGAGGGGACCCACAATCTGTCAACATTGCAGTTGGGACAAAAACATAAACATATAAACCTTTTAAAACAAATGCAATAGCACCACCATTGGGCAGCACAGTGACTCAGTGGTTGGCACTGCTGCCTCACAGCGCCAGGGACCTGGGTTTGATTCCTGCCTCAGGCGACTGTCTGTGTGGAGTTTGCACATTCTCCCCGTGTCTGCATGGGTTCCCTCCGGGTGCTTCGGTTTCCTCCCACAATCCAAAGATGTGCTGGTCCAGTGAATTGGTCATGCTAAATTGCCCATAGTGTTAGGTGGATTAGTCAGGAGTAAATATAGGGTAGGGGAATGGGTCTGGGTGGGTTCCTCTTTGGAGGGTCGGTGTGGACTTGTTGGGCCAAGCGGCCTGTTTCCATATTGTAGGGAATCTAACATTCAGATTGTAGGAGCTTTTGCAGGCAGTAATACAGGCCAAGCTACAAAACAGCATTTGTTGAAAAATTACAAAATATATTTGTGCACACACTTCTTCCAATGTTAACACTTACTGGAAAAGAAACTGATGCACACCTTGCAAGTCTGATAATTTTCAACAATTGTTTTAAGTGATGGTATTAAAACTGGTTCAAGAACTCTAATCATCGTATCAAGTAATTACAAAATGCATGTAATGGATTTAACTCTGGACCTTAGTTTGAATTGTAGATAAGAAACCTTTACTTTATTACAAACATGGAATGTTAACTGTCAAGAACAATTCCGGTCCAAAAATGAGATGTCTATTAGCCTTTTCCTTCAGTGATTTCTTGATCCTTTAAAAAGAAAGTTCAATTTGTCAACAAACAGTGTGTTCAAGCTTAACTTAATGGATCAACAAATGCCTTGGTGTGAAATTGAATAGACGGCTTGGTTTCTGCGCCGTGTTGAGTTTGCTGCTTGAAGCCGAAGCAGCAGTTGAGTATTGATATAATTGATTCAATGTACTTTCATTAGAAAGGGGAAAAAGTCAACCAAGCTTCTCGATCCTGACTCTTGTCAAACATCCATGAATATGGACAAAGGGTGAGCATGGTAATAAGCTTGGCAGTGATGGCCTCCATGGTCAAATGGGTGAAAGTGAGGACTGCAGATGCTGAAGATTAGAGTTGAGAGTGTGGTGCTGGAAAAACACAGCAGGTCAGGCAGCATCCAAGAAGCAGGAGTATCAATGTTTTGAGCAAAAGTATTTCATCAGGAATCCATGGTGAAATGGCCTATCAATTAAATGGCTTATAGATGATTTGGCTGCATACACACTTAGAACCATTCCCTGAATATTTGCTTCAAGATAGAATGGAACTGCAGAGAAACATATATTTGATTGGGCACTGCTGCTCGTATACAATCCCATTAAGCAGGAATTTGATACAACCATAACATTTTCTTACATACTAATTATACGTTAAAGGCGATCAAATAAGTTACTGTTACACAGCTCAACCAGATAGTAATTCACTGAAACTGTGGAGGATTCTCAAAGAAAATAGAAATAGATATTACAAAACAACATCCATGAAAATAATACTAATTGCATCATCAAGCTTCAAGTTATTGTCAATAAGTGATGTTATTCTAATGATTTCACTTTGTGGCTAAATTAGTGGCAGTACATTCCTGAAAAATAAGTCATAGTACAGCCAGAATTAGAAAGAGTGGATTGGGCAGAGAAGTGAACTAAATTTCAAGAAAAGAAGCAAAACAATTTGTTAAATTATTTCCAGTTCAGCTGGCAGAGTAGATTAAGTGACTGTTGCATTCAACAAAAGTAAACATACTGCGTTGTTTAAAAAAAACCATACCTCATGTCTCATTAACTTCTTGCTTTACAATTCACTTTGAGAAATTAAATAGCTGTGAGGAGAATGTGGACTGAGAAAAAAGTTCTAAAATTATTATTATTGAGTGGTTGAGAGCAGTGTCTCATGACTGCTCCTCCCATTTTTCCTTTCATTCCTGTATGAAAATGTTGGGAACATGACTCAGTGGAAACTCAGTGATGTCGGGGAATTACCGCTCATCATTCAATCAAGCCATGTGTTGATATTGTAATTTCCTGTGTCATCATACCAGCCAAATCACTGCAGCTTTCAACAGTTAAATGATTATCCCTGGGGTGTCATTACAAAAAGATATAACAGCTGTGAATGAATGGGATTTAATATTAAATTTACATCCTAGAAAAATGACGACATTGTACCTGTTTGAAGCAGTCTATTTTCAATTGCATTTTCATTATCTTGTGTTTTTATAAGAATTTTTGTGGTAATATTTCTCAATGTCCTCTTTATTTGAACACAACCAGAGAGTAATAGAACAAAGAATAGTATAGCACAGGAACAAGCCCTTTGGCCCACCATGTCTGCACTGACTGGAATGCCATTCTATACTAATTCCATCTCCTGCCAATAGTCCTTATCCCTCTATTCCTGGCCTGTTTATGTGTTTGTCTAAATTCCACTTAAATGTTACTATCATATCTCTGCTTTTACTATCTCCCTAAGCAGCATGATACAGGCACCTACCACTCTCTGGGTTAAAAAAAAATGCCTAGGACATCTTTAAACGTTTCACACTCTCACCTTGAAGCCGTGATCCGATTGTTTTACATTTCCACCCTGGGAAAAAGACTCCAACTTTCCACTCTATCCATGGCTCTCATAATTTTAGGTACTTCTGTCAGGTCACACCTCAGCCTCTGATGCTCTTTGGATCAAAAACAATCCAAGTTTCTCCAACCTCTCCTTATAGTCAATTGTCTTCAAACCAGGCACCATCCTGGTAAATCTCTTTTGCACCCTCTCCAAAGCCTCCACATCCTTCCTATGGTATGCAAATGAGAACTGCACACATTACTCCAAATGTGGCCTAATTAAAGTTTTATGCAACGGCAACATGACTTACCAACTTACATACTCAGTGCCCTGACTGATGAAAGCAAGCATGCCATATGCCTTTTTTACTACCTTTATCCAGTTGTGTTGCCACTTTCAGGGAGCTATAGACTTGCACCCCAAGATCCCTTTGCATATCCATGCTCCTAAGGGTCCTGCTATTTACTGTGTACTCTCCTTGTATTTGACCTCCAAAAATGCATTGGCTCACAGTTCTGGATGAAACTCCATCTGCTATTTCCCTGCCCAATTTTTGAACTGATCCAAACCTTGTTGTATTGTTTGACAACCTTCCTCGCTTTCCACAACTCCACCAATTTTTGTGTCATCAAAAACTTACTAATCAAACCGCCTACATTTTCATCCAAATCAGTTATACATTTATTACAAGCAACAACAGTCCCAGCTTGATTCCTGCAGTCAGAAAAACACCCCTCCATAACTCCTCTTGCTTCTATGCCTAAGTCAATTTTGTATCCAATTTACTAACTCACAGTGGATCTCATGTGACTTAATCTTCTGGATCAACCGAGGGGCCTTGATAAATGCTTTAGTAAAGTTCAAGTAAACTACATCTACTTCCCTACCCTCAACAAACATCTTCATCTCTTCCTCAAAACACTCAATCAAATTTGAGAGACAAGACCATCCCACATCAAGCCATTCTGTGGTATCCCTATTAAGCCTTAATAATACATTCTTAATAAATTCCTTCCTTAATAAATTCACTCTTTTCCTGGATTATTCTTTTTTCCCTTCTTGGACAAATGAACAATACCAGCTAATATCCAATTTTCTGGGACCATGCCTGTGGTTAAAGAGGATACATACATCTTTCTCAACGCTTCCCCCACCCCATCCTTTTCTGACTGCAGTATCTTGTGTTCACCAGCAGCAGATGATGTACCACTGCAAGGATTTCCTGGGATTCCCGGCACCAGTGCTGCTTTTAAAATGCTGTTGTGCACCAGATCAAATGGCATCATTCTGGAACTGCCCTTCATGGTTGCTGGGTGCAAAGAACTGCCACAGAAATGGCTAAAAAAGGCAGGTTTGCTTCCTGCTTCACTGACAGAGACTTGGAAATCCTGGTGGACAGAATGGTGTGGAGGTGGGCCGTCTTCTTTCCTCAGGGCTGGCAGAGGAGACCATGATAGCAGATCGTGCCAGCCTGGTCCAATGTTTGTACTGTTTCCAGTGTAGTATCCCTGGTCCAGATGAACGTTCAGCAATTCCACAAGAAGGTTAATGTCCATTCTGCAAGGATATCTTCTCTCTGTTATCTCACACTTACTCTAATTCTGCTACTGCACCCATTTTCCACCAAGGCTTTTTGTCTACCACTGTCACGATTGCATGTAACATCTCTCACTCAGTCTCAACCCATCCCATCCAACCCTTAACCAAGTTCTGAAGAAGACGCATATTAGACTTGAAATGTTAAATCTGTCTCCCTCTCCACAAATGCTGCCAGATTTGTTAAGTTTCTCCAGCATCTTTTGTTTTTATTTCAGATTTCCAGGATCCACAATACTTTACTCTTATAACAACAGAGCCAGCCTTTCCAGCAGGTTTCATGACAAAGGTAGGATTGGACTGGATAGAACAGCATGTGAAAAGTTCAAAGGGAGGTAGGTTTGTGTGATCCAGAAGAAGCATGGAAGTTGAAATGGCTGATGTTGTGATGGTCAAATCAAAAGGTTTCCTTATTTGCAGAATAATAAAATTAATTCTAGGAATGAAAAAAATAACACGCAGGTTGCATATAATTAATAAAATTGATTAAAGCATTAAAGGTCGATTGACTTGCTTTATTGTGAGTTTAATAGAACTTGCTGAGGACATAAGTATATACAACTTGAAGTTTGACATTGGGTGAAATGGATTTTGAGATTGAGTGTAAATGCAGGTGTACAAATATCAAGGTAAGTAACAGTTCCCTGACAAGAAGACTAAAAGCACAGGATGAGGTGAGATGAAAATGGAGGAAATACAAGGGCTCAACAAAGAGCAATCAATCAAGGAGAAATTGTCAGGTGGACCTTTGAGAGTTGACATATAAACAAAGAATAAAGTTCGAAAATAGCAAACAAGTGAGACAGACATGGAGATAGAGAGAAGGGATGCTGTGACCATAGACCCAATATATACGGAAATGAGTCTTGCAATTTTTAAACATATACTGTTAACGTATAATTACAAGTTTAAAAGCAAACTATAATTAACTCCATTTGTAGTGTCTCACCATATGTCCAAACCTGAATTAATCAAATAGAAAGAAATCCGCATTTGACTAACTTCAAGCAAAATGTTCTCCTTTGTTGATGGCCATGTGAGTCATGACACTGGGTTAAGGTATTGCATGAAACTCTAATGATTAGGTCAATGTTAGTTTTGATTGCTATTTACTGTTAAGTTACTAAGTCTCACTTTTGAGGGCAAAGTTCATACTGCAATTCATATTAACATTTTGAGGCTGATAGGATGCAAGCTCAGGTTCTGACTCCTGATTAACATCTGCTAATTCTGTATTTCACATGTATATATGTTCATATATTAGGTGAGGTCAGGCTGAGTTGTAGTAGTTCCAAAGTCAAAGAAGCCAAAAAAACACACTCAGTCCAAAATACTGCCTTCAAAAATAAGCATTAATTGAGAAATCCTGTTCCTGTCTGCAGTTTGTCTGCTTGATAGTAAAGAAGTGCAAAGTTTTGGTGTAAAGGTCAAGCCCTCTGACCCCACTCACTCTTCACCTTGAACAATCCAAAATAGCATAATCAAATTTAAAAGGCTTTCACTTCAAAGTTTGTCCCACAGGAACTGATTTCTACTGTCAGAATTTTTAATTATGTGTTCAGAAGTTTGAAAATTTATACATCATTAAAAAAGTGAAAATATTTCATCGAGTGAAGGTGGTATTTAGTATGCTTACCTTTATTGATCAGTGTATTGATTATAAGCATTGGGAGGTCATGTTGAGCTGAACAGGACATGGGTTAGGCCAGTATTGGAATACTGAATGCAGTTCTGGTCTCCCTGCTACAGGAAAGATGTTGTGAAACTTTAAAGGGTTCAGAAAATGTTTACAAGGATGTTGCCAGGGTTGGAGCTTTTGAGCTATAGGGAGAGGCTGAATAGACTGGGACTATTTTCCCTGGAGCACAGAGGCTGATGGGGGTTATTGTCTCCATAAACCTTATGGAGGTTTATAAAGTCATGACGGACATGGATAGGGGTAAAAAGAAAAGATCTTTTCCTCAGGGTGGGGTAGCCCAAAACCAGAGGGCATAGGTTTAGAGTGAGAGGGGAAAGATTTAAAAGGCATCTAAGGGGCAACGTTTTCATGCAAGGGGTAGTGCGTGTATGGAACGAGTTGCCAAAGGAAGTGGTTGCGGTTGGTACAATTACAACATTTAAAAGGTATCTGGATGGGTTTATGAGTAGAAAGGGTTTAGAGAGAATATGTGCCAAGTGCTGGCAAATGGGACTAGATTAATTCAGGACATTCGGTCAGCATGGATGACTTGGACTGAAGGGTCTGTTTCCGTGCTGTATATCTCTATGACTCTATGACCTGATAGAAGTCTATATACACATTTATTCTTGTACCAATTTCCAATGCATTTTCTGCTAACTGAAATTGTCCCCCTAATTTGAACTTGACAGTACATTTTTAAAAAGCTGATTATGATGATTGGCTTTAAAGACGTGACTGCAAAATATATACTGCTTTCGTTACTGTGTAATTTTGCTCATTCTGGTGTATAATGAAGCAGATTCATGCCTTTGGATATAATGTGTAGATGTTATTTTTCTTGTCACAGTCATTCATTTAACAATTTGTAATTTACAGCAGCTCACATGACTTTAAATTGAAAGCTTTTTTGTCGCATGTAGTTTTTCATAAAATTTGTGTAATTGGTTCTGTCCCTCATGGGATATAATCATTCCACCTTCAGTGTAACTAACATTACAGAAGAGTGCATTATAATTCTACAAATAACGACTAGAATTTGTATGCAGTTTGCAAACATAGTCCATGATGTCGAAAGCTAATTTCTGTGCAAAAATCATTTTCTGTTTGTCTCTTCATTACATGCCCAAAATTATTTGTTACACGCTGGGCAGAGATACAAATACTAACCGAGCTAATAATCAAAAATCTTAATGACATGCATTTGGTTAGCAATGAACTATAGTTTCCTGGAGTGAAAAAGAAAGAACAATTTTTTAGACTATTTACTATTTTGAAGAAGAACTAATCCTTCGGTGGGCTCAAGAACATTGGATTTTGAAAGTACAACAATCAAGCAGATCATTTTTCACCTGCACCTCTCCACCATGAGTGCATGTGAAAATGTTATGACAACTCATTAGTAAAAAGATCAAGATCTTCATTTCCACTACTCTCCTTGGGGTCATTAGGTCAAATAAAGGTAGTGCTTCAGCATCAATGATTACTTCATTCTCCAATATGAATACCAACATCTTCCCATGACAACATCGTCACAAATAAGGACCCACCCAACCACCTATCCTGTCAGCTATGAGAAGAACTACGTTCTGACAGCTGTTCTAAATTTGGCTCACATCCATCGCATGTAGGAAGGTATTTGTTTGTGTGTGTGTGTTCTCTATATCTTTATGCATTCATACACTTATATAAATATGCCTTCTCTCTTTTTGACATTAAGTGTTAACTTGACAATTTATAACTCATAGATCATCCCTCTGGGGTATCAGCCTTAATATTTTCCACTGCAGTCATATCTAAGTACTGGAAGACTCCTCTATTTTTGTGGCCAACAGAATAATTCAAAGCACTCTGTTGTAGACTGCCCAATGCACTCTACAGCTCTGTCACGCCTCTGAAACATTTAACCAACTCATCTGGAAAAGCAATTAAATATCCTATTCTGTGGTCCCTCAAACTCTTTGGCATAAGCTAATGAATATTACTGGATCACTTTCAACCTCCCCCAATCATCTATTGTTATGCCAGGTACACAACAGTTTCCATTCATCCTCACAGAGTTTCATTCACCACTGGCCAAATTGGGGCCTTTCCCTGTCAAGCTCTCTTTGTGAAATTTTCACTGCCTTCTTAGAGTCCACAACATCACTGTCTTGCAGAGTTAACTTGCATTGTGATTGAGATTCATGATCAAACATATGGACAAGTGTTAGATCCCTGAGGAACTCCAGTCACCTCTTCCTAGTGTTTCTCGTGAAATGTGAAGAAAAAGTTCAGAAAGGGTTTTGATTCATTTTTGATAATATTTATGGTTGTAGTCATTTCTAGAACTACCCCTGTTGTAGGAGCTATGTTCAAGGATGGAATGCAATTATTGTTGGATATGGAAAGTGTACCTAAACCTGACAGACAATGGAAAAGTTAAAACATAATCTGCAGTGAATATTATGAAATGGACCATAAATAAAAAAATCTTATTTTGGAGGATTACAGACATTGAACATGCTAATTACAGCTGAAGTCAGCATATAATACTTGGTACTTTATATATTGAAAGTGGAGGAGTTAGTGAAACCTGAAGCCATCAGCTGGCTCTAACAGCACTGTTTCCCTTTTTGTATCATCATCTAACTGCTTCAATATAAACTTGTTTCCTTTGTCCCTGTTGTTCTTATACAATATTTTCATCTGGTCAAGAGCAACTTACCAGAGCTTCTTCAGTAGCTCCTCCCAAATCTCTGTTGCCTCGAAGGACAAGGAAGCCAAGTCACAGACAATCTTGACTTTTACTTTTATTACTGTTTCTCTCATTGTTGCTTGGCCAAAGTTACACCACATACATTTTCGATTTAATAAGAAAGCTTACCACCATCTTCTCAAGGTCAACTACAGATGGACAATGTTGAATTGCAGAATGGACTGAATGGCTGACTTCTGCTCTATTTTCTATGTTTCTATGGTAAAACTTCAACATTTATAAACAAAAACAGAGAATTTATGTGGGTGCAGTCACTTCTGTAATGAAAGTGGCATAATTGGCCATGAGGCAGTTGGAAAAGTCCCAAGAATATAAAAGATGTTTTATTAAATACAAAATGCTTATTTTCTGAAATTATTCTCAGCGTAACAATTGGTAATATTCACATTTTCCTTTACATTTGTTTTAGCATAAGATCTAACATGGGTGTTTTGCAAATGAAGAGATATTCTTCCTTATTTCAACTTAATGCATAAGTAAAAGGTATTCTTTGTTTGGATGACAGCTTATTAGACACAGGCATTTGTTCAATGTAGCATGGAGCTTAACAGATCAAAAAGACTCAATTTCATGCATAGGGAAAAATTTGGATGAATGTTTTGATTGAAAGTCTGGAGGGCTGTTAGCATTCACAAAAAATTTACAGCTTTAGCATTGAGTAAAGGATAATTTTGTGAAAGATTTTTAAAGCTCTAAATAAAATTTAGAAATGTAACAAAACGATGTATCATTAATTGGAGAGTGCATCTTCTGAATTCCATGGATGTTATTATAGAAAGAAAAGATGCTTAAGAACAGATCTGGCACATGCATATGTGTGAGATTCTGTTGTTCACACTCCCCCTGACCAGTCAGAAATAAAGGGAATTAAATGTAACGTTCTTCTCAGATAAATCCGCATCTTTCTGAAACTGGCCCAGCTAACCTTTGAGATGTGTGGTATCATGAATATTCAGCATCAATACTGTTGATTACACCAGTATCAAACCCACACACTTCCCACAACTTCCATCTGCCAACTCTGTCCCCATAGCAGCAATGCCAATAATTATGAAAATGCAAGGCATTTTGTTCTCTCCTCTTTATAAAACAAAAGTTGCCACCATTATATCCAGATTTAAACAGAAAACTAATTTCTGCAGATTTTTTTTTTGTTTATGACATTGGATCAAATACTATGGGCCAAGCACAAGAACTAACAGTAAAGCGATTAGAAGATGCTTTCAGGTCTGCAAACTGAGCTAAAATAAAAATCATAAATGCTGCTGAAACTCAGCAGGTCTGGAAGCATCTGGGGAGAGAGAGAGAGAAATAAAAAACAGAATTAAACTTCCATCCATTGTGACTTTTCTTCTTTACTGATGGAGGTTGAAAAAGGGAGGGGAGGAGGTTATTCAAAAAAGAAGATTGTGTTTGAAGTTGTTGAAGTCAGTGTTGAGTTCTGAAGTCTGTAAAGTGCCTAAATGGTAAATGAGATCCTGTACCTACAACTTGTGTTGGGCTTCTCTGGAACATTACAGAAGGGCACAGGTGCTAGCATAACGGCAGAATGTTGTGCTGAATGACAAATGACCAGAGGTTGGGTCATTCTTGTGTGCACACAATAGGTCATTCAGCCCCTCAAACTTACCTTGCCATTCTATAAAATCATGGCTAATCTGCCCCAAGGCTCAACTCCTTTTTCATTCTAGCTCCTCATAGCCCTCATTCCCTCAAGATTTCAAAAAGCAATTGACCACTTTAAATACTTTTAGTGATCTAGCCTACACAATTCTCTGGGATAGACAAAACCAGACTTCCGAAACTCTCAGAGAATAAATTCCTTTGCATCTAGTTTTAAATGAGTGTCCCCTTTATTCCCCTGGTAACTATGTCCCTTGGTTTGAGATTCCCCTACTAGTGGAAACATCTTCTCAACATCTACCCTGTCAAGCCCACTCAGAACTGTATAAGTTTCAATAAGATCACTCCTCATTCTTTTCAACTCTAATGAACAATGGGCTAATCTGTTCAGCCATTATCGATAAGTTAACCTCTTCCTCCCAATGAATTGCTTTTGAACTGCCTCTAGTGCTAATAAAGCACTAGAGGTGGAGGAACAGAGGGATCTTGGGGTCTATGTTCATAGATCTTTGAAAGTTGCCACTCAGGTGGATAGAGCTTGTAAGAAGGCCTATGGTGTATTAGCGTTCATTAGCAGAGGGATTGAATTCAAGAGTCGTGAAGCGATGTTGCAACTGTACAGGACTTTGGTTAGGCCACATTTGGAGTACTGTGTGCAGTTCTGGTCGCCTCACTTTAGGAAAGATGTGGAAGCTTTGGAGAGGGTGCAGAGAAGGTTTACCAGGATGTTGCCTGGAATGGAGAATAGGTCGTATGAGGATAGGTTGAGAGTGCTAGGCCTTTTCTCATTGGAACGGCGAAGGATGAGGGGTGATTTGATAGAGGTTTATAAGATGATCAGAGGAATAGATAGAGTAGACAGTCAGAAACTTTTCCCCCGGGTGCAACAGAGTGTTACAAGGGGACATAAATTTAAGGTGAAGGGTGGAAGATATAGGGGAGATATCAGGGGTGGGTTCTTTACCCAGAGAGTGGTGGGGGCATGGAATGCGCTGCCTGTGGGAGTGGTAGAGTCAGAATCTTTGGTGACCTTTAAGCGGCAATTAGATAGGTACATGGATGGGTGCTTAAGCTAGGACAAATGTTCAGCACAGAAGGGCCTGTTCTGTGCTGTATTGTTCTATGTTCTATGTTCTAAAGCCTTTCTTAAACATAAAGACCAAACTGTACACATCACATCAGGTGTGGTCTCACCAGCACCCTCTACATTTGTTACAAGACTTCCCTATTTTTAATTACAACCTTGCTTTTTAAAATGGCAAGTGAGTAACTTCTATGATTGTGTTGGTAGCTGCCACATAGGGTTGGAGGGGTATTAGTATTGATGGAGGAGTCAACCAGTACATTGCAGAGGGAGCAGACCCTGTGGAATATAAACTCAGCGATATAGCTTGTGAATTTTAAGTGCTGTACAAGCAGTAAGATTGAAAATGGAGCCTGAGATGAGCAAATGCTTCTGATGGGAGGCTTCCTGGATACCAGCTTGGTAAAGGGACCCATTTAATAAGTGTAGGCAGGATGCAGAGTACAGACCTGATGGTGCTAATTCACATACAATGCTGATTTAATAGCTCTACTGCCATGTCTCAACAAATCAACAGCTGAATATGCTTCGAAATAGAATGAAAGACCGACCATCAGCATTATTTAAAAGGAATCATGCAGTACTTTCAGGTTAATTGTCAGATTATTTCTTCTAACTGTTGATGCAATGTACATAGTTTTAGAGTGTTTTCATACTTAGCTGAAACTTGAATACTCGACAGAGAGTGATCTGGCTGGTGTCCAATCTCTTTATAAAATATTTAAAATCTTGTGGTCAAACAATTTATTTCCTGACATGGATGACCCGGTAAGGCTTCCTGACCATGACTGGGAAGATGAGGAGAGGCCACATTGAGAAGGACAAACATTTAGAAGAGGAATGGGGAGGGGAAGGTGGAAGAGGAGATGGGTTTTAGCCAGAGGCCATTTTCAGTGACTGTCTTAAGAAAACAATTGTCTTACTGCAACTTCTGAGGACAAAATGGTTGCAATGTCTTTGGCTCACTCAAGATGTTGTGAATGAAATCTAGTGACTAGTGGAATTTAGTCCGTCAAAGTAGGGCAAAGTCAACATTACATGTAATTCTTATGCATTTGACTCCTTTGAGGTTTTTGCACTGAGGGCTGAATATAATTTTTTGTTTGGCTAACTCTGGTTTACATCAAGCTGATTTGGAGGGACCTTCACTGAGCCTTGCACACTTTCTTACCAAATCCATCTCATTAACTATCCCACCTCACGGCATCCCTCATATTGAATTCTGGCCCCATCTTACTACATTCTTCCCAGATTAACATAACACTAAATGAATATCCCAGAATTCACCAGCATCCCATGCCACTGTGCCATATTTAAAATCTCTTCACATACACTGACAAGCCCTGTCACTCTGGAACTGCCATGCACAGTTCCTGACTTTTGCCCTGGACATGGCAGGCCAGGGATATAGTTGTCCTGATTTGCAGGAAGGAGCCAGGAGGCCCTGTTAGATGGGGTTTGCACAGGCTGGACTTTCTCTTGCCCTGGGATAAGCAGTGGAGGCCACAACACCAGAATGTGACAGTCTGGTTTGAGATTGCCACCGTGGGTCCACTCCACTAGGGCAAGACCATAAGATGTAGGAGCAGAAGTGAGCCATTCAATCGATTGAGTCTGCTCTGCCATTCAATGAGATTGTGGTTTATCTGATAACTCCCAACTACACATTCTTGCCTTTGCCCTATAATTCTTGATTCCCTTATGGATTAAAAATCTGCCTTTCTGCCATAAATATACTTAACAGCCAATAGGACAGTGAAGAAGGCTTTTGGCACACTAACCTTCATTAGTCAGGGCACTGAGTACAGAATTTGGGAAGTTATATTACAGTTGTACAGGGCATTAGTGAGGCCACATCTGGAGTATTATGTTCAGTTTTGGTCACCTTGCTACAGGAAGCATGTTATTAAACTGGAATGAGTGCAGAAGAGATTTACAAGGATGTTGCCAGGCCTCAACAATTAGAGTTTCAGGGAGAGGTTGGACAAGCTAAGACTTTTTCTTTAGAGCATCGGAGAATGAGAGGGGATCTTATTAGAAATATAAAAGATTGTGAGAGGCATGGCTATGGTAAATGCACTCGGTCGTTTTCCCAGGGTTGGGGAATCAAGGAGAAGAGAGCATCAATTTAAGGTTAGAGGGGAAAGAATAAAAGGGAACCTAAGGGGCAACTTGTTTACACTGAGGGTAGAATGAGCTGCCAGCAGAAGTGGTTGAGGTGGATACATTAACAACATTTAAAAGGCATTTGGACAAATACATGGATAGGAAAGATTTAGAAGGATATGGGCCAACTGTAGGGAAATGGGATTAGCGTTGATGGACATTTTGGTTGGTATGGACCAGTTTGGGCCAGAGGGTCTATCTCCAAGCTGTAGGATTCTATGACTCCATGACACAGCTTCCACGGTCCTCTGTGATAAAATATTCTACAGATTCACTACCCTCAGAGAAAAAAAAATCTTCCTCATCTGTTTTAAATGTACGACCCTTTATTCTGAGACTATGCCCTCTGGTTCTGGACTCTTCCATAAGGGGAAACAACCCTTTGCATCTATCCTGTCAAAATCCCTAAGAATCTTGTGCAATTCAATAAAGCTTCCTCTCATTCTTGAAATTCCAACGAATGCAGGCTCAAGCTACTCAACCTCCCATCATAAGATGGTCCCTCCATATCTGGGATCTTTCTTGGGCTGCCTCCAATGCCAGTATATGACTTGGAGGTGGCAGCGTTGGATTGGGGTGGACAAAGTTAAAAATCATGCAACACCAAGTTATAGTCCAACAGGTTTATTTGGAAGCACTAGCTTTTGGAGCGCCACTCCTTCATCAGGTGGTGAAGGAGCGGCGCTCTGAAAGCTAATGCCAGTATAGCTTTCCTTAGATAAAGGGCTCAAACCTGTTCACGGTATTCCAGCTGTGGAAATGCAAGTGCCTTCAATGATTTTAGCAAACTGACCTACTTTTATATTCCATTCCCTTTGGAACAAATGCCAACTTTCACCATTTTCTAATTGATACCTTATATTCATTTTCTGTCTTCTATGGTAACTATCTCCCACTCAGGCTCATGCCCTACCACTCTCACTATCGCCTACATCTTCCCTTGCTTCCTTTCACCCAACCTATCCCCCAACAGCATAAACCCTGCATGCCCTCCATGCTGTCCACTCACTTGTTTGGGTACCTCCCCACCTGCACCAAAAGTAACAGCTGTGCCACCTACCTTCATCTCCCTTAAGACCAGCTTCTTTCTCATTCCAGGAGAAAAACAGCCTTCAATGGGCAAAGGGATTAAAGATGGGTACTGGGCTGCCTGATATTTCAGCTTCTCACCCCTTGGAGCAAGAATGCACTCTACATGACTACCCTGAGTGCTGACTGACCATATCAAAGCCACATCACTGGTATCAGAGTCTGTCCTTGACTTACTGTTCTGGCAGCGAGTGAGTGAGGGCTAACTCCATAAACTTGACTCAGCCCTGATGACCACAATGGCAAGCTTCCTGCCTGTTTGTCAGCATTAAATGCCAAGTTATGTGAGCTTTTCTTTATTTCAAATATATACCTTATTCATAAAAAAACTCACATTAGCAGTTCAGTTGTGTACAATTGCATATCAAATAAATAAACAAAACATTGATGCTATCCAAAAAACCCAAAAACCTCTCTTCCACACACAAAACTAATACTTACATACATTTGAGGCACTGGGAGGATCCAATAACTGGACAGACCCCTATTTACCTTCAGCAGAAAAACTTCAGACAGTGGTCCTTCCCCACTGCATTCTGACAGCAGCTGTCCCAAGCTTTAGTGTGTCCTTCAGCATGTAGTCCTGAACCTTGGAATGTGCCAGTCTGCAACACTCAGTAGGAGTCAATCCCTTCAAAGGTAATGTGAGCCTGGTATCTCCAGATAAGGGGTTAAAGCACAAAAAGGCAAGCAAAGGCCCTGCAAGGCAGGGACATTGTGAGCACTCCAGATAGGGTTAGAGTGAGTGAGCATTATGATTGTGAGCTAAGAGTCCAGAGATGCAGCCTGGTCCAGTCCACAAACTGGTACATGTCGATGAGGCCACAGTGTCTTTGATACAGCATTATAAATGATAGTTGCTGGTGCAGTCTGAAGTGCAGCATTAAAGTTCAGAAGCATCCTGTTATTGAATTGGAAGTGACGTAAGGATTCTTACAGGTTGGCACATATCAAATGCAAATATCCATGACTATGGATATGTATGACTAGTGCCCATGGAATATTCCCATGAGACGTTGATGCCTGCTGTCCAGCACAGAGGTCCTTCAGAGCAGGCTAGTTTATTTGGCACAATTGGCAAGATCGGAAACTGAATGTTAATGAGGTGAGTTGGGCTGTTAACAAGATGTTAACAACCAATAATCCTCCTTACTTGGCAATTTTCCACTGCCTACTTAACTGGGTCCCGCATTAGGACTGGATCAATTTTGCTTCCATCCACCGCCAGAAAAATAAGGGATGAGATGATCCAAATCAAAATCTGTCTCTCTGAATTTCTTGACCAATTCTGCCACAAATCCCATCACAGCTGATGTCATTCAGACTCCTACGAGAATCTGTCCCAAGGCTCTCTATCTAAGAACAAATGCTTCCAACTTAATTACTGTTGCCGTAGATATGCAAGTAGTGTAAACATGAGGTAACACATGATTTCCCATAATGCAGTGTGCGATTGACTACATACGTGTTTTCCTGGCAGCAGTCATGAGTCCTTCATACTGTGGTTGCCTTTACTCTAGAACTCTATTCACAACCCACATGAATGTGGACAGGTCTATGAGTGCAAGGGAAATTATGGAGTACACCACAGCCATTCTCAAGTCAGCTGAATATTAATCAACATTTATTCTGCTGTACAATCAGGATAGTCCTTGCCAACAATTGACAGATGATAAGCAGAGGGCGAAGCAGAAGAACAGGGAAATAAAGAAAGACTCCAACCTAAATGACTTCTTTATGCATAGATTCTAATAATTAGTATGTAAGTTTGCTTGCTGAGCTTGAAGGTTTGTTTTCAGATTTTTCATCACCATACTGGGTAACATAATCAGGGAGAGTCTCTGGTGAAAGTCTGTTGGTATGTCCCGCCTCTCTATTTATAGGTCTTGGTTTCTTAAGGTGGTTGGTGTCATTTCTGGTTCTTTTTATCCAGTGACGGTAGATAGTGTCTAAATCGATGTATTTATTGATGGAGTTCTGGTTAGAATGCTATGCCTCTAAAAATTCTTGTGCGTGAATTTGTTTCGCCTGTCCTAGGACCTGTGTGTTGTCCCAGTCAAAGTGGTGTCTTTCTTTGACTGTATGTATGGAAATGAGTGAGAGTAGGTCGTGTTTTTTGGTGGCTAGTTGGTGTTCATGTATCCTGGTGGCAAGCTTCCTGCTAGTTTGTCTGATGTAGTGTTTTTTACAGTTCGTGCATGATATCTTGTAAATGACGTTGGTTTTGCTGGTGGTTATCTTTTGGATCCTTTAGGTTCATTAGACGGCCTAACTTTTGACCTAATGTAGATGCAATAGCTTGTCTTATGATCTGCTGTGTTTCTTCTGATAAACCTCAGAAACAAACCCAAACAAGCAGACACAACACAACCAAAAACTATAGCCACATTACCTTACATCAAAGACATATCAGAAATGACTTCTGGACTATTCAGACTCCTTGGCATTATGATAGCCTACTAACCTACCACCACACTTAAAACAGCAACTAATGAACTTAAAGGATCCATTAGGTACTACAAGCAAAACTAATGTCATTTAGTTAGTTCCAGACTCAGCCTGCACTCTGTTGGCCTGGACTACATCAATCAGGGTTCACTCATTGACTGGCAACATCAATGGCACTGGCATAATGGTAATAATGGGAACAGAATTCTGTCACTGAGCCAAGAAATATAATTGTTCAGATATTGGAAATCAGGGATGAGCCTAGAAATCCTTTAGAAACAGCTTTAAGGCAAATGAGCAAAGGTGAATGGTTCTTTAAGTGTAGACAGTTCATCACTGCCTCAGAGGATTCTTTTTCTTAACTCCAGTTATCTTTACACTTTCGAGTAATGTGGTATTTATTAACGAAGCTAATTCCAGTATAGCACAAAGTACTTGACATTCATTATCAGTAACATTTCTGCTGATCTGCAAATATGTGATTAACGTAGATTCTGCTGTTCTGCAAATGCCTAGTAATTAGTCTTAGTTCATTAATTCTTTGAGAGAAATTATGTTTCCTTCTCCATCTGTAACAGTAATCTCCATTTGGTATACTGTGATCCACAAACTAAAAAGGCTGAGAGGTGGTTCTTTGCTGAGCTTCAGATGGCCATAGGGTAATTACAACAAGGAGAAAACTGTAAGCAATAACATAATTATTGCCACAAGCACAGACATTCACTGTGTTCTACTGTGAATCTGGAGTGGAATTTAAGCAAGAGGGATTACTTGCAGCTTACCATTACAGGTTTTTGGTCACTTTTAGGTTAAAGATAGTGGAATCTTACAAGGGACTGAATGACATTGGTTATTGCAAGAAATCTGGTAGAGTTACTTGATAAATCAAAGGACGTTTCAAGGTGGCACGGTAGTTCAGTGGTTAGCACTGCTGCTTCACAGCACCAGGGACCCGGGTTTGATTCCACGTTTGCACGTTCTCCCCGTGTTTGCATGGGTTTCCTCTGGGTGCTCCGGTTTCCTCCCACAATCCAAAGATGTGCAGGCCAGGTGAATTGCCCATAGTGTTAGGTGCATTAGTCAGAGGGAAATGGGTCTGGGTGGGTTACTCTTCGGAGGGCCGATGTGGACTTGCTGGCCTGAAGGGCCTGTTTCCACACTGTAGGTAATCTAATCTAAATGTTGGGAACAAGTTGCTGCACTTTTGACAAGTTTTGGGCATCTCAGCAAAATTCTTGTGGGTGGTCATGAGTCGTCCATTAAAGGGGGCCATAACTCGCTAATGACCATATTAACTGCAAATCTTGCCTCATTAATATGAAGTTTTCAATCCCACCATCCGTCATGAGCAAACTCGACGCCATGATTCCTTGACATGAAAATCACGACTGGTACCAGGCGATTTCAGCTCACTGGTGGCTACAAAGATCCTTCAGATTGATCACTATAACACAGCATCTCAGGTTATAATCCATTGTCACCAGCCACATTCTGAGAGTGACAATAAATCTCCAAATTGTCGAGCATGTGATCATATTTCACACTAGAACCAATGAAATGAGTGTTAACTGTTCATTTTAACATGGAGGACTACATAATTGTATGTGATATTATATGTCACAAATACATGTTTCATAGTTTTGGCCATATTTATAAGCTCAACAACACTATTTATGATTGGAATGCTTCTTTGATTGAGAATTCCATTCAATATTCAAATGTATGCACTTTCCAGCAAGATTTACTTAAGCGATCCAGAGCAGAAATTTTGTTAAATTCATACACACCATTTTCAGAAGCAAAGAAACCAGTTATAGTCCTGATTCATACCTTGATCAACATTTGATAGATTAGAGTTTACCAGAGACAAATTCCTTGGTCTGTATGACTCAGTACCAACTACAAACAACTGCAGGTGTTGTACATTTCATTGTATCTCAAAAAAGTGTTTAGATCAATTATGAATCAATTAAAAATCAGTCAATCTTTAATAAGATATATGAACCTAAACTTCAAACCACAGATCAGTGGCTATGTGATATGAGTGGAGAAAATTGGTTAAAATATGCAACTAAATCCTGGTAGATTAGCTTTAGTAAGACATCACATCATTTACATAAAGGCTCTTCAATCAACTTGCTAAAATTTAAACAATAATTCACTTTGCCCACCTGTTATTTATTGGGCTAATGGAGATGAAAGGATAATTATCTTTGATGTTTCCAAGTGCTGACTTGCGTGGGGCCAAGAATCAGAGTTCAACCTGGGGTTCCAAGAATGTTATGAATATCTATAAACATTCTGGTTGTGCATATTATAAAAAACTGCATTGTTCCTGCATTGACCTTGATTCTTGATACAGAAATTCCTCATCAAGAATAGAAAATGAGGAAAACAGAATCTCTCTGTCTTCAGAAGAATTGCTCTGCCACTCAAATAACTGGGATTAAAATTTTAATTGAAATAACTTGCGTAAAGCTTTCACTATAGCAGTCACTTAAGAATGCATATTTCATAATAGCATGTACCATGTTATATGTAAGAGGCCAGGTGTCAAAATCACATCGGTTTATGGCAATTATAGTGCAATAACTGTTAAAGAAAAGCAGTAAACTGTGGTCATTCTCAAAGTAGGTAGAGAGTTGGCATGCAGCATTGTGCTTCGATCTGGTAACTATCAGGAATAGGATGTCATTATTATACTCTATTTCCACAGAATATGTTGTCGGAATCACTTTAGGACATTTGAAGTGATGCTTATGTCTCCAAATGGAACAACTACAGTGATAATAACACCATCCACACAAGTCTCTTATAAAATAAAACTCTACAAATATTTCATTACAAACTGTTGTTTTGGATTTGTAAGCTAGAGGGCAGTAAAATATTACAGTAAGCTGCACTCTTCATTTGTTTTAACTTCCAAAGTTAAATCAATTTTTTTAATGTTTGGAACAGTCTAATATGATATTTTGCATAACAAAAAAAACCTTAGACTAGGTACAGTATTCCCTTCTAACAAGTTGCCTGTTAATTCAAAGGCATTTAATGGGCTGAATTTTAATCTAGTTCGAAGCAAGTTTCAGTGCACAAGTGGTCAACATAGCATATTTTTTAGGAAGAAATCTGATCTTCACTGCATTCCTGAAACCATGCCATTTTCTTCAGGCATTTTGTAAATCAGGATTGCTTAGTCTGCTGATGCCCGCCCACCCACCCTGCTGAGGTCAGGTCCCCCATTCTAAATGGGGGATGAAAATTGATTTCCTCCCACACACCATTTTCGTCTGGCAGTGAGAGGTTTTGGAAGTCCATAATATATGCCTGGTTTGAGAAATTGTTGGAAAATGGAAAAAGAGGAGGTGATCTGAAAGGTAAGTACGAAGTGTTTTCACACCTTCAAATGGCACATTTCAGTATTCTGTTGTAAAGTCTGAGCGATTTATCATGTGGATCTGTCCTAAAGGTAAGTTGACCTTTACATTGGCTGGCCTTATGTACTGGTTCACCTGCATCACAGTGCTTTTCCAGTAGAAAAAGCACCATGCTATAGAATTATGTGGAATCTTATAGAGGCCTAAATTATAAGGGCTATGATGGGAAATATGGTGGAGAAAATATCACACAAGACGTCGAGCAAGATCTTGATGCTGGGAACAACATATTACATCTTTTAAGCAAGTTCTGGGTATCAAGATGAGATGCTTGATTGGGAATGATGAATTGCCAATTAACCGTAAGACCATTAGACATAGGAGCTGAATTAGGCCACTCAGCCCATTTTAGTCTTATGTTTCTCAACTTCATTTCCCTGCCTTTTCTCCATAACCCTGATTCCTTACCAATGAAGAACCTATCTGTCCCTAACTTAAATACACAATAACTTCCGAACTTCGATTCTCAGAAGTACAGCTCAAGCATGACTTTAAATACACTCTTGCTATATCGTTCACTCAGAGAGAAATATTTTGGTCTACAACTATTTTTCAGTTCTTAGCAAATGCACATTCTATCTCTGCCTGATCCTGTAATGAACTGCAGAGCACTTGCTTCTAAGAGGAAACATAAAACACACAGAATGCAAACAAATGTCCCAAAACCTCAGTCAATGTTCATGGCAATCTGGCATGTTC
The DNA here is from genome assembly GCF_004010195.1 of Chiloscyllium plagiosum. Classification (NCBI taxonomy): domain Eukaryota; kingdom Metazoa; phylum Chordata; class Chondrichthyes; order Orectolobiformes; family Hemiscylliidae; genus Chiloscyllium; species Chiloscyllium plagiosum. The sequence continues at coordinate 24,887,971 of NC_057722.1, read as the reverse complement.
AAGGATGCTCCAAATTAAAAGGTAAAATAATCATTTTTTTTGCCTCAATAACAACCCTTTGATCCAGTGACCCATACAACTAATTTATATCTCTGTGGGGTTTACATTGGTCTTTCCTAGAATTGTGACTCCCAGAATGAAATCCTTGGTTTACCAACTGGTTTGAGCCTGTTTTTTAAATCTATAAATTATATACTGAAAATAGACTTCAGCAAGAGATCCAGAACATACATTGTATTCCTACTTCAGCTGTGACTGTATAGGATGAATGCATGTTACTTTTTAATGATCCCAGATGTATTTATTGGTCTATCAAACAAATGTTTCCACTTATCTTACAACTAACACTTTAATCTCCAGCCTAAGCGTTATATTCCAAAAAAAAGTATCTCTAAAATACATGAATTATGGCACCTCATATTTGTAACAATGGCACAATTTGATTCCCTGCTGCAAGATTTACAAGCCTTTTAAACTCACTTTTGAATTATACATCAATCAAAATGAGCCGCTAGTTTAAATTGTTACATGATAAATAACATAAAAAGATTTTTTATTTATTTATTCGCTCAATACTTTAAGCCAATGACTAGAAAGCATCGAATTCATGAGAGTTGTTTTCAGAGTCAAATTCCTTGTACAGCTAAATGCATAACTTAGAGTCAAAGAGTCATAGAGGTGTACAGCACGGAAACAGACCCTTCATGTCCAAACCGTCCATGCCGACCAGATACCTCAACCCAATCTAGTCCCACCTGCCAGTACCCGGTCCATCTCCCTCCAAACCCTTCCTATTCATATACCTGTCCAAATGCCTCTTAAATGTTGCAATTGTACCAGCCTCCACCACTTCCTCTGGCAGCTCATTTCATACTCATACCACCCTCTGTGTGAAAAAGTTGCCCCTTAGGTCTCTTTTATATCTTTCCCCTCTCACCCTAAACCTATCCTCTCTAGTTCTGGACTCTCCAACCTCAGAGAAAAGACTTTGTCTATTTATCCTATCCATGCCCCTCATAATTTTATAAACCTGTATATATGTCACCCCTCAGCCTCTGACGCTCCAGGGAAAACAGCCCCAGCCTGTTCAGCCTCTCTGTATAGCTTCTTCACACAATCTTCCTCCTTGCAACAGTTATTTAAACACCCCCATGTCACTTTACGCCAGTGTTTTTTTAATCATATTGCTGGCACCCTGTGCCTTCTTGCATGAATGTGAGAAAAAGAACGACTCCTATTTTAAGTTTTTAAATCATGATGATTAGATTTAGGTTTTGCTTTATTCTGTTCGAAAAGGAACTTGTAAATATAGGCAAATTTGTTCAATCAATCAATTCAGAGTCAAGAGTCAGAGAGATGTACAGCATGGAAACAGACCCTTCGGTCCAACTTGCCCATGCTGATCAGATATCCGAGATAAATCTAGTCTCATTTGCCAGCATTTGACCCACATCTCTCTAAACCCTTCCTTCTCATGTACCCATTTTTTAAATGTTGTAATTGTTCCAGCCTCTACCACATCTTCTGGAAGCTCATTCCAAATCCTCACCACCCTCTGTGCGAAAGATTAACCCTTCAGTCCATTTTAAATCTTTCCCCTCTCATCTTAAACCTTTGCTCTCTAGTTTTGGACTCTCCCACCCTGTGGAAAAGACCTTGACTATTTACCCTGTCTATGTCCCTCATGATTTTATAAACCTCTATAAGGTTATCCCTTTTGAAGAAGGAGATTGAAATCTTGTTGAAACATACACGATTCATAGAGAACTTGGTAGTGTAAATACGAAAAAGTTAATTCCCTTGTGGGAGAGTTGTGGATAAAAGGGCATAATCTCAGAATAAGGGGTCATCCATTTAAGACAGAGATGAGGAAGAATTTGTTTTTTCAGATGCTAGTGAATCTGTGGTTTCCTTTATGGCAGAGGGCTGTTCATGCTGAGTCATTGAGTATAATTAAGGGGGAGATAGACAGATTTTTAATCAGTAAACTAATTGAGAGTTAAGGGGAAAAAGGCAGAAATATGGAGTTGAGGAGTATCAGATCAGCTTTGATCTCACTGAATGGGTTGAATAATATGCTTCTGCTCCTCCATCTTATGGTCTTATGATTGTAGAAACAGTCTTTCCTAACATTTATAGTCCGATGTACTAATTTATGGCTGGGTACTCTTTTTGACTGTGATTTCCACCAAAATTTCCAGCATGGTAATAAAGTATCTTTCTGATAGATCAGAAAGTATGATAAATCTGAGAAAGCAAAAAAGAAACATGATTGATATCATGGAATCCTTACAGTGTGGAAACAGGCCATTCAGCCCAACAAGTCCACACCTACCTGCCGAAGAGTATCCCACCTAGACACATTCCCCTACCCTAATACTTTACATTTCCCCTGACTAATGCACCTAACTTACACATCCCTGAACACAATGGCCAATTTAGCATGGCCAATTCATCTAACCTGCACATCTTTGGTCTATGGAAGGTATCTGGAGCACCCAGAGGAAACCCACACAAACATGGGAAAAAATATGCAAACTCAAGTTGCTAAATCTACAAATTGTTTTTAATTATTCTCTTTATGCAATTAATTTATTGGTTAGTTTAGTTGTCCTAATCAAACAAAAATATTCTTTCTTTGTCTAAATAAAAACCTTCATTGTGTATGGGCTTGATTGTTGTAGTGGAGAAAGTGTGTTAATTCAGCAGTATAGCCTACAGAAGGCATCTAGCTGCCTGACAATTCTGGTAAGAACCTCAAATCTTAGATCTTGAACTTATTGCCCATTTCCCAACCCTGGGAACCTTTTAATCCTGTTGTTTGCTTGGGTGGTTTGAGATGTCCACATGCATCTTATGAGAATCTGATACACACATGTATATTTGGAAACTATCATTAGGATACTGATGTAAAGTACCAGAGGTTAATGCTGGCTAGACAGAGTCCAGGTATATAATTTTTTCATCATTTTAATTTATACTGATTCTCCACCAACTCGAACACAGATTGTTTGTTCCTCAGTCAAGCACTCACCAAATTATCCCTTCATTAACATATAATCATCATGTGTTCCCTAATTCCATAAAGTTTCAGGCACCCCTGCCAGACTCTACTAGATCATAACAGCAATTGCAATTTTAACAGCCTACTGAGTGAAGAATTCAACATGATGATTTTGTTCTGTAAAAAGCTACAAGACACCCAATGAAGAACCTATCAAGCAAGTTCAAATCTTATCATTGCGGATCCAAATGAGGCAGGCATTCCTCCCTGCAATATACAAAAAAAGGTTTAAATTACCCTTTTCCCATGCATATTGTGTATTGCACTGAACAACACTGACAAATGCACAACAGTACCCAGATATTGAACTAACATCATTAGCATCTCTCCAACAGAGATCACAGCAGAGAAGACAATATAATAAAATGCTTGGTTAATACAATATTCTGCAATTCATCTAATTTAAAACCAAAATATATACATTAGGATGTAGGATTGCATCATGCATATAATTTTCCAGAATGCAATATGATTAAACAGACATCATAAATTTCTGACCATTTAATAGTTCGTCAATTACAATGGGAATGTATATGACTGAAGTCACTGAGCAATTTACAAGTAAACAAAATTGTTTCTCTTTAACATCATATGTTTTCCAAAAATATCATTTGACAGAAAAACCATGAAAAGAACATATTATTTATTTTTCTTTTCTACATGCTTTTAATGAAGCTGTCATTTTCACTTTCGGTCTGAGCATACCCCTCCACTTCCATTTGCTTGACTCGGCTCCTTTTACTGGGGAGGGGATAGCCTGGTGCTCTTGTTGCTAGACTATTAGTCCAGAAACTCAATTAATAGTCTGGGGATTTGGTTTCAAACCCTGCTATGACAGATGGTGGAATTTGAACTCAATAAAGAATTTCGAATTAAGCGTCTGAAGATGATCATGAAATGATTGTTGGAAAAACTCATCTGGTTCACTAATATGCTTTAGGAAGGAACTCTACCATCCCTATCTGGTCTGGCCTATATGTAACTTCAGGCTCACAGCAATGTGGTTGATTCTTAACTACCCTCTTGTATAATAGATACTGTCCTGCCCAAAGATACCCATATCCCACAAGTGGACAAAAACCTCTGACTATGTCAAACTTTGACTTTGATTACCAATTCCACACCAATTAATTGAGTTGGCTTAATCAAAAGGACCTCACCTTCTTTATTCTACTGATGGATTCTGTAATACTGCCAAACTTTCATTTTCTTATTTACTTCCACTTTCTTTGTGGAGGAATTTGTACAATAGGAGGTTATTCATATGCTCCTTTTATCGCTTTTTTACTTTCAAGCAAATTAGTATCTTTACAACTCCAAATGTATTCTTCTCCCCATCATCTTTCACTTTCTGAGCAGCACTGAACTCTCATTGTCTTCATTCTCATTCTGACTTCATTTTCACTGAAGTTTCATGCATGCATATCATGGGTGACCTTCATTCTGTCTTGTCTTATTCTTACCTCGCTATTGATGTCAGGTTTCATTGATTTAACTTGTCCTTTGAGTGTGGTTAAGCACTAACCTGCAAGATGAGCAACCTTTTGCAGACTGTGGGATTACTTTGTCAGAGAGAGAAAAATTATCCAGCTTGTATTGAAGGAAAACATGCAAATTACTGCTTGGCATGTCACCGAGCAAGAATTTCTGCAAAACCCTCTTCACAATCCACACACTTCTTTTTGCAGCATCATTCAATACTGCCTAATATGGTAATATTGGAGTGTGTGTTGATTCCATTTAAATACAAACTGTTATATCTGATACATCGATATGTCTTACATATCTCAATTTGTCACTTGGGGGGAGGTGATGGCTGAGTGGTATTATCATTGGAATGTTAATCCAGTGGTAATGTTCTGGTGACCTGGGTTCAAATCCTGGTAGGCAGGTGGTTGAATTTGAATTCAATAAAATTCTGAATTTAGAAGTTTAACGATGACTGTGAATCCATTGTCAATTGTTAGGAAACATCCATCTGGTTCACTAATTTCCTTGAGGGAAGGAAACTATCACCCTTACCTGGGCTGACCTACATGTGACTCAAGATGCATAGGAATGTGATTGACTCTTAACTGCCCTCTGGGGGCAATTAGGGCAGTAAATGCTGGCCTGACCAGTGATGATGTCATCCAGTGAATGATTTTTTAAAAATCCTCTATTGGTCTTTCCAAACCTTATTTCTAAACCCTTCATGAAAACTTTTAACCTTTTGGATGACAGATTGATCATTTACTATGTAATTTTCACACAATTAAGATTTTGTCACCTAAATTTCTATCCTTGCTGTCAATATCATTTCTTTAAATTCTTTATTAGATATGTTATGTTCCATTAAAGAAATACAATAGTATCCTGAAAATGCAAATTGCAAGTTCATGAATATTTAAGTACAACAGTTTTGTCATTTTCTATATGCAGTTTCATCATCAATGGCTGACTTAAGAACAACATTTCACCCCACACTACATCTGTGGCAACAAAATGATTGATTCTAGCTATCATGCATGGAATAGCTATAATAATTTTAGTTTGTTATCATCCCCAAAACTGGTGAAACTCTCAAATTCCATAAATTTGTCCCAATAGTATTACTCTCTTTAATTTGTACCTTCATTTTCTTCCTTTCTTTAGTTTCATGTTTAGTTTTGAATATTTTGTTATATCATTTGGGACAGTCTGTGGCATAATGTTTTTTGCTTCACCTGAGACATTGAATGAAAATCCATGAGACACCTTAAACGAACATCCATGAGACACCTTGAACATTTCTGTGGTTCACTCCCTCAGTGTAAACCCCAAGTACTCTTCACTTCTTTTCATTAGTTAATGGTTTTCCTTTTGGATTTCCACCTCTGCCCTATATCTAGATAGTTTCACTAATTTGTTAACATTGTGCCATCCATTTTCTGTCTCCAATTGCCCCCTTTTGTGCTACAAATGATCGCTTTCCTAGGGAATGTTTTTAATGCTTTTGACATCTGTTCTGGCAGTGTAAGTTACCATAAATTTAACTCACATCAAAACTAAAATTCCATCCATACTTCACATGTTGTCGCAGTTCAGTAACTTAAGTGGCAGCACAGATTGAGAAATTTCTAGATGAAATTCCTGTACTCTAACAAACACAATCTACTGAATTCCATTATGTTCTCTTCCACAGTACTATCCTCAGCCTTTCTAACTTGTCAAAATCTGACCAAGTCAAAGTTTATCCACAAAAGTTAGTAATTTGTCCAAACCTGCATTCATTTTTTTAAATCACTAGGCTCCAACGCTGAAAGAACTTGTTTCTTAACTGTATGGTAAGTGTTGAGGCTATATTTTGTTTTCTCTTTGGTAAAGAAATATCCCAAGTCCACACAATAACATCATTCTTCTATTGCTCAAACAACTCATTTTCAAAAAAAGCAGGAATGACTCAACCGTGCAGTGCTACCAATGTTACACACTCTAAGAAAACTACATTTAAACAGAATTCAAATCCATATTTTTAGTGAGAGCTTTATTTCTGTTAATGATATTCCCTAAACCTCATATCCCACTACTACTAGTTTCCCATACTTATATAACCAATTTACAGACAATTAATCCTTAATTAATGTATCCATCACTTGTTCCTTCATTTCATTTGGTCACGGACATTTCTTCAGGCTATAGTCAATGCTAACATTCAGAACCCAATGGTCTGCTATTCTTTCCATTTTCGAGAATCCAATTTAAAAGCCAAAATGGAGTTAAAATCATTGAAGAAATGCTGTCTCACAAACAAGCATGACTGAAGAACTTGAAAATTTCCCTTGACATTCACTATGAACATTTTAAGTGGTTCCAGCAGAAAATACAGGAGAAATGCAGCAAACCTGGCAGCATCTGTGGAAAGAGGAACAGAGTAAACATTTTCAATCAAGTACTAGTGTTTTCAGAACAGATTTCCAGCATCTAGCTGCATTTTCCCTTTGTTATGATGTGTGTTGGGTATGATGTGATTTTGAAATGCTCAATTGAGGTCACATCATATGTGTTCTGATTACATACGCTGTCACACAATCATGCTGGTCATGGAATTATAGTAATAAGGAGGAAACAGTTAGGAAATGCAACTCACAGTTGTGCTGAACTTGTTTCTTGGTTTCTTGTACAACATCAGACTTTCTAGACCCCCACACCTGCATCCACATGTCAACAAATCTTATATATTATAGGGGTCATTTGATTGTGTGCTGCATTTCGAATTCTGGCTGCTTCACGAGACCAGTAGATGGCAGACTTTATCTGTCAAAGGTGATTTCAGCCAGTCACACAGGCCTTTTTCACCATCATCGAGAACAGGAAACCAGTTTGTGTTCCAGGAAATTAACCAATACTGTTAAATACATTCCTGATTCCTTATTCAGGCCTGGAAACTCTGAAAAATTAAAGAAAGAAGTTGTTTGTCGTTCAGTCTGAAAAGCGTCTTCTGAGTTCTTAATCATATTGGACTTGAAACATTGACTCTGCCGGATCTGCCGAGTTTCTCCAGCATTTCACTTGTTTTCCAGATTTCCAGCATCTGCCAAATATGCTTTGACCATATTTATCCTAAAAGTTTGTAGAGCTGTATATTTGATTGTTTGTTCTGTTGGCAATTCTATGTTTGTCTCCATATATAGACAAAATAATGTTCAAGGTACAAAAGAGATACTGCCATGTATTGTGTATAGGCCTTAGGACCTTGGAGCAACTTTGTGGTAATGTTATGGGATCTGCACATTGCTACCAGAAATGGCACTATGTGAGAACAGTTTGAACATTCTGGAAGAATACACTAGACCAAACTATACTTGACTAGAACTTTAGAGAGTCTTAAGAGGACATCCATGTGAAAATATGATGAAGAAAGATTAGTTGTTACCTAATGTAACTATATGATCAGAGCATGAACTATCTATGATTAACACATAGGGAAGTATTTAGCATTAACGTACAATAAACTGCACTGTTTTGAAATCTCAGCTTGAAAGCAGCCTTACCTTTGTCTTCTCTTTGACCAGTCATTCTTGAATCCAAACCCATCATGTGACATTAACCCACATGACAAAAGATGGTGAAAGCAATTGTATTTGCTGCCGAGAAAATTGTGAGCAGTAAAGATCAAGAAATACACCTGAGATCATCTGAAGGTGAGAAGAATTTTTTAAAAAATGATAAATACAGCTTTAAGACTAGTTAGCAGTCAGGAAAACCATAGAACTGAATGACAGCTGTGAAGGAAGCATCTGAAAACTCTCCAGAGAAACCACCAAAACACTCAAGTCTCAGAAAGCCTTTTGCAATTGTACAGCTTTTTAGAAATAGGGGAGACAAGATTTTAGACAAAACAGTGAGAGAGTTTAAACCCCACTACCAGCTAAGGGAAAATAATCTGAATCAAGTACATATGGAAAGAAGCTGATTATCAGACATTCAAGGCAAATTTGATCCATTAAGGAAGGGACAAAAAGTTTTCACTTTCACTCAAAACTAAGCTGAGGTGCACACTTAAGCATTTTGACAAAGAGCTAACAAATTTCAGAACTAGTTACTCCAAGGTAAAGTTAACAGTAAGTTGCAATAACTCTTCCCCAGTACAGGCTTGAAGAAAATTGATTGATAAAAAGGAAAGAAACAAAAAAAAACATCAATGGAAATCGAAGTTTCGGAGCCCAAACAATAAAGTGAGTGAAACCTTTATTATTTCCGTGGTTCAAATGACTAGTTTTATTTGGCAACTTATAAGGTTTGTCAAATTATTCATTAAGGTATAAACAAAAAGGATAAAGAAAACAAGCACAAATCTGATCATGAATTCAATGCAAAAATACCGCAGACACAGAAAAGAATCAGTGTGAATGCTATCAGAGTAGATTTTTTTTTAAGTATTTGTATTAAGAAAAAGACTTTGAATTTTTTTACAAAATTAGAAACGTTACTACAATAAAGCATAACAACCCTATAATATAACAACAATAACAATAAACAATCTACTACTCTACTCCACAAACAATTTAGAAGAAAAAGAATAAAGAGAAGAAAAACCAACGCAAACTACAATTCAATAAATGACTAAATCAAAAAGAAAACCTAAATTTTCTTTTTTTGAATCAAGGCAAATTAAATTAAGTTAAGTTACAACACTCAGCACAATCCTACCAAAGTTCCCCATCACTGGGAGCATCAGTTGGTATACCTGTATTTGTTTGGAAGTTTTCCTCTCAGGGGCCCCCCGCCCATCAGGTGTAGCCATCATGGTTACATAAAGGCCTTGACCAATATAGCCAACAAGTCTGCATCCATATAGTTCAAAAAGGGCCACCACATCCTATAAAAGGGTTCCATTTTCTGGTGCACCATACTCGTGAGGAAGTCTGGGGGATATGCTCCATAACTAACCTACGTCACCCCGAGAGTCCTGGGGGATTTTACGACACCCAGTTCATCAGGATGTTCTTCCTCACACAAAATGAAACAGTATTAAACAGTTTCTTCCCATGCGTGTCCAAGAGGCGAGATTTGGCAAACCCAAGCGGAGAGACACTGGATCTACCTTGATCTCGGTTCCCAAGACCCCTTCCAAAACACTCGTGAGAGCGCCCCAATACCAATGAAGCTTGTGGCATGACCACAAACAATGAGTAAGAGTACCAATATCCATTATACGTTTAGGACACACTGGGGATGCTCCTGTCTTAAATTTTGAAAGCCGCTCTGGTGCTAAATAAGCCCTGTAGAGTACCTTCAGTTGCATAGCCTGCATCCTATTGCAAATCAAAATCTTCCTTATGTTCTCCCAAAAATCCTCCCACACCTCTGAATAAATCTCCACCCCCAATTCCTGAGTCCAGATTCCACACAGCCACTCACTCAATGTCCTTTGCAACACTACCTCCTAATAAATGATGGAAGGTGCTGACCGAGAGAGTACCCATGGACCGAAGTACTCTCCTCTCCACATTCGACTTATAGAGACTAACCATTAATGTACTCTTTTACTGTATAATGTCCCTGAGCTGAAAATAACGAAAGAGGTCCCTCTTAGTTCGTTCATATTTCTGGCTCAATTGCTTGAAAGACATCATGACCTCCCCGTCAAATAGATCTCCCAAACAGGAGACTCCTCTAGACTCCCAGAGCCTAAATCCAGAATCCATCAATCCCGGCTGGAATCCTACCAATCCTACTATGGGAGTAAAAAGGGAAGTTTTTTTGTAAATTGCCCTCACCCTGTCGCATCCTTCTCCATGCTTTACCCATGTTAAGGACAATCGGGTTTCTGCAATGGTCTGTAACAGTCCTCATCGTGTCCATAAAACAACAAATTAATAAGGGAGCATTTTGCCTGTGAGGCCTTGATGTCCAGCCAAATTGACCATGGGTCCTGGCAAGCCCAATCAGCCATATAGGATAGCAGGGAACTTAATTGATATTTCTTAAAATCTGGGAAATCCACACCTCCCATCCCTTGCAGAACCTGCATTTTGGCAAGCTTAATAAGAGGTCACCCATGACGTTAGATAAAAGAGTCGTGCCAATTGTTAAGCCTCCGTAGCGCTTGCTTTGGCAGCATCAAAGGGAGCGTTCACATGTGATATAATAAATGAGGAAGAACATTCATTTTGACCAGAGCTATTCTACCCAACCAGGATATCGAGAGATCCTCCCAGTGCTGAAGGCCCTGTCTGATCTTCTCTAGCAACTGCTCAAAGTTAGCTGGAGTGATAAAAATGCCTAAATACAGGAAACTTTCCTGTGACCATCTGAAAGGGAATAGGATTCCCTCCGACTTCAAAAAATTGATTTTATACCCCGAGAAAGAGCCATATAGATTAACCACATTGTATTAAAACAGGACACAGATATCATTGGGTCAGTTAGAAAGAGAAGAATGTCATCTGCATAAAGGGTGATTTTATACCTTCCCCGGGCAGTTATATTGGGGTCACTTCGGATGGCCTCTGCCAACAGCTCAAATCATCAATGTAAATAGCAACGGTGAAAGGGCCACCCTTGTCGACTGCCTCTACCAATACTATAATTGTCAGACTGTATACCATTAGTGAGAACCGCTGCTTTAGGGTCACTATGTAGCACTGTCACCCACCTGGCAAAGACCTCTCCAAGACCAAACCGTTCCAGGACAAAAAAGAGGTACGGCCACTCCACCCGGTCAAATGCTTTCTCTGCATCCAGGTAGACTACCAAGCCCAGAATGGACCCTTGCTGACATACCTGAACCATATTTGGTACTCCAAACATTAATAGAAGATCTGCGGCCCCAAATAAAATCTGTCTGGTCCTCCTTTATGATGAAGAGCAAAACCTTCTCCAACCTCAACACCAGCCTTTTAGACAAAAGTTTAAAAATGATATGGGCGTGTATGAAGTACAATCCTCTGGTGCTTTCCCTCTCTTGAGAATAAGAGAAATATTTCCTTCTGTCAGAGGATGAGAGGCAGTCTGACTTTACGAATAATTGTACATATCCAAAATTGGCCCGACCAGCATTTTCATAAACTCACTCTGAAATCTATCTGAGTCAGGCACTTTACAGACTCTGGAGCTGCCTCACCGCCTCCTGTATCTCTTGGATTGTCAGAGGGGCATTCAAAAGAGATGCCTGCTCCGAAGATACACTTGGGAGGTCCAGGGTCTTAGAAAAGGATTTCATCTTCATCAATCTGTCCTCACAGCCCTCTGACTGGTACAGCTCAGAGTAGAACTTTCTGAATGCTGCATTAAATTTTTTTTGGAATTGCAAATGAGAGTACCAGCACACTCTCTAATGGATGGGATAGATTTGGGGGCACTCTTCTTTCTGACCATGTATACCAGATATCTACCCGATTTATCACCATACTCAAATAATCTCTGTTTTACAAAGGAAGTCTTCCTTTTTGCTGTCTGGGTGAGCACAACATTCAGAGTAGCCCTGAGGGCTGTAATCCGCTGCAATTTAGTTACAGATGGTATGTCAAAGTATGCTGTCTCAGCTGCCTTCAGCTGGGCCTTGAGCATACATTGCTGCTTTCCCCTCTGCTGCTTCCAGGTCGCCGAGTAAGGAATAATCAAACCCCGTTCATAGGCCTTGGCAGTCTCCCAGAGCACCGATGGATTACTGGCTGTCCCAAAAAATTTTAAATTCCTGCGAAAAGTACTCAATAAATTTGCTATCCTTCAGGAGGAAAGGATCCATGCGTCAATGTCATGAGCCTGCCCCGTCACCGCCAGCCTTAACCTCCATGTACACTGCCGCATGATCAGAAATGACTATGTTCCCAATTCTGCAAGACAGAATTGCAAAAGGCTGATGAGGCAAAAAACATGTAAATCCTCATATAGCACTTATGTGGGTTAGAGAAAAGGATGAAGTCCCTACCCTCATGGTGAAGACATCTCCATACATCCAAACCTCTGCTCCCTGTTCAGGTCCACCAGTTGCCTGGATTGCGGGGATATACCTGCAAGTCCCCTAGGCATCCTGTCCACCTCAGGGTCCATAAGTCGGTTAAAGTCTCACCTGATAATTGTATGACACACCCCAAGGGCCATCAACCTGGAGAGTGCAGCTGTTAAAAATTTGAGGGGGTGTTCAGAGGGTCAATATACATTCAAAATTGCATACTCCTCTCCATGTATTTAAGCTTTAAGGATCATTTGGTCCTTAATTTGGTCTAACAGCTGAAATGCAAGATTCTTCTGGATGAGTATAGCAACTCCTCTACTTTTCAAATTTCAAAAAGGATGAGAAGAATGCCTGGCCGAGCCCTCCCTGCTGTAACTTTAAATGCTCCTTATCAGTTAGTTGTGTTTCTTGTAGCAAGGCTACATCGACCCTTTCTTTTCTAAGGTTTAAAAGGATCTTTTTTCTCGTAATCAGTGAATGACTCCTCTTAACATTCCAGGTGCACCATTTAAATGAACGGTTAGCCATCTGAAACAATCAGTGACCTCCTGGGAGGAAGAACCCCACTCATAGTGTGCTCAATGATAACAGTAAACAGTTTATATAAACATGAAAATACAATTACCAAAACTACCTAATCAACACTTTTAACAACTACTTCTACAATGAACCAACATATAACACATATAAGAGGAGACTTCCCCCTTGCTCACAGGGGGTGCTCCTACTACCCACAAACCCCTCCATGGCTCCTTCTAGTTGAAGCTGCGCCCCAAACCCAGGCAAAATAAAGTAAAAAAAGTTACATGCGTCTTACAACAAGAAAATTGTATACCCGTCCCATCCATACTTTGATCCGAGGCAATCCTGGTTAAAAAACAGACCTACCCCCACCCTCACCCCGAATTAAGAAAGAGAAAGAGAATGGATGTGTTGTCCCAGTGGAAGTGGTGTCCTTCCTTATCTGTATGCAAGGATACCAGTGAGAGAGAGTCATGTCGTTTTGTGGCTAGTTGATGTTCATTTATCCTGATGTTCATGAGCAAGCTAAACAGAGCCACACATGAAAATTCCTAGAAGCATGGCATTCCAACCAAAACTGTATCAACAAACACATCGAGTTAGACACCACATACCACCCTCTGAGAAAAAGAACAGGAAATGACATCACCAACCCAAAGAAACCCAAACATATAAACAGAAAGCAGGAATCATGAAAAGTGCTTTGCCTGAAGACCCACTGAAGATGTTACCTAGTAGAGTGATGAAACACCTGGAAATGAACCTTCCAGCTCAGCAAGCAAACCTACATCCAAAGTTAGTACATTCTGGAAGAATACATCTCTCTAAACCAGAACACAAAACATAGTCTAGAACTTTAAACAGTTTTAAGAGCACATAGACATGAATCCACAAAGAACACAGACATAACTATAAGATCAGAGAGCCTGTTATATTTATCACATACAGCAGTATCTAGGTTCAATGTCAAAGCATGAAAACAGTTTTTGAATTTCCCTTTTCCTCAATCAGCCTGTCTCGAATACAAGCGCATAGTGTGGCATCAATTTACATGATAAAAAAATCCTTAAATAATTAATATGTTGGTTATTGAGTTGGAAAGCCTGAAAGCTATCTTTTCCACTCAAATATTGCTGAATTTCACAAATAAAGGCAGTGCAAAAGCCTTGCAGTTTGGTTTTACAGGAGCCATCATCTTGCCTGGTTCTCTGCCAGATGACATTTGAATTGGGGAAGAATGTCATTTGAAGGAAATAAGAATCAGAAAGTCCCAAGTGTTCCGTTGTTAGTTTTATGTACATTCATTTAAGTCAGTAGAAAACCAGGAGACACCGCACAATTTCTTGATCATTGATTCCACAACTGGGAGTTCCTGACAAGTAGTGGTACTGCAGGAGGCAATGCTAAAATCTTCAGACACTTTAGTACCTAGTATGTGCCTGGATGTCTTTACACTGTAGATAGAATTATGATAATAATAGTTACAGAATTATATTAAAACTGGTATGCTGTAGATGTCTCAATTTGGCCCAGGAAAGAGATTTCAACAATATTAGCTAACCACTCACCCCAACAACCAAAGTATTAAATGTTCTCTAAAGACCTAAGCTGAGGTTAGATGGATTTGCAAAGAATGTTTTGAGTGTGTTGCGTACTAAGTTTAAAGAGTTGCACTCCATTTGTTGTTAAACCAAAACAGTGTGAAACTATTCCCTTCAGGAATTGTGACTCGAGTCAGGACAGCCTTGAATCTAGATTTATGTTAGCAGCTTAGTGCTGGTGCAAAGCCATTAATGATTCACTCCCATTTATGTCACATTAGGAGCAGTTGGATTTGCTGGTCTTAATGTGATTATGCCCTCTAACTGCAATGCTAAGGGGCTTGGGGTTTGAATTGTCACTGAAATAAGGAGGAAGTATTAAAGCTCCTCTGTATCTTCTAGAATTTACTAGACCTGAAATTGAGATAGGTCTCTACCTGAGTCCATGTGGCATCTTTACCTGCATTGAAGAACTCTGCATTGCCCAAAACTCTGTACTCTTGAGCTGGAAGAACTGTTGTAGCTTTGGTTTCTGAAATCAAGGACAATAAATTAATTGGGTTAATTAGTGATTGCCATTGCCAAATGTACCAAAATTGACCAATATTTCAGTCACATTTTAAATTTAAAGTGATCAAAATTTCTATAGTCATATTCATTCTTTCATTTTACAAGAGTTTGCACAAGTCAGATGGAATCCAAAGTCAACTGGGTTAAATATGTGTAAGGCTTTACTACAGTATTTTAGAAAACTCAGTCAACTATTTGTGCATTACACAAATGAAATAAACAACACAGCAATGATTTAAAATTTATACCTACAAAGATGGTTTGTGATCATCATTAACATGTGGAAAAGAGTTGGTGTACACCATTAGATCTTTGAGGTAGTCACTTTTTAAAAATGCCATTTTTTGAAATTAGATGGAGTTGAAGTCTGCCATTATGGTTTATAAAACAAGATAATTAAATATAAAATAAGAATATAAACAACTGTTTTAGAATTGTGCCATAGCACTGGCAGTATGGTGCCTCAGTAGTTAGCACTGCTGCTTCACAGTGCTTGGGACCTAGGTTCAATTCTAGCCTTGGGACACTGTCTGTGTGGAGTTTGCACATTCTCTCTGTGTCTGCACGGGTTTCCTCCCATAGTCCAAAGAGGTGCAGGTTAGGGTGTTTGGCCATGGTACGTTGCCCATAGTGTCCAGGGATATGCAGGCTAGGTGGATTAGCTATGGATTTAGGGTAGGAGGGGGTGAGTCTCTTTGGAGTAGTGGGATGCTCTTCGGAGAATTGGTGTGGACTTGTTCGGGTGAATGGCCTGTTTTTGCACTGTATAGATTCACTGCATCAAGTGAAACAGTTATGCAGTGAGCATGTGATTTTGTCCCAGCTGAAATATTTAAAAATTTATCGCTATTATTCCATTAGATGTTTTATTGACTGAAAGCCCACTTGACAAAATTATATTATTACGTCCACTTCACAAGCAAAGGCTTCCCATGGGCTTTGGGGTGTCTGCATCTGAACTTGCTAACAGCTCACTCATAATCCTGGAGCTGGCCTCCCAATTGACTGCATTTGCAATCCCCATCCTGTTGAGGGTAGTGAATGGGTGGCCTTCCACTATCAATCCCTCAATCAGACACTCAGCAGCTCTGGAAACTTAGTAGCACAAACTGGAGAGGAAGGCAATGCTGAAGTAGGTCAGACTTCACAATTTCAAATATCAATAAATACATCAGAGAGGGCCAAGCTATTAGATACTCTGGATCAGAGGTTAACTCCCTCCAGATGTATTGTTGGGAATATGGGGCTATTTTTCAAACCCACAGTTCCCTCTCCAGCTTCAAAGTTCCCAAGACCAGTGCCAGATTGCCAGCAGTGTTTATTAAGATGGCAGCATCTATTGGAGATGTTCTGCCTTTTAATTTCTTCTCAAAGAGGCTGAAAAAATGCAAATTGCCTGTCTGCTTCCATGATGTAAGAAGGCCAAGGGAATGTCCGCAGTAACTGGAAAGCAATAGTTTGGGTATGACTGCTCATTAGCTTAATCAGCGTAACACTGACAGTACTAGTTTGATTCTCCTTGAGGTTGAGGTAGACTTGTGCCCAGCCCCTGAGAAGGTAAGGCAAAAATCTGCCAAGAAAACAGTTCAACAATGAGCCAAGGGCCTGCCTCTAGGCACAGCATGCAAGACATGACCAAAATCAGTATTTTAATGCAAATTAAAAGTACCAAAGGAAATATGCTCAGAAAATAACCAGAGATGAAACTTTATTGCTGGAACAGCACAGCAGGTCAGGCAGCATCCAGGGAACAGGAGATTCGACGTTTCGGGCACAGGCCCTTCTTCAGGAATGACTCTGAAGAAGGGCCTGTGCCCGAAACGTCGAATCTCCTGTTCCCTGGATGCTGCCTGACCTGCTGTGCTGTTCCAGCAATAAAGTTTCATCTCTGATCTCCAGCATCTGCAGACCTCACTTTCTCCTCAGAAAATAACCAGCACAGTTCAATATGGTGTAAAGATTAGTCTCCGCATTCAAATGCCTGGATTAATAGACGTCAATGAGGATTGATAATCTCACACTAATGTCACACATACAGGGTTACGATGAAACCTGTACTTTAATACAATCACATCTGCAAAGGTTGAAAGCTAATAGGATAGTCCATGTCTTGAAATCAAGAAAACAGTGGAAGTCATATTCACAATGGATGTTAAATTATTGCAGTGTCAAATTTTTTATATCAATGCTTTAATTACATTTAATGATCTAAAGTTTAGAAGCTTATTTAAGTAACACTGCAGTAAAACTAATCTCATTGTAATTCTTCTTAAAAATATTCTACAGTTCTTGTAATACAGATTACTTCAGTGCATTTTGCAGTGTTATCAAAGTACTATCAAAAACTCAATATCCTGGTATGTGTGAACATTTTTAACTCTCAAATATATTACTTTTAAATATGTGCAGCACAGTTCAGGATGACAGCTGGGCCATGTTTGTACAAATTACACTTAATTAAATGCAGAAACATAGATACCTACATGTTGTGCTTGCTAATAATCTTAAGATTTCCTGCAGTTTGCTGAGCAGACCAATTTGCTGTAAAATATATTTGTAGATGACAGAAGTATCTGGTACAGTTGGCTGAAGGTACGTTAACTTGATTCACAACTTTATAGTTTACGCAACACCTGTAAAATTGCTTTCGTATATTTCTAATTATAAATGTTAGAACACGGCGATAGTAATCTCATCAATCATATATTGCAGGATTTACGTTCTGCACATTTTATGTATGTGTTTGCTTGTCAAATTTTCAGTCAGGTACTGTTTGAAACAAGCTGACTAAACATATTCAATACGGTAACACTTCTAAAATTAGCTGCTTTGAGACACAATGTGACCATTCCCCACTGCCTATTTTTCAATATTTCTGTTATTTAATTGAGTCCAGATTGGCTTCTGGCAACAACCCAAATATTGTGCTGCCCAGGTTTGAATACACCGTACCCAAAACAACTTCAATTTATCAGTGTCTTAATTTATCTTCAAGTAATTGTAAAAAATTATCCTCAGTTTAATTTCAAGTGAATTATTTTGGTAGTGTATGCCAGGTAATTGTCTTTATTTTGCGTTAACATCAGCACCATATGCTCAAGCTTTCCACTGGCAATAAGTCTACACCTGGAAAATTTTGCCCATGTTATTCTGATCCATCAAAGGCAGCCGTATCTAACAAATTCAGAATTATAATATTCAATTTTTGAGATGCTTGGAATGACTTGATTAGGTCTTGATAATATTAACATTATCCATGTAGCTGTTTAAACTGTACTGAAGTCCATATTGTATAGTTATTACATAATTAGAAGTTTCTAATGTATCACTGCTATTTTTAGATAGTAGGCATTTTAATTAATCAAAAAAATTCAAGGTCAGTCTTAACAGGATCAGCTTTATCATGGTAACGGATATACCCTAAACACATAAGCAATGAAACCTCAAACTAAGGGATAAGAAACAGCTAAGAACATTTTACAGGATTCAAATAGTGTTGAGGGAATAGTGAACTGCAATAATTAGTTTTACCTGACAATCCCAGGGGTTTAAATGATAATTAAGTTGTTCAGACACATAATAATTTGAAAGATGTGGCATTTAATTAAACATTAAGGTCTGAGCACCTAGCTAATATTCATCCTGAGGTTATGAGAACAAAATTAAGTTTGTTTCTATGTTGAAAGGACAGTGGTATATATTTTCCAAGGAATTATCTTACAATGTAACCTTCTATATAAAAGCATAACAGAGAGAAAAAATATGAAATTTCTTAAAAATACATAGGATCCAGTACTGCAATGTTTATACATTTTTAAACACACATTACATTTGCTTCATCAACGTTTTGTTTTATTTTTAACAGATTTTCAATTCCAGTTAATTTTATTCATTGACATGCATTTGAGATAAAGACTTTTTTGAAGTTTGATAAAGCAAAGTTTTTCTCATGCATTATTATTATTATTCAAAATGCTTTTAAAATGTTCCTTACATTAGTGCAATTTTACAAATAACTATATCCAAATTTTCTGGTAGATATTTTGACAAATCCTATCATTTCTTAAATCTCAATATAAATTAAACAAAAATAGATTAATACATAAATCTAAATACATCAGCATTTGTCGAAGCTCAATCTGTTTTAATTAGCATGATATGTTGGTTAAATTTGTGTCATGTTTATGAACATGACTTTTCAGCTGAATATTACGCGATCAGAGTTAAAAGCTTTTGACTAAGGTATGTAGGGTCACAACATTATTACTGTTTAACGCTGAAAGAAAAATGTACATACTTATATCAGTATCATGATAGCAATTGTATTTTCATGTTGCAGTTCACTTCAGCCAAAACAGACATTTGTGATTGTTCAGTGAGTGACAGTTTTGCCTTGAGGATCAGCAAACTGAACTCTTAATAAAACATCATGGAAGTTCTACACAAACGACTTCCATCCCCACCCCTGCTGTGCAATGTCACAGTTCATTGGCCTTTCATAAGACATTTTACATGAAATTACACCTACATTCATTACAGTTTTAAACTACAATATTGTTTAAGTAAATATTTGCACGAAAATGTGAGTGGTTGAAGACTCTTGAGATGTGAGTCACCCCATGACCTAAAATATTTAAGCTTGTGCTCTCTCCCCCCTCTCCAGTAGCACAGGCTTGAGTTTGATAGGAGTTTGATCGCTTCTTTGGCCTTTTTGATGATCCATAACTGTCTTCTGTAATATTTTTCAATATTCAGCCAAGCAATGATAAAAGGTAGAGCATTCTGCCTTCAACTACTCCCATGGAAACTCCATTAGCTTGGAAAAGCCCATGTGACTGGAAGACAACCAATCAGTATAGGAATAGTCATTCCACAAGGGCACACTCAGTAGGAGCAGAAAATGAAGTTGTTACCAAAGCCAAACTGAAGCCTTCGTTTCCTATGAATATTTGACTAAGTAACTAAAAAAAGCTTAGTGTGCTGTTACCCACAGTGACAGCTGTAACTGCTAAGAAAACTAAGAGTCTATCAGGACCATTATAGTAGAACCAAACAGCTTTATTTAAGCAAATACAGCCATTTTCTTCTAGTACAGCTACAGTACAACAGGATCCTGCTGTACTCAGTAAAATACATGCAGCAATGGTTTACTCCATTAAAAATTAGAAGTATTATCAGATTTTAATGATTATGATGATCTGCTGCTGAAAGATTCCACATATTTGACTAATGTAGTAAGCTTTTTAGTGATTTCTCTACAGAGTATGCTTGCCTTTTCCCTACATTCTAAAATATTTATATTACTGTTGCTCATCTTCACAAAAAATGGCCCTTGTGAATCTTTTATGAATGTCTTTCAGTCAGCTATATGTGACAAGGGCATGATGGAAACTTCCTGGCCAAAATGTGTACGAATAAAGAGGCTGCAGAACAATGTTTAGAATTAAATAATGATCAGCATGATTTAAAGGATTTCACACAACAGATACGTTAAAATTCCAAAACCATCACCACCAATTATAACAAAACTCAATGTACACCAAGCAATTGAGTAATATGTAGTAGTTTAAG
This sequence comes from Chiloscyllium plagiosum, assembly GCF_004010195.1. Taxonomy (NCBI): domain Eukaryota; kingdom Metazoa; phylum Chordata; class Chondrichthyes; order Orectolobiformes; family Hemiscylliidae; genus Chiloscyllium; species Chiloscyllium plagiosum. The sequence goes on along the minus strand of NC_057722.1, from coordinate 24,867,282 downwards.
ATTGTTATACTTCAGAGTTATGGGCTGCCAAGAAGCATGAAAGGAAGGTTGAGCATTGTAACAAATGCATCCATGTATCATTGCTTCCAAGGGTAACTAATATATTGAAAAATATTAATCCAGATTTCCAGTGTATATTTGTGGAATGAATACTTAATCTTTTTCCATGCTGGTGCTCTCTTTCCTGCATTAACCCACTCAACACAATGAAAACACAGTCAGTTTGATCTGATGAAAGATAAATGTTGCCTTCTTACTCAAATAACCCTTTGAATGCTGAATTGCATCTTGCACGTTTTTCTTACAATGCTTTACCTCACCATCAAGAACAATGCTTTCTGAAATGTTACTTAATTAATTATTTATAAATTTTCGCAGGATTATCTGGGTTTTACATAAAAGACACAGTGGCATGAAAATTTCTGTTTTTACATAGGAACAGCAGTAGACATTTTGACTACTACACTGGAGCAAATATTTTTTAAAAATCCCAAGTATACAATTCTCATAAGCAGATTTCTCACGAAGTATGAAGATTGGAGTTGAAATTAATTTTTGGCGATGATCAGAGATCATGCAGAAGCTTTTTGGTTTCGGAAGGCTTAGGTTCACTTAAATTGGCTTAGGTTCACTTAGGTGGACCTTGCGAAATGCCTGACCCAGAGGCTCAAAGAAACATGACTGCTTTTCCAGAATTTGCTGCATCTGGGACTCTTTGGCTCTATCAGCAGTAAGACTGATTAAAGAGAAACCCATCGGCTGATTCCACTATCTTCTTACTTGTGACAGTTATATTAAAATAATAAGAGTAGAAAGAATTTGATGTAATTTTCTTTCAAATATATGTGGCAAACCTCCTTTAAACTTAAAAATATTGTGGGCTATCATTCCCATTTAGATTAGATTACTTACAGTGTGGAAACAGGCCCTTCAGCCCAACTAGTCCACACTGACCCTCCGAAGAGTAACCCACCCAGACCCATTTCCCTCTGATGAATGCACCTAGCACTACAGGCAATTTAGCATGGCCAATTCACATGGCATGCAATCTTTGGACTGTGGGAGGAAACTGGAGCACCCCCTGGAGGAAACCCACCCAGACACTGGGAGAATGTGCAAACTCCACACAGACAGTTGCCCGAGGCTAGAATCAAACCTGGGTCCCTGGTGCTGTGAGGCAGTAGTGCTAATCCTGAGCCACCTTGCCGCCACCGTGCCTAATGGAGACAAATTATGTACTGTGAGTTAGACTGGACTAGTACACAAATATTTGGATGTCCAAAGCTTAAAGTGCTGCCTCTGGTCTGAGTTTTGTTACTAGGCTTTGATAGAATTAAGACTTGAACGTACCAGAGAGAAAGAGTAATGTTTTACACCACAGAGAGAGCAATTGATTCCAATCCAGTAACTGCTCCCCCCCCCCACAAAAGCCCTGAAGCCGACATTTCACAGAAAATCAAATTTACTTCAACTTTACACTCATCCAGCAGAGAAAGGGAAAGCTGGGAGAATCAGCTGAAGACGGAAGTAGTAACCTGAATGTCAAACATGCTAGAGATAAGAAGAATGGAGGCCTGAATAGATGATTAACAAAAGGGGAGTGAGAAACAGCAAAGAGCTGGAGCCAAACAGAAGGACATTCTGCAATGGTCAACTCAGTTCTCAACTCCCCAAAGCTTTCTCCTTTTTCTGTGAGGGACATGGAATACTTCTCATTTGTTTGAATGGATGCAGCTCCAATACACATAAGAAGTTTCAATACCGATCAAAACAAAGCAGTTGGCTTATTTGACACTCAATCCATAATTTGAGGCTTTTACTCTTTCCACCAATGGTGCATAACATCCAGAAGATGGACTGCAGCATAGATTCTTCAACCGGAAGAGGACAAGAACACTTCTTAAAAAAGTCAATTTGCAAGTCACTATCCTACATCAAAGTATTTTCCAATATCACTGACTCTTTATCATGGCTGTGCCAAGGCTCTGCAACTCCCACCAAATAGCACTTTGCATGTCCTTACACTACATAGACTGCAGCAATTCAAGAAAATGACTAATCACCATCTTCACAATAAACATTAGGTAAAGCAATAGCTGCTGACCTGGCCAATGATGCTCATATCCTCTGATTAAATAAATAAAAAGAAAGTTCATATAACAATAAGACAGGAGAGCAACATTGGCGATATGGAAGAGAGGAATCACTAATGAGAGACCAGGTAATAGGAAAGATGAGAAGAATAAGTATGAGATAAGGAACAAAAAAATGAACAAATAGCAGGCAGCTGTCAGAGATGTTAGTGCGGAGCAGGCAAAATGTGAGGGAGCAACATGTTAAATAAGTTTTAATCTGTCATGGATTTTGATGTTTTAAAATAATCAAGTTAACTATGCACTTCCTTAACTGGGAAATGTGTAGAAAACTTTCTAATTCAATGTGAAGAAAAGGTTCAGAAATCTCAGATTTAAATGATCTGAACTTAACCTATACCACATGTTGTAAATCAAGTACATTTGTATGATTGGCGTACTGATATTGATGAAACACATTTCAACTAATTAATGAAAAAATTAGTTAATTGTCTGCTCATACTTTCATTTTATAATACTCCACTGACTGTTAAAAAAAAGCCTCTTTGTCCATTTAATTGAACATACCTATTGCAAAAGGTTAAGGGACAAAGGTACATATAATATTGGAAAGGGTTGTTTGGATTCTGAGTCTATAGTTTGACTTTTGAGTTTTAAATATAAGCTATTTAATTTGGAATACTGAAAATAGGCATGTCATATTGTCTTGCCTATAAGATATTTGTGGAAATGGTATTTCATATATATTTGTTTTATCCAGATGATTTTTCTGAGGTGAAATAGGTTAAACACAAAAGGTGGCAGTGTGTATAATCTATTTCAAAAAAAGGAACAGATTAGAAGCAACAATCACACTTACGTTTAGTAGCTTTCATGTAATAAAATGTCCCAAAGCACTTCATGGGAGCTTTATAAAGTTAGAGATTTAATGTTTATAAGAGAGATGGCTCAAATCTTGGTCAAAGAGATAGGTTTTAAGAAATATCTGAAAGAATGAAGGAGAGATAGAGAATTGGTGATGTTCAGAAGAATTTCCAGAGCTTAGCGCCTAGGCATCTGGAGGCATGGTCAGTAGTAGAGGAACAATTATAAGGGAAATTGCTAAACAGGCCAAAATAGATGACTGCATATATTTTGGAGAGGTTTAAGGGTGGATGTCATTACAAACATGGGAAGGGGCAAGGGCATAGTAGGATTGGAAAGTTTTTACAATAATAGAACTTGGCACACACAGCCTCACCTGGTTGGATAATAATGGAGAAAGATGTCAAAGATTTTCAACAGTTTGAGAACGATGGAAAGGCAAAATTGACATTTGTCACAATTAGCTCAAAATGACGTTGCATAAGAGCTGTGGTGATGCTGTGGCAGAGGTGAAAACCTGATTGGGGGTTCAGGTATGAAGTTCTGGAAAAGATGGGCATGGGTTTGGGAGAATATAACACATTCAAGGAAGAAAGAAAGAGAATGGTGTTCAATAGTTGTTTATATTGACAGTAGGGTAAAATGTTGGCAAACAATGTGATAATACTGAGCAAGCTGTGCATTATTCATGAACAATTATTCAACTGGATAGACAATAAACAATATCTTTGACCTACCCAAAAGAGGAGCATAAATAAAATTGAATATCTAATCCATTTGAAATGATCCAAATTGAACCCCTTTTTTGCATCATAAACAAAGTGAGGAAAGCGTAATAAACAATTGCACTGCTTATTTTTCATCACATTCTCTGGAAACATGTGTTAGTTGTTGTAAACACTATGTTGAGATAACACTTAGATCTGCATTTGCATGTTAGATTGATAGACATGTAAATAGGTAAACAGAATCAGCGATAGACAGATATGGATAAATAACATATTAGGTATGCATGAGAGCATAACACTAAATTACTGTTATTTTCATAATCAATTATGCACGCACCTAAATATAATGTTAAGTAATGTGAACATTATGACAAAATATGTCAAATATAAGCTTCATGGGCAGTACAACAGAAACAGTCATTCATAAAATTAAATTGACCATATAACTTTGAGTTCATGCAGTCTCTACCGTTCTGTGATCATAAATCATCTTTATTTACATTCTTAGGTGGTCATCACTGGTCAAACTCAAGGCACCATACTTGGTTCCTCCTCTTTCTAATTTATTTATTACCCATAATGACGTCACCCAAAAACATGAATTCAGCTTCTGAGGGAAGGTGGTGATGCCCAGTTTCCCTTTCTTTAACCTTCCACCATCACAGGGTAGTTGTCACACTCTTCAATTGCTCATGCAATATTCAGCATTGGGTGAAACAAAAAATGTCTCCACAGTGTGGTGGACAAATTGAAGCCATCCTTTTCAGGTACCTCCAACACCTATGCTCCCTGCGACATTAATTCCATTAACCTGCTTGCATGCATGCTTCTCTATATCTGGTGGTATGGAACCCATGTATGTTGCTGAATATTCTTCTTCCCCCATACCATTCTCACTCGCACCCTCTCAAGATCATCATTTACTTTTACATCACTAGTTTTCACTCCTTTGTCTCTCCCAATGCCAAGACCCTAACCCATATCATACAAACAAACAAATAGTCAGCCTCTTACACTTATACTGCTATATGGATTTTAGTTTGGCCTCAACTTCACATTCGCATCTACACTCCTTTGGCTCTCTCTTTAATCAAGAATATATCTACCTCTGCCTTAAACTATTCAATGATTATAGTTCTCCCTCTCTCTGAGAGAAAGTATTTCAAACATTCAGTGCTCAGAAAAGAACAATCTTCTCCATTTGGGAGACCCCTTTGTTTTTAACTGCATCCCCTAGATCTAGCCTATCCCATAATGAGAAACATCCTTTCAGCATCCAACCTCTCAAGTTCTCTTAGGATCTTATATGTTTCAATAAAATCACCTTTCACTCTTCAAAATGCAAATGGATGGAGGCTCAGTCTGTCCAACCTTTCCTCTTAAGATAAATCTCCTCATCCCAGGTATAATTCAACTTTCCTGAATTATTTCTAATGCAAAAAATCCTTCATTTTGTAATTCAACTTTGCTCAAGTAGAATAGAAATAGAATAGACCTTTATTACCACATGTATTTTTACATGAAAAATACAGTGAAACGTTTTATCAGTTGCCCCATCACAACACCTACATCAGTAACAGAAGTCATACGTAATAATTTTTAATAGGTAAAATTAAGGCAAATTTCATTACAATTCAGTTAATGGTTCCTGGGCTCAGGTTAAACTGATTTAAGAACGATTGAAAACCCTGAGATTCAGCCAGGACTGGATTGCAATGCGAGACTGCTAAATAGTAGGCCGGAAGCCTCCACCAAAGAAGACCGCCATGCCGATCTGAGATTGCCATGGCTGGACGAGACCAATTGCCAGTCAGCTAGAATACCTGGACATTGAAGACTAAAAAGACCTCCGCATGGAGATTAGACCTCCAAACTGGGAAAAGACCGACATGCTGGGACAAAACTGCCACACAGGGAGGCCACCACACCAGGCTGAGATCCCTTTCACATCCTTCAGACATTGAACCTAGTTGCAGGCCTGGAGCCTCAGGTTGACCTGCAAGTCTAGGCCAGGGGAGTCAATCAAAGACCTGTTCCTCGCTCGCCAGGAGACTGCAGGTTCGGATGCAACCATGTCCAACTCACTTTGCTGCTGCCACCGAGACTTAAGAAGAAAAGAAAAAAAGAATACTGGTCATTCTGTTATAATGCGCATTTTGTCAATGTGAATTCGCTATAACATGATTGACGAATTTGGAACACTGTTTCTATAGTGCGAACTTTTAAAACGTATGTTGGCTGTGACACGATTACTTCGCCAATACTTTAAGCGCTGTTTCTAAAGCACAATTTTTTAATAATGTAGGGTTGTGCAAAAATGCGACCGTCACATTGGAGAAGAACTGACCAGAAGAGCAAAAATGAGAAGGGGGAGAAAAAAAGAGAAAGAAAGCTGATGAGAGTAGATGAGCTCCGGCTCAGCCTCTCTATTCTGCCTCCATCTTGAATAAAACAGTAGTCTTTTGTCGAGCTGAGTAAACACATCTGTAGAGGAAAAAACATGGTTAATGTTTCAAATCAATGACATTATGTCAGCATTTATGATGACAGGTCACTGACCTGGAAAAATGGACTAGACTTTCCTGGCTTTCCAGAGATAGAGCTGGAAATCTAGGTGGTTGTAAATATAGGGAGAGCTACATTGGGATTGCTCCCCAACACATTCCTGCAGCTGTCACAGTTTCCTGGGGCATTGGATTAACTGCCTGCATCATGAAGCTGGACAGCCAGTTGAGATGATTGAGACAGATATTAGTGAATTATTGATGCCAGGACTAAGGGACCACTAAGTTGGATTTTATTTGGACTAACTAACTACCTGCCTCCATGGAGCAAGGGTCAATCTGGTTTCCCAACAGGCCAATGGGATTGTGATGGGAAGCCATCTTCTCCACAATCCCATCTCCATGGTGCATTTGAACTTCAGTCCCAGAGAAACAATGCATTCTTAGTATTGTGAATGCATCCTATACCTGAATGCAATTGCCCAGGTATAATTAATATTATTTTGCTGGGTACACTAAGCTGATATACAGCCTAGAAGTACACTTAGTTGAGCATTTCGTGATTCTCACAGATTATTCCTACAAAAGATCATTTCAGACATGCTTCCTATTGAAGTTAGACTTATTTACAACCACTTTGCACAGAAATATTTGTAACTATTATTTTAATCTGCTTACTTCATGCAATAGGAATATTGATTTATCATTTAACGAAATAACAAAAAGAGTACTTTTTTCAGAATTTCTTTCTTTGATTCTGATAACCCTTTTAAAATAACCCTCCCCGTGGAGATTGTGCTACAGGTTGGTCTATCATACATTTTCAGGTTCTGAAATTCTTAGTTTCTTGATATATACTGATAGTGGTTTTCATATGCACATTTATCAAGGCAATGGTTTTCATGACGTTTGTCACCTTTTAAAACATTGAAAACTATATTAAAAAGACAAATTTAATTTTGAGTTTTAATTAACTAGAGATTTCATTTTGGACTTTCATTTTGACCTGGAGCCAGAAATTTACAAACACCATCTAATCTGTGAACATGCCAAACAACAATTACATTTTGATTAATGCTCATGTGCCGTAAAAGCACACAACTGTTTCTATGCTGAAACATGTTTTGTCAAGAAAGAAAATTTACTTCCAATTGCTATTCAGACAGCACTTAAATTTTACTGTTTTGAAAATCTTGCAAAAGCCAAAGCTGTTCCTTTTCAGACTGCTCTACTATTAACATTTATTTGAAGAAAAATATTGCTCACCATTTAGTTGAAATAGAAAGAAAGCATGAAAAATTGCTTCAAGGTGTTTGAAATGCAATGACTTAGGCTGAACTCACCTTCCACTTTGTAGGCAGACAGAAAAGCTCAGAAGAATAAGCTTCATTCGATTGATTCTGGGTATGGAGGGATTTTCTTATGAGAGGTTGGGTAGGTTGTACTAATTGGAGTTTAGGAGAATGAGAGAAGACCTTATTGAAACATATGAGATTCGTAGGGGGTTTGACAGGGTAAATTCAGAGAGGTTGCTTCCTCTTGTGGGAGAGTCTAGGATCAAAGAGTATAATTTCAGAGTCTCAAGTCACTCATTTAAGAAACAGATGAGAAAAAATTTCTTCTCGTTGAGCTTAGTGAATCTATGGAATTCTATACAATAGAGGGCTGTTGAGGCTGAGTTATTGACTGCATTCAAGGCTGAGAAAGACAGGTTTTTAAATCAATAGGGGGATCAAGGGTTATGGGATAAAGCAGTCAAGTGGAATTGAGGATTATCAGTTTAGCCATGAAATTATGGTGGAATAGACTTGATGGTAGAATGGCTTACTTCCGAACTTATAGAACATGATCTTAATTCTTTACCACAGTTTACATTTAAGAAGGTGGCTGTTGATGATACTTTGACTGTTATAGCTATCAATATTTTTTAAGAATACCAAAAGGCCGCTTTGTATTTCTCTTTTAAGATATACATTCCAATTCTTCAATATGGGTGGCACAGTAGCTAGCATGCTGCCTCACAGCGGCAGGGTCCCAAGTTCAATTCCAGCCTTGGGCAACTTACCTGTGTGGAGTTTGCACATTCTCTTTGTGTCTGTGCGGGTGCTCCGGTTTCCTCCCAAAGATGTGTAGGTTAGGTGAATTGGCCATGTTAAATTGCCCATAGTGTTAGTTGCATTAGTCAGAGGGAAATGGGTCTGGGTGGGTTACTCCCCGGAGGGTCGGTGTGGACTGGTTGGGCCGAAGGACCTGTTTCCACATTGTAGGGAATCTAATCTAATATAATATCTCAATAAAATGGTTCTCTGCCAATTGTTATGGATGAAAAAATATGATAAGCATTGCTATTATTGTAACAAACAAAATGCTTACTCAGTTTTCTGAACTCTTCAAATGATTTTAGCATTGTAGCCATAGAATGAAATTGGTTAAACAAAGTATATTTGAGTCAAAATCTTGTAAAGGAAATATTTTAAGAAGTATCAAACTTCCCCAAGTGCCTGTGCACTCCTCGGTTATGTCAAACACAATTCTTGAGCGATGTTTTTGACAAAATCGTCTTGTTCGCAATTAAACAAAGAACACCTTGTTCGCCAGTACCTTTTGAGAAATCTGACAGAGTATGATTGATTGTGGTTATGTGCGATAGAAACAAATTGATGCTAATGAACTCCATAAAATAAATAAACAGTGTGTCAATTTGGAAAATTTGCAGATGCAAGGCAGTTTCAAGTAATAAAATGTGATCATTTTTGAGTAGCTGCCAGTGGATATTATATATTTTATTACAATAGCAGTGCTATAACAAGATGCAGATAGGTCTAGCAGACTCTTTTTGTTTATGTGCATTCAGTCTGTCTGTCTAACTGACGTTTGAGTTCATCAAGATCTTATCCAATAAAAGTGCCCCACAAGTAATATTTCACTTTCTAAGGCCCATGAACATTCATTAAGGATACGTGTGTGAGTTTTCAAGGGAGAGGACCTTCCAACTACTTGTCTGCGAACTCAAACTCCAAGCTTGGAAGAGACAAAGACAGGATAAAACATTTTCAGAATTAACATTGCTCAAATACACTTAAATAAGAAAGTTTTCATCACAGTGAGATCTGCAATTAACTAATTTTAATTAATAAAAAGGCTAAATTAAATATAAGCTGACATCCTTTCTCATTGTGAAATAAACAAACTGATTTTTTAATAAAGGAAACATACTGTGTTTCACATCGTGGTGTACTTTCACTGTTTGTAACAATATAAATGAGTAGACATAGAATGGATTGTATTTGACTGAGGAACAGTGGGAAAAGTGCTAAGCAGGTCTTTGCACACAGAGTACACCCAGGAGGTTTTGAACTAGTCTATGTAACACTTGCAACTTTCATTCATTTTGTCTTGTAGCTAACCAAAGTTATTGTAGGCTTTTTTTATGGTTAAATTAAGATCTTATTCCATTTGTTTTATTTTTGCCAGATGGGTATATGCAGTGAGAATGTTAGTTTCTTGCTGTTTATTGAGCAGATTTGTTTTATATTAAGATGAATCGATGTTGATGTTGTGCAGTAGGATCAAATTGTTGCTGTTGCTAAATACAATAGATTACTTCTCCTTATCATTTAGTGAACAGCACTTCTACCTATCATTGAGCAATTCAAAATGCTAATTCTTGTCCAAGATCCCTCATTTATGCCCTTGCTGCCTTCAGAATTGACTATTGCAATACATTCCGGACAGGATTTGCACATTCCACCCCTCACAAACTTGATGAGTTCAAAAATCTTCTATCTATGTATTGACTCACACTATGTTGGCTCCTGGTCAAGGGAATCTAAAATCCTCATCCTTATTTGCAAACTTCCCCCCGGCCTTGAGCCTACATATTTGTGTCACCCTCTGCAGTCCTACAAGTCTCTGAGATATCCATGTTCCTTTAATTCTGGCCTCTTTTTTTCATGTCAAATTTTAAGCCCTTCACCATTGATGGCTCTACATTTAGTTGCCTTGCTCTGAAACATCCTCCCTGCTGTCTAGATATTCCATTTTGCTTTATAACTACATGAACAAATCTATGGACAGGAGTCATGGGATTGCCAAAATCACATTTAACACAACTTATTAAATGTATAGTGTCAAGCGCTGCAAAGGAAATTGGGTCAACAAATTAATGACAGTCAAATCCATACATCTCCATTGCACACAGTCTTAATGACAGCCTTTTAATTGAAAACAGGAAGTGCCACAACTTTGCTGTCTTACTCTCATTCTGCAGATGAATTATGTGCCAGCATGCACCATGTTTATTCTGGAACACCAAAAGGAAAAACCAGAGTACACCAAGGGCAGAATACTTATGCCCAGGTTGGGACGACAGAGGTAGACCATTTCCCAACACAACAAGCTCAACTTGCGACCAAATGCCCAGCATGTTGGAATTTTAACTCTGGAGTTGATAGATTCTATGGACGTTAGATTGCATGACCCTAGAATAAATGAAGAGTCTGTTTATTTTGGGAGCAGGCTATGTGGATGGCCTGCCTCAGTTCTCTGACACAGTTTTGAAATTGGTTTTTAAAAAAAACAATAAATCATAAAATAGCTTTCCAGCCCTCATCCCTCACACATCATTACTATAGCATAGTTCCTATGCCCCATCCACACTAATGTATGCCATGGTAAGCATTTGACCAACTCTTTAACCCTTCATGACAATCTACGGTTCTCCATGTACCTCATAACCTTCCCACCCTCCATGTCATGTAGTGTCCTTTACCTTTACTTATACCATCATGCTCTCCATGTCAACTGATCATCTTTCCAAACCCACCTTATCCTTTTCCTTACACTTATAATGCCAATTCAGCTAGCATTCACCATGGGAAAGACATAGGACTCATGCAGAGATGACATAACACAAAACTGTCTTGTTCATAAAAGAAATTCACTACATTTAACTTCTAACATCTGTGTAATCTCTTATATAATTCAAATGTTTGATGCAAATACATATTGCTTACAAAATCAAGCATTGGAGTTCAGTTGTCCTATTTCAGACAATATTAAACTCTTGGACCTGTCAATCAAATTATGGATTGACAGGCACCCTGCTGTGATAATAGGATGTGAAATCATGCAGCACTAACCTAGCAATGGTAGCCCACAAGCTTAGGTTAACTGGCGAATTAAAAAAGCAAACCTTTTTTTTTAAATATTCCAGACATATTTTCCACACATTTAGAGGAGTGGTTCAACACTTCTAATAGTTCCTTGTGATAGATCTATTTACAGTTCCAGTGAACGTGACAGCTAATTAGCTTATGCAGCTTTTATGCATATTCATGTTCACTTTTAACAATAATTAAGAGCAATTTACCTCTCCCAAAGGTGTCACAGGATTATATGCAAAACGGTATTTTAATACCCCAATAGGATATCCTGCCTATCCAAATGAATCCATAATATTCAAAAATGCTTCCATCAGATATAATCTGTGCACATCGTGTTTCACATGCCTGGGTCACCAAAATGATATATAATTGTAGGAAGATGCTGATTTCTGTGACAAACGTCCTGTTCAAAACATACATATACAACCATAAGATCAAAAGATGCTGGAGCAGAAATAAGCCATTCAGTCCATCATGTTTGCTCTGCAATTCAATGTGATTCCCTTACTGATTAAAAATGTAATTATCTAGCCACGAACATACTTAATGACTCAACCCTCTGTGGTAAAGAATTCCACAGATCCACTATCCTCAGAGAAGAAATTTCTCCTCATGTTTGTCTTAATGGTTAGCCCCTCACTCAGATTATGCCCTCTGGTCCTAGAATCTCCAAAAAAGGGAAACAACCTTTCTACATTTCCTCTTTCAAACCCCCATGAATTTTGTACGTTTCAATAAAATCATCTTTCATTCTTCTAAATTCCACTGAGTACAGGACCAAGCTAATTAACCTTTCTTCAAAAGGCAGTACTTATGTACCCGGAATTGAACTAGTGAATCCTTTGCAGTTTTCTTCAATGAAATAGTCTTCAGTTCCTCTATGCTTTCTGCTAAAGTGCATAACCCCACATTTCCCTCCATTACATTCCATCTGTTAAGTTTTCACCCATTTATGTAATCTGTGTACAACACTCTGCAGACTCTGTGTCATTCTCACCAATTGCGTTCTCCCCTATTTGGTTTATCTGTAAATGTGGTTATAGTACGTTCATTTTCCTCATCCAAGTCATTAATATATTGGAAATAATTGTGGCCCTTGCACTGATCTGTGTGGCATTCCAATACTTACAGGTTGCCATCTTGAAAATGGCCTTCTTATCTCAACTCTCTGACAACCTCCAATTCCATGGACCCTCAATGTATTATGTAGCCAAATGAGTAGCACCACATCAACCATTTTCAGAAAATCCAAATTTATTAAATTCACTATATTTATTAGACTTGTTACCTCCCATAGAATTCTATTAAACTTATAAGGCTTCGTGAAATCATACTGCCTCAACTTGATAATTTTATGTATTTCTAAATGCTCTCCTATTATATCCTTTAGACCAGACTCTAACATTTTCCCAACAGATGTTAAGCTAACTATTTCCAGTTTTTTGGCTCCTTCCCTTTTTTAAATAAAAAGTGTTACATTGGCGGTTTTCTGATCCTTTGGAACCTTTCCAGAATCTATGGACTTTTGGATAATTACAACTATGCATTGACTCCCTTTGTAGCTGATTCTCTTAATATTATAGGATATATCCATCAGATCCAGGAGACATTTTGCTCTTTTGTTTTATTCATTTCCTTAGTACTTTCTCTCTAGTGACCTGTCTCTAAGAAAACAGTAGATGACATATTTAAGGGGTGAACTTCTAATTTCAACTTTCTTCACTTTTTGCACAATAGTAGAGAACTATTACATCAATGTGAAAATACCATCCTAAATGTTCGAGACACATTGCTGTGGGAAAACCCTATTATTTTCACACAATATGGATATCTGCTTCCTTACATGGAAGCAAGGAAACAATGACATAAGGTTTTCTAAATATATTACAAATTACCTTCCTTTGCATTGGGCATTTGTAATGTTTTTAATTTCATCATTTCCAAAGGAATAAAGTAGTGCTTACTGATAGCCTATGTTATAATTATTCAAATTATAACTATTTGGTTGACTTTGAAATTGTTAAATAGTGGATCAATGGCAAAATAATGCTGCTGCGCTGAAACTGACAGTAATAAACCTACTCTGGTAGCAGTGCGTAACAGAATAGTTCATTATGTCTGGGTGCATTGCTTTTATTGGTTCATTGCAATGCTGAGGCTGAAGTTAATATGACCAGACAAAACTGGTCCTGTGCAGAAAGTGTCCTTCATGGTTTAACCTTACAAGTTAGAATACTTACAAGTGCATTTTTAGATATGGCCAGACAATGTAAAAGATTATCAAGTGTTGATCTCCTTTGTCTCCTACTCTAGAAAAGTCCTGGGAAGGTGAAGGCAACCTCATAATTCCCTTTCTCCAATATGAAACCATCTTATTAAACTCCCCTGCATGGTCGCCTCAAGTAACAAGTGACACTAAACAGTCTTTGCCACATTTTGCTCTTTCTCCTGCCCAACATGCTAAATCTACTATCTTAGGAGATAAATGCATCCCATCGGGTCCAGAAGACTTATTGGTCTTTAGCCTCATTAGTTTCCTTGGTACTTTCTCTCTAGTGGCCTCTCTGTATGAAAATGGCAGATGCTATATTCAGGAGGTAAAATGTTTAAAAAGTGAAGCATGTTCAAAGTGTAAAATAAACATTAGATGATATATTAGAAGTTGAAACAGCATAAACAATCTTTAAACATTTCAATTGACTTAAATGAAAAGAATTCAAATGGATTCTGGGTAATCCAAGATGGAGGACGGGAAAACTTTCTGGCTGTAACAGCTGCTCCTGTTTTGAGGTATTTGAGGTGCTGGAGTGGTTTCCTCAAATTCCAGGAGCAGCAATTACTGTTTTATATGCTGTTACACTGCTTTGAAACTTTGGAAGAAAAAGTCAAAACAAGAGCAGTTTTAAAAGGGAGAAGAACAGACAAAGGAATCACATGGTGAGGTCAGTGCAGGAGAGAGAGAGAGAGAGAGAGAGAGAGAGAGAGAGAGAGAAAGAAAGAAAGAATGAAACTAACACCACACTCAACCTGCACAGTTACTGCCTTTGCCTTTTGTAATCATGTATCGCTGGACATCAGAGTGCTTCTGGGAAAATTAACAAACAGTGAAATTCACACCTGATCTTGGAGGAACTGTTTGGGCAAAGTTTACAGCACAGAATCAGATCAGTTAATTGTTTTAAGTGGCACACAGAAACTCTGCAGTAGTGAGTAGAGTGGGTTCTTTCTTGATTATGTTTTTGAGATATGTCTCTTGATTAAACTTAAAATATAAGCCATAACTATCAATCTAACCTGGGACAGTGTTTTGTAGAGGAATAAGATGGTGATATTTTTTGGGTCTGTAGATTGTGAAGGAGCAGAAATGGTCTTTAGTAGATGATATATGCTTCTTGTCAGATGTGTCTCAGAGAGGGTGCAGAATGTTCTCAAGGGGGAGAGGGGCCAGCAAAAGGTCATTGTCCACATTGGAACAATGACATAGGAAGGGAAAAGGTTGAGATTCTGAAGGGTTATTACAGGAAGTTGGGCAGGAATTTAAAAAGGAGGACCTAGAGAGTAGTAATATCTGAAATACTCCCGGTGCTATGAGCTAGTGAAGGCAGGAATAGGAGGATAGAGCAGATGAATGCATGGCTGAGGAGCTGGTGTATGAGGGAAGGATTCACATTTTTGAATCATTAGAATGTCTTTTGGGGTAGAAGTGACCTGTACAAGAAGGATGGATTGCACCTAACTTGGAAGGGGACTAATATACTGGCAGGGAAATTTGCTCAAGCTGCTCAAGAGGATTTAAACTAGTGAGGTGGGGGTGGGGGTGGGGTGGACCCAGAGAGATAGTGAAGAAAGAGATACATCTGAGATTGGTACACTTGAAAAACGAAGAGAGTCAAAGAGTCAGAGCAAGCTGGGACAAGGTAGGACTAATAAATCAAACGGCATTTATTTCAATGCAAGGGGCCTAACAGGGAAGGCAGATGAACTCAGGGCATGGTTAGGAACATGGGACTGGGATATCATAGCAATTACAGAAACATGGCTCAGTGATGGGCAGGACTGGCAGCTTAATATTCCAAGATACAAATGCTACAGGAAGGATAGAAAGGGAGGCAAGAGGGGAGGGGGAGTGGCATTTTTGATAAGGGATAGCATTACAGCTGTGCTGAGGGAGGATATTCCTGGAAATACATCCAGGGAAGTTATTTGGGTGGAACTGAGAAATAAGAAAGGGATGATCACCTTATTGGGATTGTATTATAGACCCCCCAATAGTCAGAAGGAAATTGAGAAACAAACTTGTAAGGAGATCGCAGCTATTTGTAAGAATAATAGGGTAGTTATGGTAGGGGATTTTAACTTTACAAACATAGACTGGGACTGCCATTGTGTTAAGGCTTTAGATGGAGAGGAATTTGTTAAGTGTGTACAAGACAATTTTCTGATTCAGTATGTGGATATACCTACTAGAGAAGGTGCAAAACTTGACCTACTCTTGGGAAATAAGGCAGGGCAGGTGACTGAGGGGTCAGTGGGGAAGCACTTTGGGGCCTGCGACCATAATTCCATTAGGTTTAAAATAGTGATGGAAAAGGATAGACCAGATCTAAAAGTTGAAGTTCTAAATTGGAGAAAGGCCAATTTTGATGGTATTAGGCAAGAACGTTCAAAAACTGATTGGAAGCAGATGTTCGAAGGTAAAGGGACGGCTGGAAAATGGGATGACTTCAGAAATGGGATAACGAGAATCCAGAGAAAGTATATTCCTGTTAGAGTGAAAGGAAAGTCTGGTAGGTCTAGGGAATGCTGGATGATGAAAGAAATTGAGGGTTTGGTTCAGAAAAAGAAGGAAGCATATGTAAGGTATAGACAGGATATGTAGAGTGAATCCTTAGAAGAGTATAAAGAAAGTAGGAGTATACTTAAGAGGGAAATCAGGAGGGCTAAAAGGGGACATGGTATAGCTTTGGAAAATAGAATTAAGGAGAATCCAAAGAGTTTTTGCAAATACATTAAGGACAAAAGGGTAACTAGGGAGAGAATAGGGCCCCTCAAAGATCAGCAAGGCGGCCTTTGTGTGGAGCCAAAGAAAATGGGGGAGATCCTAAATGAGTATTTTGCATCAGTATTTACTGTGGAAAATAATATGGAAGATACAGACTGGAGGGAAATAGATGGTGACACCTTGCAAAATGTTCTTATTACAGAGGAGGAAGTGCTGGATGTCTTGAAACGCATAAAGGTGGAGAAATCCACAGGACCTGATCAGGTGTACCCTAGAACTCTGTGAGAAGCTAGAGAAGTGATTGCTGGGCCTCTTGCTGAGATATTTGTATCATTAATAGTCACAGGTGAGGTACCGGAAGACTGGAGTTGGCTAACATGGTGCCACTGTTTAAGAAGGGTGGTAAGGACAATCCAGGGAACTGTAGACCAGTGAGCCTGATGTCAGTGGTGGGCAAGTTGTTGGAGGGAATCCTGAGGGACAGGATGTACATGTATTTGGAAGGCAAGGACTGATCAGGGATAGTCAACATGGCTTTGTGCATGGGAAATCATGTCTCACAAACTTGATTGAGTTTTTTGAAGAAGTAACAAAGAGAATTGATGAGGGCAGAGCAGTAGATGTGATCTATATGGACTTCAGTAAGGCGTTCGACAAGGTTCCCCATGGGAGACTAGTTAGTAAGGTTAGATTTCATGGAATACAGGGGAAACTAGCCATTTGGATACAGAACTGGCTCAAAGGTAGAAGACAGAGGGTGGTGGTGGAGGGTTGTTTTTCAGACTGGAGGCCTGTGAGCAGTGAAGTGCCACAAGGATCGGTGTTGGGTCCTCTACTTTTTGTCATTTACATAAATGATTTGGATGTGAGGATAAGAGGTACAGTTAGTAAGTTTGCAGATGACACCAAAATTGGAGGTGTAGTGGACAGCGAAGAGTGTTACCTCAGATTACAACAGGATCTTGAACAGATAGGCCAATAGGCTGAGAAGTGGGAGACGGAGTTTAATTCAGATAAATGCGAGGTGCTGCATTTTGGGAAAGCAAATCTTAGCAGGACTTATACATTTAATGGTAAAGTTCTAGGGAGTGTTGCTGAACAAAGAGACCTTGGAGTGCAGGTTCATAGCTCCTTGAAAGTGGAGTCACAAGTAGATAGGAGAGTGAAGAAGGCGTTTGGTATGTTGCCAGGGTTGGAGGATTTGAGCTACAGGGAGAGGCTGAACAGGCTGGGGCTGTTTTCCCTGGAGCATCGGAGGCTGAGGGGTGACCTTATAGAGGTTTATGAAATCATAAGGGGCATGAATAGGTTAAATAGACAAAGTCTTTTCCCTGGGGTCAGGGAGTTCAGACCTAGAGGGCATAGGTTTAGGGTGAGAGGGGAAAGATATAAAAGAGACCTAAGGGGCAACCTTTTCACACAGAGGGTGGTACGTGTATGGAATGAACTGCCAGAGGAAGTGGTGGAGGCTGGTACAATTGCAACATTTAAGAGGCATTTGGATGGGTATATGAATAGGAAGGGTTTGGAGGGAGATGGACCGGGTACTGGCAGGTGGGACTAGATTGGATTGGGATATCTGGTCGGCATGGACAGGTTGGACCGAAGGGTCTGTTTCCGTGCTGTACATCTCTATGACTCTATGACTAATTGACATCACATGTATCAAAAATTAGTTTTCCTGGGCAGAGATATTGTTCAGCAGAAGTAAAACCTAAAATTCCTTTCAAAAGAACAGGTGCAAGTTGTGGACAAAGCATAAAGTGCAACAGATCAATGATTTCTAAAGGTTGTGGCCAGTCAGTGCATGCTGTCATTGACAGTAACCTGTAGATGCTTGTGTTTAACTGGTAATGTATAGAAGCCAACGGTTTGTGCCAGTTTCACAGGTGAAATGATACAGAAGGCTGACAGTTTTGCCACCAATATATCAGGACACTCTGTGTTGTAGCACATCAATGATTGGTTCAAAGTATATGATACGATATGATACTTAAATTGCTTGGAACCTTGTTTCTAAGATTACTTGCCCAACCAGAATGAAACAGTGGAGACTATTCCAACTGAAATCCTAAAAGATATAATCTGTTCTAACAATATGTTACATATGCTACTGAGAACACTCCCATCGGTTGCCTCTCTTGAATTGTATATTTGTTTTAGTTTTAATGTGAGACAATCAACTTCATTGAGATAATAGCATAAGGATGAAAACTGCATTTATATATTGTATGAGACTTTCGTGAAATACATCAATAAAACACCATTGGTATTCTTATAAAGTAAAAGCCGTTAGCTCGATTTACTTTTTATTGTCTTGGTAGACTAGTTAAAATGCAAATTTTGCCAACAAAAGACTCAACAATCTGATTACCAAACTACCTGAATCATGAGGAAGAGAATAGTTGCTACTACATTACATTGATCAGTAATGTTTTTGAGACAATTTCTTCGAACTGTACATCATAGAGAGCAGGCTATTGGACTCCTGGTAATGTGCAATGAGACAGGATTAAATTAAAAAGCTCAAGATAAATGAGTCTTTAAAATAATACTGATAATAGCATGATAGAATTTCATGTTGAGTTTTAAAGGGAGAAATGTTCTGTCCATGTCTAGTGTTCTAAACATGCATAAAGGATAAGTATGAGAGTATAATGAGTGTATAGACTGGCTAAGGTGAGCTGGCAAACTACATTAAAAGGTAGAGTTATGATGATAGACTTTTAAGGAAACATTGTTAAACTCTCAGCAAAGACGGTGAGAAAGAAAGGCTGTTTGAGAAGAATGCTTCATCAAAGACTAAATATGAAGTTAAGGATAGCACTAACTTAAAAGGAACACTGTTAAAATTGACCAAGTTTAAAGATAGTTCAGAGGATTGGACAGACAAAGCAAGGAGTAACTAAAGAGACAGAAAGCAGTGTGTGAAAAGGCTAGCTAACAATATAAAGACAGTGGGTTTTTCTACAGATAGATGAATGAGAAAAGAACAACAAAAGCTAATATTGGTCCTATAGAGAATGAGTCTAGGAATCAATAATCAGCGAAGAGAAAGTTAAGTTAAAGTGAAAGCAATTGCAGTGAGTTATTGGGAAGCAAAATGGAATGCTGTCATTAATTGCAATGGAACAGAATATAAAAGTAGGGACGTTTTACTTCAGCTGTGTAGGATATAGGTAAGGCCTTCCTGATGAAGGGCTTTTGCCCGAAACGTCAATTTTCCTGCTTCTCGGATGCTGCCTGACCTGCTGTGCTTTTCCAGCACCACTCTAATTTAGACTCTGATTTACAGCATTTGCAGTCCTCACTTTTGCCTAGGATATAGGTAAGACCATATCTAGAGTACTGAATACTGTTTTGGTCTCCTTAATTTAAAAAAAAATCTAATTGTTTCAGAGCAGTTTAAAGAAGGTTCATTTCACTCATTCTTAGAAGCCTATAGGGCCAAATGGCCTCTGTCTGCTCTTAATTCCTGTGTGTCTATGTAAAATTAATGTGGTTTATTATGCTCAACCAACTCACATGTTGTGATGTGAAGATACAGTGCAGATGACTATCATATGCATACGATCCTTTTTATTTTTGAAACAGACTGTGGTAAAACAATCTTTTTAATAAGCTCCTGCTTTGGGCCTGGATTTTTAAGTTGGTTTAAAAAAAAAGGGTTAACCATAGTTCCCACTTGAAATGAACCAACTGAAGTGTGACAGCTTCCAGTCAGAACTTTAGAGGCTTTAGCTTCCCGGAGAGTGATCTCCAAGGTCTCGATTTATTCTTACCAACAATGTCTTCATATATTTGTCACACTTTCTCTGGTTTAATTGCCCTAGAAATATTTGCTGAAGAATAATAAATGTGATTGACTTGGCAAGCCGATTTAAAAGGAACCACGAGCAATGTACATAACTTGACAAATGTTTTGGTTGTCAATGTTTCAATCGTACCTTGTACCTACTGCAGACTACAGATTTGATGACAATTCAACAAAGCCTACTAAATTATTTGCATCAGTGTGAGATATAAAATTTGAATACAGATGCTTTTTAAACCTTTTGAGTGAAATTTTCCTGTTTAACAACAATGTACTAATCTGGTGGAGTGCACCACCAGTCAGAGCAAAATTATATAGAAATTTAAATAGGAGCTTCTACTAAGGGCAACAAAATCCAATTCACCATATTAATGGTCAGGCTGTGACACTGAAAATGAAAAAAATATAATTATTGGGATTTATTTAAAGGAACCTCTCCCATGCTAAAGCTAGATTGGTATGTTTAATTCATTCTAGAATATCAGCCATCATCATCAATTGACAATTAGTTGAATCGGCCAGTGAGGTGTTCAATCTTGTGGATTAGGAAAACAGCAGATTTAATCTCTGTGCTATGGTTGTGGCTCAATTACACTGCGATCTGGATGGTGGCCAAAAATCTGTCATCTGAGTATTGGATGCATGTTGCAGATGCCATTTTCACAACTCAGGAAACCTCATCATATCCAATAGTTCATTTTCCCAATGAAATTGAACAACTTCTCTTGAAATTTAAACCGTAATTGCTGGCGAAACTCAACGGGTCTAGAAACATCTGTGGGAAGAAGGCCGAGTTAATGTTTCAAATCTGGTGACTTTTCATCAAACTCCAGACTCAAAATATTAATTCTGCCTGCTTGCCACAGATGCTGCCAAATTTGTTGAGTTTCGCCAGCAATTTCTGATTTTGTTTTGGACTCAAGCTTCCTCAGTTCTTCATTTGATTTTCTTGAAACTTGTTAGCTAAGGTAAAAAAATTGTTACAAAAAATTAAACAGCATTTTGTGGAGCAGAATAATTGAATGGAACAAACTGATTTAAAACTACAGAATCATGTTATCTTAACTCATTTCAGATTGATATGAGAAGAGACTTCTTTACTAAAGGGTTTCTGAATCTTTTGAATTCTCCACCCAAGATCGTTATAGAGGCTTCATTGATGACTGTATTTAAGATGACTACATCTAAAGATATGGGGAATGGACAGGAAAGCAGTTGAAGCTGAATATAAGCCATGGTCATAATAAATAGTGGAGCAGATTTAACAGGCCGTGTGCTCTAATCCTGCTCCTATTTCCTATATTTCCTCTCCATGAAAGCCATGACAGCCAGTCATATCATTTTTGCTTGGTCTCTTTCCAGAGAAAGGGTAAATACTCAGTGAGAAGCAGTGACACCCTCTCCCTCACCATGGTGCTAATAGAGTGGGTGGGTATCCTTCTGTGACCTTGAGAAACCATGGTCTTGTTCCAGGAAGTTTCAAGTGTCAGCACAAACTTTCTATGCTAGCTTAAGGTTTCTGTGACACCGATGTTTGGACATGAGGAGCAAACTGATCCTTGATCTGTAGACTCTGCATTGGGCCTTATCTCCTTCAAACTGGATATCACAATTCATCCTATCATCCAAGTTGAGGGGTTTTCTGTTGTAGTTGATCCTGTTGAAGTTGTGGTATTGTTTCCGCTCTTGACCTCCAGCTGATGAGGTGGGTAGAGCTTCACAAACTGCTTTCATGTCATTTAGGGGAGGCAATTGTCTAGTGGTATTATCATTGGCCTGTTAATCCACAGATCCAGATAACGTTCCGGGAACCCGGGTTTGAATCCCACCATGGCAGATGGTGGAATTTGAATTCAATAAATATCTGGAATTAAGAATCATGATGATCATGAATCCATTATCAATTATTGGAAAAACCCATCTGGTTCACTAATGTCCTTTAGGGAAGGAAACTGTCATCCTTACCTGGTCTGGCCTACATTCATTCCTGATGAAGGGCGTATGGTTGAAACATCGATTCTCCTGCTCCTCGGATGCACCAGCTGTGCTTTTCCAGCACCACACTCTTCAACTCTGATCTCCAGCATCCGCAGTCCTCACTTTCTCCTACATGTGACTCAAGAACCACTTCAACCACCTCTGGGCAATTAGGGATGGGCAATAAATGCTGGCCGAGCCAGTAATGCCCTTGTCCTGTGAATGCATAATTAAAAAAAAAGTCTGAAAGCTCTCAGCTCGGAAGTGTTGGTACAGGGGAATGAAGTGTTCCAGTTGTGAAGCACTTTCCAAAAATTTAAGTGCTTTCTGGTAAGCAGTGAAAACCCTCTCAGAAAACAAAACAGGGCTTTAAGCAGCAACCTCTCAAATGAACATGGCTGGAATTCTTCTGCATAACTGATGGAAATTTTCAGGGCTTATCGTTTTGCTTTTAGAAGCTCATTCCACCAAGTATTTGGTCTTTTTTATGTTTGTGAGTTGATGACAGACCAGGAAACAGGGTCATTCTTGGATCCTAAAGAACCTCGACAACATCTAGATTTCTTTTTTAATAGGGCCGTATGTTCATCTTCAACGCACCCCAGGTAAAGGAGAAAGAAGATTGGATCTCAATACAATTCCATTTCTGGATCTTTTCCACCCTACTCACCCACAAACCACACTTCAATGTCTGCAAATATTTTGTTTAATGTATCTTAATATAGGAATATCAGTCATCGAGGATGTACGTATTGTATATCAATTTGAAACACAAATGATTTCTTAATCAAAAACATTTTTTTAAACAAAGGAATCATCTTCAAACCAATCTAGTATACAAGCATTTGAACAAGCTTTAACATCAAAGATAAACACTTGAGGTTCTATTGTAAATACCATAATCAAGTGGGTCCTCCATTTCTTAGGCCTAGCTGATTTTAATTGATTCTAATTCATACCTCTTCATTCTTAAGCTTTATTTAATCTTCATCTTCTTTCCCCACAAATGATTGTTCTATTTATTTCTATTATCAGTTAATGAGAATGTGAACATCACTGGCTAGGCCAGCACTGATTGCCCAGCCAAATAAAGTAAATATTAATGTGCTGTCTTCTTGAATCACTGCAATCCTTGTGATGTAGTTGCATGCATAGTGCTATTAGGGAGGAAGTCCCAGGTTTATTATCTAGCACCGGTAGTGGTGTGGTGATATAGTCAGGATGATGTGTGGTTGGAGGAGTAATTGCAGATGTTGATGTTTCCACATATCTGCTGCCTTTGTCCTTCTAGTTGCCGAGGGTCATGGATTTGGAAGATGCAATCACGAGGCCCTGGTTAGTTACTGCAGTGCAACTTGCAGATGAAACATACTGTTGATTCTTCAGTCTTTGGTCAATGCTTCGTCGATAGTGGGGGATTCAGCAATTGTAAAGCCATTGAATGTCAAGGATGATAGTTTGATTCTCTTATTGGAGATGGCCACTGTCTGGTGCAAATAATACTTGGCTCATTATTAGTCCAAGCCTGAAGATTGTCTAGGCCTTGTTGTTTATTGACAGGAGCTGAGGAGTCATAAATAATTCTGCAAACATCAGTGACCATCCTACTTCTGACCTTATGATCTTAATGACCTTCCCTCCATCATAAGATATACAAGTAGAATTAGGTCATCCAGTCCATTGAGTCTGTTCCACCTTTTGATTAGACAGATATGTTTCTCGACCCCATTCTCATGCCTTCTCCCCATAATCCTTGATCTCTTTACCAATCAAGAACTTATCTATCTATCTCTGCCTTAAATACACTCAATGCCTTGGGCCTCCACAATCTTCTGGGGTGGGGCAATGAGTTCCACATAGTAACCACCCTCTGGCTGAAGAAGTTCCTCCTTATCTCAGTTCTAGAATGTTGCCCCTTCACTCTGTGGCTATGCCCACAGGTTCCAGTCTCTCCTGCTGGTGGACACATCTTCTCCATGTTCACTTTATCCAGGCCCCCAGTATTATGTAAGTTTCAATAAGATCCCCTCACATCCTTCTAAGCTCCATCAAGTTCTGACCTAGACATGAACTGCTCCTCTATGCCAGAAAATGACCCCTTTGACATTCTCTGATGTTACTATCCCTGAATTCCCAGGCCACCAATATCCTGTACCACTGACCAAAACTGCATTGGATCAACCATATAAATACTATGCCTACAGAAGCAGTTCAGAGGCTATGAAGTCTGTAACCATAACCCACCTCATGTGTCCTCAATATCTGTCCATCGTCTACAAAGCACAAGTAAAGAGAGTGTGATGGAATATTCTCCACTGGCCTCGATAGGTGCAGCTCCAACAACACCAGAAGTTCAACACCATCCAGGACAAAGCAGCTGACTCGCACCCCATAATACCTTAATAGTTAATTTCTTTATCATTTATGCACAATGGCAGCAGTATGTACCATCTAGAAAATGCATTATAGCAACACACCTATGCTATTAGAGAGCATATTTCAAACCTACAGCCTATACCATTGAGAAGGACATGGGCAGCAGATGAAATAAATCACACGACCTGCAAATCTTCCTTCAAGCCACATACCATCCTCACTTGAAATTATAATTGCAAATCCTTCACTGTTGCATGTTCAATATCCTTGAATTACTTTCCTAACTGCACTTTGGATGTAACTATACCCTAAGGACATCAGCAGTTCAAAGTGGCAGCTCAACATTAATTCCTTGAGGGCAATTGGGGATGGGAAATAAATGCTGGCTTTCTAAGAACAAATATGAAAGAAATCACTTCATTGATATTGAGTCAAGTTTTGCATTCAAAAGCGTCCCTGTCCAGCAGATTTGGTCATGCTAAAGTCTGCTGATTTTCTAACTGGTTAATAAAGTCATTATTAATTAAATCAGAGAGAAAGTGATTAGAAAATTATGCAAAATTCATCATATTGTTCAATGGCATTTTCACTTTATGAAATTACAACTGCAAATCAAGCAAACATCTTTGATTTTCTCATTCTTTGCAGACACAATTCTGCAGTCAGCCACTAAGCTCAGGAAACTGATAATTTAATCAATACCATTATTACCTCCCCTCAACATAAGCATTAATTCTCATTGGCTGACAGCTTACCATAAAGAAATCTAGTTTAATAGTTCCATTTAACATTTGCAGCATCAGTGTCGGACACAATATGAGTGATTGAATTAGCAATAGGAAATTATGTTTTTCTCATAATACATCCTATTTACGAAGAATTGATTGCATACCCATGGGAGGTCAGGTCCTGCAATGAATTTTTTTAATTAAAAGCTTTGATTAAATGTAAAATGGCAAAGTTATTTCTTTTGTTGTTGTGGGAGTTATTCAGTGCAGAGGTTCTTTCAACTCTTTGCATTTTCAATGGTATTTTCTTTTTGTTATCAATTAAAATGTGCAGATTGAAATTAATGACGGAATCTTATTAGGGTGTGAGTGAAATGGGTTATGGTGAGATGTGTGGCAGAATCAGATGAGAAGTCTAACAAGATGCATCTTAATGCTGAGATCATCTCACTCCATCTTTTATGCATTCACAAGCAGCATAGTGAGATTCTTGCTAAGCAGTGGAGAGCAACAGAGATTAATGCTTGTTACACAACTTATTAACACTAAAATTCCTTAATATTCATCCCCCCACTTACCAAACATCAAATAAGCTTGATGTTGAGAAGGGAAGTCAATAGGAAACTAGAGCATGTACCTGATGGATTCTGCTCTAAACAAACTCCACATTGCCTGCAAGCAAACCAATGCCCTGGGCACAATCATTGGGCACCAGCCACATGCAGCCCTCCTCCACAGACATTGGCATAAAGCTACTGCCAACCCATCACGATCATCCTGACAATTCTATTCACGAGCTGTGAGCTCTGGACTCATAAACGCCCACTACAGGGTGCACCAGAAACAGACATTGCAAGGCTGCAGCAGGGACAATTTGCACAAAGGGACAGAAACCCAAATCCTAGGCTGGATAAGGCTACATCTCAGGGCTCCTCACTTGCTGTTTTAGCATGCCCTCACATCACACATTCCTATACGGTCACAGCATTGCTGCCTTACCTTGTCATTGCCAAATAGTGCAGTCACAAAAACAGGACCTTGTTTTGCTACTAAGCGGTTCTCAGTCTGTTGGGTGCACACCTTGTAGACTGACAATGTAGTCCACCATTCTCACAATGTTCCATGTGCTCATGATTGAGCCTTGGCAGGTTAATCTTTGGGACCAGGGACTACAGGCTCTGGGCAAGGGAGCAATACAATTGTGAACGGGAGCCAGCATGATTTGTAAGCGGTGTAATATGGTAAAGGCAATAATGTGGGAGAGGTATCATCCATAGTCAAGAGCACCCTGGCTTCAGCATTTGGTGAGGGGAGGCAGGGGTGTGCAGTGAATGACCTCATCAGGCATGGTCACCTCATATGGCAGGAGCTGGGTGGTGAAGGTAGGCAAGTGTTGATGGGCTGTCTGGGGACTTGGAAAAGTATGAAACCTGTGGGTCTAGTAGGAAATGAATGTTTAGGGTCTCACTGGCACATTAAGGCTGAGACTGGAAGTCACTGGCAGAGGAGTGCTTACTGCTATCTACATTGTGATGTAAATTGAAAGTGTGCAATATGGAAGAAAATGGCTGTGAGTACACTTGGAGAGGATAAGGAAGTTACCTGACCTCTAAGGGAGGAGGCTGTCGCAAAGCCCCAATTGTAGAGCTTTTAAGGAGAAAGAACATTGATCACAAGCCCATACAATATACAATCCACAGGCATGCAGACTGCCGTTTCATAGGTCAGTGTATAGCATTGACCCACTTTACATGTTACACCTTCTCTGGCACAGACACTAAAGGACAACTCAGTGACAGCTATATATTTGCCCACACTATATTACAGCAGAATATAGCTAGATTGCAGAGATAGGCAGAGAAATGGCAGATGGAGTTCAATCCGGGCAAATGCGAGGTGATGCATTTTGGAAGATCCAATTCAAGAGCGAACTATACAGTAAATGAAAAAGTCCTGAGGAAAATTGATGTACAGAGAAATCTGGGTGCTCAGGTCCATTGTTCCCTGAAGGTGGCAATGTAGGTCAGTAAAGTGGTCAAGAAGGCATACGGCATGCTTTCCTTCATTGGACGAGGTATTGATTGCAAGAGTCGTGTTACAGTTGTATAGGACTTTGGTTTAGCATCATTTGGAATACTGCAGACAGTTCTGGTCGCCACATTACCAAAAGGATGTGGATGCTTTGGAATGGGTGCAGAGGAGGTTCACCAGGATGTTGCCTGGTATGGAGAGTGCTAGATGTGAAGAGAGGTTGAATAGATTTGGATTATTTTCATTAGAAAGACGAAGGTTGAGGGAGGACCTAATTGAGAGATATTGACAGGGTGGATAGCAAGAAGCTTTTTCCCAGAGTGTGGAACTCAATTACGAGGGGTCATGAGTTCAAAGTGAGAGGGGAAAGGTGTAGGGGAGATATGCGTGGAAAGTTCTTTACGCAAAGGGTGGTGGGTGCCTGGAATGTGTTGCTAGCGGAGAGAGTAGAGGTGGGCACGATAACATCATTTAAGATGTATCTAGACAGATACATGAATGAACAGGGAGCAAAGGGATACAGATCTTTAGAAAATATATGGCAGGTATAGATAGAGGATCTGGATCTTGGAGGGCCGAATGGCCTGTTCCTGTGCTGTAATTTTCTTTGTTCTTTCTTTGTTTTTTGTTCACACTTGGATTCAAACATTAGGAATATTCATTGAAGGAGGACAGAAGTGTCACCATGGCTCAAGGCCATCTGTACACATTGTTCTCTGGCTTCCCCAGATGGTCCAGTTGGCTCTCAGCATAGACCTCCAACCGTGGATCCTCATATGGCCACAATGTGCTGCCAGGTACTCCTATGATGAGTTTAGCATGTACACAGTGAGACTCAGAAACACATGCAAATTGACATCAGGAATATTTATGTAGAAACTGATGGTGACATACAAGCCTTAATCATCCTTGCCACCAAAATACCCTCAGTATATTTCCTTCTTTCTGGGCAACAAGGACCAGTTGCCTGTCCACCACTGTTGCTGTGCCCTGTGCATTGCCAATCCCTCAGGGTCATCTCCTGCCCGTGGCTGAGAAAGTGGCTGGTCTCCGGCAGTCTTCTTAGTGCCAGCTGCCTAGGGATTTCTCCCATGGTCAATGCAGAGCTCTGTCACAGGGAGGTTCATGAGATTTTCCACCCACAGAAAAGGACAGAAGAGAGAGCTGAGAGGGCGTGAAGGGTTCGTGGTGTGGGAGATTGGTGGAGTTGGGGGGTGGGGAAATGTTGGAAGGGTAAGTGAGGGAAGATGTTGCAGGCAACAGAAAGAGTGATAGAGAATGGTGGGTTGTTGGTGCAGAAGCAGAATTGGAGTAATGGAACTGGCAGAGAGAAGATTATGGTTTTAACCTAATTCAGTGAAGAATATCATTATTCTTCTTTATAATTGTTCCATTCCTCCACACCCTAGAGACAGCCCTGGCACATTTGGCAACTTCATGCCAAGCTGGCAGGGCCTAGTGGCATGGCTTACACTAAGCTACTGGTCCTTTGAGAAAAAGACCCTTCTCCTTTGGACCACACTGGCCAACAGGACCTCCAGGTTACTGTTGGTGAATTGCAGAATGTTCAGATTCTGTTTATCAAAGGACAGGGTGACATTTGAATGCTGGTACTCATTCAAGTGCACAATGGGGTTTTAAAAGATAGCGTGGATGGAAGGGATGCCACACTTTCAACAGACATCTACTGAGTGGCAGGGTTGCCGTGGTAAGGTGGGATAGAAATTGGATATAAAAAATGTCATGGGGGAGGATATGCAAATGATGCAGCACATTTAATAACTTAGAGCTAGACCTTACAGTGAAAACCCCTTCATAAAACTCAACACAACTCAGACTTGTTAAAAAATACATAAGATTCAGGCCAAGAATGATATTCCAGTAATTTTGCATATATATTGTGTTTCATACCAATTCTATTCAGTAATTGTGATTGGAAACAAGTTATTCAAAACAATATTTTGATTATGCATTTCTGCATGAGAAATGAAGCCATCTGCTGAGCTCTTGCAGCAAACCCTGAAGAACAGCTTCACAATTTCACTACACTTAATAGTTAGGGTGACATGGTGGCATGGTGGCCCAGTGGTGAGCACTGCTGCCTCACGGGACCTGGGTTCAATTCCCACATTGTGTGACTGTCTGTGGAGTTTGCATATTCTCTCTGTGTCTGCATGGGTTTCCTCCAAAAATGTCAGGTGAATTGGCTGTGCTAAATTGCCCGTAGAGTTAGGTGCATTAGTCAGGGGTAAATATAGGATAGGGGAAGGGGTCTGGGTGAGTTACTCTTTGGAGGGTCAGTGTGAACTTGTTGGGCTGAAGGGCCTGTTTCCATACTGGAGGGAATCTAATCTAATAAATGGCAGAAACCTTTGCCCTTTCTTGTCATTTTGAATCTCTTAATATTTTCACTATAACATATATGCTGCATTAATTTTCACTGCCTGTACTGTATGTCTGGGATACAATATACATTTACTGATTTCCCCAGTGGAGAGTGTTGTATGATGGAAATTTATTCACCAGCAGTTGGCAATTAGGCAAAACACTTACAAGGCAGTGACGGCGATCACATTTTATGTTTATCTTGTTAATATTCAGAGAATGTTTCATCTCAATGCATACTGTATTGAGAAACTCTGTGCAATGTTTCCTTTGCTAAGAATGGTTGTTACTCTTAGCTGTACGAAGGGTAAATAAAATTTCAGGTGGAGTAGTTTCCAATTAAATTCTGCCCTTAGTATTAAATCTTCAATTTTCAGAATTGAATTGTTGTAAATCACTGAATTGCAATATTTAATTATAAAGTAAATTAACTTGACCAGCTTAGTTCATACATGGATATAATATTTCTTTTGAAAAAAACAATAGTGTTCATGGGATGAAGGAATCTCTGGCAAGGCCAGAATTTATTGCCATAGAGAAAGCACTGGTGAGCTGCATTCTTTAACAGCTGTAGTCTTTGGGGACTATGGTCACCCAATGTGCTGTTAGGATGGTAACACTAGTGACAATGAAGGAACAGCAATTTACTTCCAAATCAGGTTAGCGTGTGGCTAGGAGGGGAGCATGTAAGTGGTAGTAACCCCAATACATCTGCTGTCTGTGTCCTTCTGGGTAGTAGAGGTTTTGGGTTTGAAAGTTGCCAAAGAAGATTTGAGATACTACTGTGTATCTTATGGATGGTACATACTGATGGCATTGAGCATTGGTAATGGAGGGAGTAAATATAGTGTCAATCATGCAGGCTGTTTTGTTCTGGATGGTGTCAAGCTTCTTGATTGTTGGAGCTGCCCAGATTTAGACAAGTGGAGAGTTATCCATCAGACATCTGATTTGTTCCTTGTAGATAAGACAATAGACAATAGGTGCAGGAGTAGGCCATTCAGCCCTTCGAGCCTGCACCGCCATTCAATATAATCATGGCTGATCATTCCTAATCAGTATCCTGTTCCTGCCTTATCTCCATAACCCTTGATTCCACTATCTTTGAGAGCTCTATCCAACTCCTTCTTAAATGAATCCAGAGAGTGGACCTCCACTGCCCTCTGGGGCAGAGCATTCCACACAGCCACCACTCTCTGGGTGAAGAAGTTTCTCCTAAGCTCTGTCCTAAGTGGTCTACCCCGTATTTTTAAGCTGTGTCCTCTAGTTCGGCACTCACCCATCAGCGGAAACATGTTTCCTGCCTCCAGAATGTCCAATCCTTTAATAATCTTATACGTCTCAATCAGATCCACTCTCAGTCTTCTAAACTCAAGGGTACACAAGCCCAGTCGCTCCAGTCTTTCAGCGTAAGGTAGTC
>NC_057722.1:24833643-24835889 GCF_004010195.1 Chiloscyllium plagiosum | reverse complement strand
TTTCAATCCAATTTAGTACTTTGCCCCCAATACCATGCACCCTAATTTTACTCACTAATCTCCTGTGTGGGACTTTATCAAAAGCTTTTTGAACGTCCAGGTACACTACATCTACTGGATTTCCCTCGTCCAACTTCATAGTTACATCCTCAAAAAATTCAAGAAGATTAGTCAAGCATTATTTCCCCTTCATAAATCCATGCTGACTCTGACCTGTCCTGTTACTACTATCCAGATGTGTCGTAATTTCATCCTTTATAATAGACTCCAGCATCTTTCCCACCACTTAGGTCAGACTAACTGGTCTATAATTATCTGCTTTCTCTCGCCCACCTTTCTTTAAAAAGTGGTATAACATTAGCCACCCTCCAATCCTCAGGGACCGACCCCGAATCTATTGAACTCTGGAAAATAATCACCAACGCATCCATGATTTCCCGAGCCACCTCCTTCAGTACCCTGGGATGCAGGCCATCAGGCCCCGGAGACTTATCAACTTTCAGACCTAACAGCTTCTCCAACACCAAATCCTGGTCAATATAAATTCCCTTAAGTTCAGGTCCTTTAGCCACTGTTACCTCAGGGAGATTGCTTGTGTCTTCCCCAGTGAACACAGATCTGAAGTACCCATTTAATTCTTCTGCCATTTCTTTGTTTCCCGTAATATATTCCCCTGTTTCTGTCTTCAAGGGCCCAATTTTTGTCCTAACCATTTTTTTGTCTTGCACATACCTAAAAAAGCTTTTACTATCCTCCTTAATATTCTTGGCCAGTTTACCTTCGTACCTCATTTTTCCTCTGCGTATTTCCTTCTTAGTAATCCTCTGTTGCTCTTTAAAAGCTTCCCAGTCCTCAGTTTTCCCACTTATCTTAGCTATGTTATACTTTTTCTCTTTTAACTTTATACGTTTCTTTAATTCCCTCGTCAGCCACGGCCGCCCATGTCTCCTCCTGGGATCTTTCTTCCTTTTAGGAATGAACTGATCCTGCAACTTCGCCATTATACACAGAAATATCCGCCATTGTTCCTCCACGGTCATCCCTGTGAAGGTATTGCACCATTGAACTTTTGCCAGCTCCTCCCTCATAGCTCCATAATTCCCTTTATTCAACAGAAGTACTGTCACTTGCGACAAATATTGAATAGGCACTGGGGAAATAGGAAGGAACTTCTTGCAGCAGAATTCAGAACCTCTGATCTGTTCTTGTAGTCATTGAATTTACATGGCTGGTGTGGTTCTGATTCTGGTCAATGGTAATCTCCAGGATATGGATAGTGAGAGATTCAATGATGTCAATGGCATTGAATTTCAAGGGATAGTAGTTAGATACTGTCTAGTTGGAGATGACCACTGCCAGCTATTTATATGACACAAATGTTCCTAGTCACTTATCAGCCCAAGTTTGGATGTTGTCCAGGCCTACTGCATATGGACAGGGACTGCTTCAGTATCTGACAAATCACAAATGGTGCTAATCATTGTGCAATAATCGATGAAAATTCCCATTTCTGACATTATAATGAAGGATAGGTCATTGATGAAGCAACTGAAGATGGTTGAGCCTAGAATATTCCCCTGAGGATCTCAAGGGTACTAGTAGCATAGTAGTAGTGTCTTTACCTCTGAACCAAAAGGCCTGGATTCAAATCCCACCTACTCCAAAGATGTGTCGTAACATTTCTGAACAGGTTGATTAGAAAATATCTATGGTGGAGAATGTAGATGTTGCTTGTGGTGCAGCAGTAGTATCCTTACTACAATGTTTAGATCTGATTTGCTGGCTTTGAGATTGCTAAACTCTATCTATTGCATGATGTGCAAATTATCCTGTATTGTAGCTTCATGAGGTTGACTCTGGCATGCCTTCCTTATTGAATACAATTCTACTGTTGCCTATAGCCCACAGTGCCTCATGAATGTTGGGTTGAGTTACTAGACAATAGAAAATAGACAATAGGTGGAGGAGTAGGCCATTCTGCCCTTTGAGCCTGCACCACCATTCAATATGATCATGGCTGATCATCCTTAATCAGTCTGTTCCTCCTGCCTTATCTCCATAACCCTTGATTCCACTATCATTGAGAGCTCTATCCAACTCTTTCTTAAATGAATCCAGAGACTGGGCCTCCACTGCCCTCTGGGGCAGATCATTCCACACAGCCACCACTCTCTGGGTGAAGAAGTTTCTCCTCATCTCTGTCCTAAATGGTCTACCCTGTATTTTTAAGCTGTGTCCTCTGGTTC
>NC_057722.1:24811873-24831957 GCF_004010195.1 Chiloscyllium plagiosum | reverse complement strand
TTTTTCTCTGCGTATTTCCTTCTTAGTAATCCTCTGTTGTTCTTTAAAAACCTCCCAGTCCTCCATTTTCCCACTTATCTTTGCTATGTTATACTTTTTTTCTTTTACCTTTATATGTTTCTTAACTGCCCTCGTCAGCCACAGCCACCCATGCCTCCTTCTGGGATCTTTCTTCCTTTTTGGAATGAACTGTTTCTGCAGCTTCTGCATTATACACAGAAATATCTGCCATTGTTCCTCCACTGTCATCCCTGCTATGGTATTGCACCATTGAACTTTGGCCAGCTCCTCCCTCCTAGGTCCATAGTTCCTTTCATTCAACAGAAATATTGTCACTTCCGATTGTACCCTCTCCCTCTCAAATTGCAGATTGAAGCTTATTGTATTCTGGTCACTACTTCCCAATGGTTCCTTCACTTCGAGGTCCCTGATCAATTCTGGTTCGTTGCACAATACCAGATCCAGAATTGACTTCTCCCTGGTAGGCTCCAGCACCAGCTGTTCTAAGAATCCATCTCTGAGGCACTCCACAAAGTCTCTTTCTTGAGGTCCAATACCATCCTGATTCTCAAAGTCTACCTGCATGTTGAAATCCCTCATAACAACTGTAGTAACATCTTAGCTTGAAGTCTATCCCAACTTACACAGTTGTAGTGCCACACAATATGAGGCTTCACAACTCTTCATCATACATAAAAAGCAAACTTGTGGTGACTTTACTCCTGAAAGAAAATATATTGCATATTCAAGAAAGGGTTAACAAAAAATGAAATCAAGCAATAAAGTTCAATTGTCATACGAGATCCAGTGCATGACAGAATCATTGATCTCAGCTTGTCATTGATCTCTTTTCTTGACAAGCAAATGCATATGGAATATTCTGTGAGATAAAGAAGGGGTTACAGAGAAGGAAGAAACATTCTGGCAAAAATAATTAATATGAAATGAATCACTGTTAGGAAGATTGTGATACCTTGACACACCTCATCAGCCAGATGCTGCTTCATTATCATTGTTTCTTCTGTGCTCCCATTGAAACATCAGTTAGCTACTTAAATGTCAGCTCTATATTGTATTATAAAGATTATCTTATGGCAAATAGAGGGTGGTACGTGTATGGAATGAGCTGCCAGAAGATGTGGTGGAGGCTGGTACAATTGCAACATTTAAGAGGCATTTGGATGGGTATAAGAATAGGAGGGTTTGGAGGGATATGGGTCAAGTGCTGGCAAGTGGGACTAGATTGGGTTGGGATATCTGGTCAGTGTGGACGGGTTGGACCGAAGAGTCTGTTTCCATGCTGTACATCTCTATGACTCTATGACTCTAAATAGTGATCTGTAATCCACCAACTGGAGACATAAATAGAAACTATATAAAGAAAAAGAGATTTATACCCACAGACTAAAAAGACCAAACTCACAGTTTAAAATGGCAAACTCCACTTGACATTACTGCACCTTCCACATTCCAACCGTATTGAGAATGGTTTTGCTGACTTTCTGTCTCATTGAAACACAATTAACTCCTGGGGAACATGAAAGACCCTACACCTCCTGTCTTATTAACAAAACATCTATGGCAAACATCTGAGGTATTCAACTGTAGGAAGCAGACCATTGAATTACTTGGGCAATTGGATTGTTGTTTTCTGAAAGCTTTACAGCCAAATATTTAAAAAGTTACAATTGGAGTACACAATGATGTTTGAATTACTGGAGGTTAGACAGTGTGGTCATATAAGCTAACCTCTTTGTGTGTTTTATGCAGACTCTCTACTAAAGTGGACACAAAGCTGAGAGAGATCCTTCCGCCTTCTCTTGCTCACCATTCAAATTTTAAGTTTGGATCTTGCCTGTTATTTTTTGACCTTATCTCCAAGTGTGGCAGATACAGACTTAAAAAAAATTCAACCCCACAGCTGTATCTTCAGCAGAACAGAGAGATCATTATTTGGTGGTTTCAAATTGCCTTGATGATAAAAGCATATTACAGGTGATGAAAGTAACAAAACTGTCAGATTAAATGTGAAGTCAGCAGAGTCACCAAACTATAGACTGTGAATTCCTTTCAATCTTATGGAATCTAATTGGACCAATCTATCCTTCAATTCCCATTGAATAAGTATATATAATCTTTTCCAATAAAAACAAACTACTGTAGTCAAACAAGGAGAGGGAAATGGATGGAACCTTTTGATTCAATAACTGTAAAAGGTTTCTCAGATTCATCATAATGTTTCCTGCTGGAGGCACCTTGACAGGAAATCAGTTAGCTGCTTTGTAAAAAAAAAAGTAAAGTTTTGTTTTGGTCTGAATTGGGTATTAATTCAAGAGGAATTAGCCAATGGTCACTCACATCTTCTCCAAACCTTACTTCTAGGTGAGTTGCTGTTGCAAAGGATGTAGTTAATTGATTGTTCTCCTTTGGGATGTAGCACTAGAGCAAGCATGGAGAATAATAAAGGGTGTTCCATGAGTGATGGGAAAAAAATAACTTGCTCACTCATTGGTTCACATTCGATCATAAAACAGCAGAGATTTTCTCTTCTTTTCATCTTTCAGCCTCGTTTTTAACCTGACCCATTCAGTGAGAATGGTACGTGCAGAGGGTGATGTTAGGATGAGCCCCTGTATCCAATGGCTTAATGCCACTCTGTTCCCAACCAACAGCATGATGTCTTCAAGTGGCTGGCTGTCTGGCTGAGGCTCCTGCTGTAGGTAATCTGATGGGTTGGTGTAGGCAGGGAGCAGAGGAATGTCCAGTGTCAAACATGACGTGGAGGTGTCAATGTTGGACTGGGGCAGACAAAGTCAGAAGTCATGTGACTCCAGGTGACAGTCCAACAGGTTTAGTTAAAATCACAAGCTTTTGGAATGCTGCTCTTTCCTCATGTGAAGTAGAGAGAGGTGCATAGGCACAGAATAAATAGGCAGAGAAATAATGGCAAGATAATTCCTAGTAATTAAGAATGTCAACAGCTAAGTACAAATAGTGAGAGTAAAGTGTAGACAAGCTGAATAACAAGTCTTTGCAAGTAATCAAGAGTCTCAACAGATTAATACATATGGTGTGAGAAAAGTGTCAACAGCTGAATAACAAGTGAAAAGATGACCTATAAACTAATTAATTAAGGCAGAAAGTTAATTACAAATAATCAAAAGGAAGACCGGTGCTAGAGACAAACGAATTGGTTGGAATAACATGAGGAGATATCAGAGTCGCATGATGAGGGTCTAACAAAAGTAACAAATTATCAAAAACTGTACTGACTAATTAAAGCAGAGAGATAATCACAAGTAATCAAGATAATGGTGTCAAAACAGGACAATTAGGAAGATTTTATAAACACAGAACAGTATGGTGGGGTTCACAGTAGCGTGACATGAACACAAGATCATGGCTGAGGCCAGCCTCATGGCAGAGAGAAACAGAGAGGAAAAGAGAGAGATAAAAAAGAGAGAACAAAACAGAAAAGAGAGAGCGAGAGGATAAGAGAGGAAAAGAATAATGCAGTATTTCAATTAAGTTCAAAGAGGATTTTCCTCCCATCTTCAGTCCTCCCCATTCATGGTACCTGGACACTTTCACCCTAATCTCCTCTTCCTTTTAGCTTTAAGTTAAAATTGATGCCTTTATTTTCAATTGCTGCTCTAGAAGGGAGCAATCCTCTTGTGCATGAGTTTATAAATGGAAAATAAAGAGCCCAAGGCTTTCAAGACTAAAATTGGCACCAAATCCAAGTTTTGTAAACGATTGTGTACATTGAATATATTCACCAATAATTAAGTTTTTTTAATATTTTCAACAAGGGCATAGTCCGTGCAAATCAAAATTCACCACACTTAATTCCATGCATTAAAACATGATTAGTGATTTCTGCTGAGATAAAACATTACATAATGAAGTCTAATGTTGCTTAATCCAACTTGTGAGATTATGCAACTAACATGATTACTGCAGAAATTATAATTTTCACCTCATGCATTCCTAATGTGCTGTAGAATTGCTTACCTTCCATGCTGAAACTATTCTAGTTCCTGCCCAAGTAATGAACCAAATGCCAGTCACTAAAATGTCTCCCAACAAAATTAATCTTGAATGAAAGTGCTGACTACCTCAGGCTATGCAAAATAATGTCGCCTCTAATATTTCTTGATATGCTTTAGTTATAGATACAGAATAAATTGATTAGTTATGTGGAACTACAGTTTTTAATGCAGGAGTGGAACTTAATACAAATGAACTGAAGCAATATTATAGATTACTGTCCTTATATTTTGTTATATCTTCTGCAGTGAAATGCATGCACCTTTGTTTTATTGTTGGTCTAGCTGGGAAAATAATCAGGCAACAACTGGAAAATGATGTGCTACTCCTGCCAAAGTGATGTTATCACATTTTCCCAAATTATACCCCAATTGCCAGATATTTGTCCATGCACTTATTGCTATGTTTTTGCCACCTATTTAACTCCTCTTCATAACTGACTTTCCTACTTATCTCGCTGTCATCAGCATATTTGACAATCATACCTCCCATCCCTGCACCCAAGTCTTTTCTATGAGTAGTTGAGGTCCCAGCGCACTGAACCCTACGGCATACCACACCTTGCCAAACTGTAAACAAAATCAATTTACACCTATGTTGCTTCCTGTTAGCCTGCCAATCTTCTATCCATGTTAATAAGCTACCTCCTACATTGTGAGCATTTATTTACCACAATAACCTTTGATATGGCTCTTTATCAAATGCCTTTTAGACATCTAAGTGCAGTACATCCACTAGTTCTCCTTTATCCTCTGAACATTAAAAACTCTATGGCCCAAATAGAGTTTTTTAAACATGATTTCCTTTTCAAAAAAGATATGTTGACGTTGTCTGATTAACTTTAACTGTCTAGTGTCCTGCTCCACCTTCTTTTATAATAGCTCCTAACATATTCTCTATGACAAATGATAAAGTAGCTGGCCCATGATTTCCCACTTTCTGACTTCTCCTGATATAAGACATTACATTTGCCATCTTCCAAATGAATGGGACTGTCCCTGAATCAAGAGAGTTTTGAAAAATTCAAGCCAATGCATCAATTATGTCACTAGCTACTTCTTTGAGTACTCCAGTTTGAAATCCATCAGGCCTCAGATACTTGTTAGCCCACAGCTCCAACAATTTAATCAGTACTACTTCTCTGGTGATTGAATTTTTTCTGACTTCTCCCTCCCTTCCATTTCCTGACATACAGCAGCTTCCAGGAGATTGATTATATGCTCTTTAGTGAATACTGATGCAATACACCTCACCTATTTGTCTGTCATCTCTTTATTTACATTATTATTTCCCAAACTCTCTGTACTCATTTTTTTTTTCAGCTCTATCCTATTTAAAGTGTATATGGAAACTCTTACTATCTGCTCAATCAATTCAAGGCTAGACAGCGCTGCCTTTATTCTGTTAACACACAGCATGTTCATAGCGAACCAATGTTAAATTATTCATAGATGACCTGATTCTGTCCCAGGGTTTTGTTCATTGCAGAGCTGTTTCTTCATTGCATTTTCTTGAAAGTCATCTCCTGAGCCAGATTTTTGTTGAGGGACTGATTGTAAAATAGTCGATCATTGCCATGTTGTGGCACCAGCTGTTCACATTGGTCCCTTTCCCAGAGTTTGTTACAATTATATAGAATAAACACCAAGTTTTTTTTTGGGACACAAAGCAGCACTAGATAATTTATCAGTCCCACTCCTTTGGAAGAGGGATCAGGTATTGGTGTTTCTCCATGCATAGATAGCAACTTTCCAACATCAGATCCTGTAGTCATCCATTTACACTGAGCCTCCTCCAACGTGGTGTGCCCTGATGATATGTTTCTTTTATCAGGTAAAGGACCTCGAATTCTAACATGCAGTCCTTGTCTACAGATGGACGAGTCCCAGGACCTTCTTCCAAGAGTTACCTGCCATTTATTTTGACCTGTTCAAGGCTTGGGAAGCAGTCCACTTACACCAGAGCTCTCTGCCGGAGGGAGTGGCAGCTTTTGCAAAGGAGCTGCTGCTTAGGGATGTGTAACTCCATCAACACCATTTCTGGTAGGTGTAGAGGACAGGGCTCAGGATGCTGGGCTTTTCAGACTTGGGATGGTGGAGGAGAAGGTTGGACAACATCAGTGCAGTTAGCTAAAAGGCTGTTGGTCAAAATTCAGTGCATAACCCGAGTCATCCAGAACCACCTGACTTGGATATCTAGTCTGGGAATGGACAGGGAAACAAGGTGACTTAGGCAGTAGTGAGCTTCTGAATGAACTGATCCCCATCTGGCCAGAGCTTAGCTTTTGTGCCAGATATTGAACATTCTCTCAAGATCGGCTGCCTCACAGCTTGTATCATTTCAGGGAAAAATATCTTTTTAAGTATTTGCTATTGCCT
Source organism: Chiloscyllium plagiosum (assembly GCF_004010195.1). NCBI lineage: Eukaryota > Metazoa > Chordata > Chondrichthyes > Orectolobiformes > Hemiscylliidae > Chiloscyllium > Chiloscyllium plagiosum. The sequence goes on along the minus strand of NC_057722.1, from coordinate 24,825,529 downwards.
CTCTTTGACCTCTTCTGCCAATTTTTTGATTGACCTATCCTCGAACCTTTCTCTCTCTGTTTCACTCTACACATATGCTGTCAGATCTGCTGAGTTTCTTTGGCATTTACTGTTTGTATCAGATTTCCAGCATCCACAGCATTTTGCTTTTAGCTTTTAACCTAGTTTGCTAATTCACTTTAGCAAGCTTGGCATCCATGTCCTCATAATTGCCCTTCCTGATGTTTAATGAAAACATAGCCTGGTACCTACTCCTCTCTCCATTAAACAGAATGTAACATTCAATCATATGTTGGTCACTATTATCTAAGGAGTGGCTTCCCTATGAAATTATTATTTAATCTGAACACATTGCAGAGAAGCTCAGTTGGCTGGGTGGCTGGTGTGTGATGCAGAGTGATACCTGCAGTGTAGGTTCCGTTTCTGCACTCACTGAGGTGACCACAAAAGACTCTCCTTCTCAATCTCTCCCTTTGCATGAGGTATGGTGACTCTCAGGTTAAGTCATCACCAGTCATCTCTCCCTAATGACAAAGCAGCCACGGTGGGTGGCACGGTGGCACAGTGGTTAGCACTGCTGCCTCACAGCGCCTGAGGCCCGGGTTCAATTCCCGCCTCAGGCGACTGACTGTGTGGAGTTTGCACGTTCTCTCCGTGTCTGCGTGGGTTTCCTCCGGGTGCTCCGGTTTCCTCCCACAGTCCAAAGATGTGCAGGTCAGGTGAATTGGTCATGCTAAATTGCCTGTAGTGTTAGGTAAGGGGTAAATGTAGGGTTATGGGTGGGTTGCGCTTCGGCGGGTTGGTGTGGACTTGTTGGGCCAAAGGGCCTGTTTCCACACTGTAATGTAAACTAAGAGCAGCCATATGGTCCAATAGGATTATGGCAACTTTACCATTATATGGTAAGCTCTTCAGTCAGTTCTAGATTATTTTGTCTGAAGAAACTATTGTGAAACATTTTAGGCTTCCTTTGCTCAACTGCCTTTTCTAGTCGGTATGTAGATTATATTTTTCCATGATTACCTTTCCAACAAGATCCCATTATTTCTTCCTTTATGGTGTGCACCATTGTGTAGTTACTGATAAGGATCCTGTACACCACTCCCACAAATGACTACTAAAAATACTAAGGACATATAAACCAGGTATCCTTATCTTGTCCGTTCTATACCACACACCTTATTATCTGTGCTCATGTATGTTTTGATCTTGCGACTTTCTTATCTGCTCCTGGGGTTAGTAGGTAATGAAGTTCTTCTATCTTTCACTAAGGTAAACCTTGGAAATTGGTGTAATGATTGGAATAGTGTCAGCCATAGGCAATGAGTTCCCTGATTGGAGCTGGTAACCTGGAGTCCTGACTAACAGATTAAACTAGAGTGTCAGGGGTTCTGTTCACCCGAGAGCTCTGTACTAGCTGGGTCAGTGTCATTTACATGTAAATAGAGGATGACTTGGTGATGAGATACTGGCCTTTGTGGAATTATTTCAATTGGCTCTTTCATTTTTCAGTGATCAACATTTTAATTGTAGTATGTTAGCTAGTAGGAGTATAATAGTTGCAGCTAAAATGAAATAAAAATATTTGCTGTGACTGACATTGACAGGATTAAAATGAGAAGAGCTGACATCTCCTTTCTCACTTGATCATGGCAAGAGGAGCAACAGTTCGTCAGTGTAGAACTGCCACAAAGAAAACACCAGTGAATGAATTAGATTTGGTGCAGAATTGGAGACTTTTATTTGATCATCTAAAGGCTGCAGTAAATGTTGGATGATTGACCAATAGAGACCAGTTCAATAGTCAAGTCAGGAGAAGTCAAAAGGTATGGTCAAGGGTACATTGAATGGACTGGTGTTACTGCTGGAGTGGATTTAGGGAATCTTTATATTGTTGAGGGTATGAGGTATGAAGCCCAACCTGTCTTTACACAGAATTCCAAGCTTGCAAATAGTTTGGTTCAGCCAGAAACCCTGCCAGGTGCAGCTCTGCTAAAGGCAAGCATTATTCTGCCCTGATCTTCAGACAGCTTTATAATTGATGATAAAATTGTCCACTTACATCTTGCCAACTATTTCTAAATTCTCTGAATTCAAGCTCAGGCTTTGAAGGAGATGAAATGTTCACTCCATATATGGGGCAAATGTACATTCCACCTCAGGGTGTTTCTTGTTAGATTGGTTTGAAGAACTCGAAGTATGGAATGGGTTTCTTCATTTGCCAGACCTGCATCTGCCAAGAGGTTTCTATTTGTTTCGTACTGAGTATACTTAGTCCAATGACATGTCACATCAAAAAATGAGCACAGCTTCAATTGCACATAAGAACATATGGCAACATTAAGTTTCAAATGAATGAATACAGAAAACATTTTATAGAAAGGATATTATTAAATCCAGGTAAATGGCCTGTTAGCTAAAGCAATTTTAATACAAACACTGAGAAAATAGTTAAAGGCAATTAGATGAGGATATAGAACTCAAGCAAGTCTTGATGTGTGAAGATGCAATACGGATTAAAGGAAACAATAAATTTTTAAACACGCGAATTACAAAATAACAACCATAATCAACTCATTTTCATAAATGTTTCAATGGGACGTAAAACATTTGAAGGCATGCATATGAATAGTATGTGACCAGTTCCTTAAAACATACATATTAAACACAGCTGAGTCCCCCTCTATCCTCAAATTCAAAGAAATGTGAATCAGTTTATTGCTAAATGGACAATTCTCAGAAAGAGTTCTGTATCCCCTATTTTACAAAGATATGTGAGACACTAGCACATAATAGTGCAAAGTAATGACAGCAAGTCATTTCTGTAACCTTAGCAAAGACCCAAACTTTGAGATTTTAAAACCAACTGTTCCGGACTTGTTTGCATTGTACAGGGCTAGTGCAAGCTATTGCAGTATGATAAAAGTTTGGACATTGCACTACAAATAATGTAATACTGTCAACCTTCACTAAGTAATATGCAAATCAGCCTGGAATTTTTGACTACCTCATCACATAGCTAAACACAGGCTCAGGCTATTGAGCTGACATCCTCAACCAGCAATTATGATATATTGATATTTTAAAGAGAAATTCTGTATTGACAATTATGGAAAAACAATGTTGCTGTACACACAATAAATATTTAATAAGGACACACAAAATTTTATGCTTTCTCCATTGCAATGTAAGTAATCAGTTAATTCCTTGAAAAGTCTTAATTTCTAATAAATAATCTCTCTGACCCTGAAAGTTAACTTGAACAAATGTAAAGTCTCACTCTTACCTTTGTTTTTGGATTTAAATGAAAATGATAAAGAAGTTAAGTTCCTTTTTCCTTCTTACTTAATTCAACCTTTAAATTGCTCACTTTATTTTGATTTAGGCACTTGATTTGACATTAAACTAACTAATTTAACAGACATCGCTTGTTTCAAACTCTGTGGTGCTTATTGACAAGTCTTTAATCTAATTAATTAAGAGAATACAAAGGTGCTTTCTCTGTTCAAACAAGTCCTAGATCTCATTTAGAGGGGGCTTTCCTTTATTGTCTCTCTAGAACTTTCAATGCAATACCCTTTGAAAATTTGAACTCTGTTTGTTATTGGTCATAATAAATTATTTCAATCTCTATCCAATTATTTAGACTGGAGTTTTTCTGCATACATGGAGGGTCTTGGTCAAACTCTCTGAATTTAGATTTCCATAGATCTCTCCTTTGCGGCCTTTTGCCCTCTTTAGATCCTTACACTGTAAACCTGTTTGTCTAACATTGACTACCCATTTATTTTTTATTCCACTCACTGTAAGTGAACTCGCATATTTTGTTCTGTCGGGCATAATGCTGAGAAGTGCGGTACTGCTGTTTTTAGCAAACTAACTTTTACACATCCACACAGTATCCTCACATCTCATTCTTACTTGACCTCTATATCCATTTTTCAGGATAGACTGCCAACCAATATCTAACATCGGCAACAAATAAAAACAGAGAATGCTGGATACTCAGCAGATCTGACAACATCTGTGGAGGGAGAAAAATGAAGATGTTGGGTTGAATTTAATGGAGCCTGATTGGGTGGATATGATGATAGGAGGGAGGGGGAGCTGGTAGAATTGGATAAGAGTACATATGCCAATTTCTTAAGTCTAAAAAACTATCCCAATTAAATTGTGGGAGGGAAGGATCTGAAATAGGAATCCTTTATGGTGGCACGGTGGTTAGCACTGTTGCCTCACAGCACCAGAGACCCGGGTTCAATTCCCACCTCAGGCAACTGTCTGTGTGGAGTTTGCACATTCTCCCTGTGTCTGTGTGGGTTTCCTCCAGGTGCTCCGGGTTCCTCCCACAGTCCAAAAATGTGCAGGTTAGGTGAATTGACTATGCTAAATTGCCTGTAGTGTTAGGTGAAGGGGTAAATGTAGGAGAATGGGTCTGGGTGGGTTGCTCTTCGGAGGGTTGGTGTGCACTTGTTGGGCCGAAGGGCTTGTTTCTACACTGTAAGTAAGTAATCTAATCAATTAGGCTCATGAATGATCCACTTGAAATCAGATATCCTTAGGCTGAACAACATTTAATCTTGGCTCAGGGTTTTAACAAGACTGGCACAGGTCTTCAATGCGTACTGAAGCTTGAACTGCAAACTCTGTTGGGATTGCCTGTGACCTTGTAGAGTCAGGCCATTCAGTGCCTATTTGCAGAGATGGGCATTGGGATGAGGGCTCACTGAAAGTTGCACCCTGAGACTTACCTCCAATCCCTTGATCATCCATAAGGACACACACAATTCACTCCTAACTCTTCCCTAAGTTGGAGGTAGATGATCCCATAAAACAAATTTGAAGCGGTGTAGTTATCCCTGGTCTACAAGCCAATATTATGTTTCAAACAATATCAGTGGAATTGTTAGGTCTATAACTCAACATTGTGTTTTACTGAATAAATATACATTTTGTCAGAGCTTTTCATCCTACACTCATCAGGCTATTTTGCAAGAATCAAATTCAAGAGATAAAACAATATTTATACTGCATGAGAGTGCTGTTTCAATGGCAAGCAGAATCTGATTGATAAAGCTATTGTATGGATAATGTACTTATTAATACTGATTGACAGTTAACAGACAGGCTTTATTTAAATTTAAAATCGGGCCTTCTTGTGGCAGTGTTGTAGTGTCCCTGCCACTGTTCTGGAGAGGCCTTGGTTCAAGTCCCACCTGCTTCAGAGACATGCAATAACATCTCCGAACAAGGCAAACGTAAATTTAAAACCAGTCAAGTTGACTTTGATTGGTCAGAGCATTACCTGAGGAAATAAACCAGTGAATGACTGTTATCTGTTTTGTTGAGTTGAAACAAGCACATTGAGTACAAATGTTCTTTCTGTCTGTAAAGCACAGGGCTCCATGTATTATTACATGTACATTCCCGTATATGCAATTGCGTCAGATTCCAAACTTGACTCACAATCTTAAATTGGTAGTCAGCATAATTCTTCATTTAAGGCTATCCAACAAATGTTGTCTAGTTTCAGAATCACAGCTAATGTTAGACACTGTGTGCAAGTCTTGCAAGCTTGGGCTGGCTGGCTGCAGTCACTACCTTGCTTGTCATCAACAGCCAAAGGGATATGGTGTTTGATGAGATCCAGCAGTCTTTGAGATGTATGGCCTACAAACCTGGAATCATATGAAACACATTACTCATTTGATTGTTTCATTTAAAACTGAATTTGAGTGCAGGATGAAGCCCTACATTAGACATGTAAGGAAATTCTTATATGTAGCTGCAGATTCAAATACAGCAAGTGTATTTTCAATATGTCAGAAATATGCAAAGGGATAGGAGGCTATGTGTCATTTCATCAAAGACACATTTATCATAGAATTCCATAAATATATTTGCAATCCTGGGCCTAGTTGGGATCTCATGGCAATATCATCTATTTGGAACACAACTGCATACGTTGACGAGAGAGGTGATTCTGCACTTTTGGAAAACATTTACTCAATAATCCTGAGTGTGTGAGGAATTAAGTTGAGAACCATGTTAAGACTGTTAGTTGCACTAGCAGAATAGCACACTGCATATGTTAGAAACGGCATATATTACTCTACCGTCCCTGTTATTTGCAGAATGAATGAACAGATGGATGCACTATGCCTGTTTCAGCTCAATAAAATATGTGACAATCATCCATTGGATCATTCATCTGGGCAATGCCTTCCCAAGAGTCAAACTGCCTGGTTTAAAACTGACATAAAGACTGGCTGTGTGCTATCAATCAGCATTAGTATGTACATTCTCCATAGCAATGCTTTTGCCAGAGTCTACTTGCCAACCAATCAGCACTCTACTCACGCAGTAGAATTGTTGCTTTTTTTACCCTTCAATTTGTATTCTTGCAAAATGTATTCATGAGCATAAGATGCCAACTTTGGCAATGGTCTTTCTTCAGCAATGCTCAAGGTCTGTACAATATTGTGTGCTGTAGCTTGCTGTGCACAAATTGTCTGCTGTGTTTCCTGCACTTCAAACGTTCTATGTATGAACTCATGAAAGGTGTGATATGGGTCTAAACTGACATTATAAAAGCACTGAGTTACTATTTCTAATAAATATTATTATTTTGTAGTGCATACCTGGAATTCAATCTTCCATCAAAGTAAAGCTTTATCCATCCAGGACTTATTTACCATTGGTCTAGCCTTCAGGTCCACAAAATCCATTTAACACTTTGGTGATATTTTTCAGCATTATTGCCTTTGATAGTTTTATGCATTGGAATTTTGATGGTCAGTCCATTTCATACAGGAGCTGTCTGCACCATTGGTATAGTGGGCAGTTGGATTACTGACCTGAGATTGAAGCTGTTAATGCAAGACAATAGCATGGAAATTCAATTCCATAGCCCACACAATGCAATTCATTTCAACATATCTATTATTTCAAAAGCACCTTCCTTTTGCTTGTCCATTATCTGTTTGCAATGGAAAAAGTTGACTTTATCCTGAAATTTGCTTCTATCAAATTTAGTGAGACTCACTCACTCATTGACATTGCCTCATTCAGCTCTCTCTTATTCATTCTGCAGATCTGCAGATCCATCTTCTGTGGGGTCTACAAATCTACTATAAAAGTATAAAAAATCCTAATTTAGATGTATAAATGCTGAAAGCCAATGCTCACATTCTTTTCACAAACTAAACATGCATTTAAATGAAAGTGCTTTTAAAATATTTTTTAAAATATTCTTCAGTGCTGCTGGTACATAATTGGCATCCTATTTGGTAATTATTTGTAAGCATTAATGCCATATGACAAGTAAGTAATAGAGTTACAAATTCATAGATTTAGCTACAGCCAAAGGCATCCACTGGTTAAAATTTCCATCAGCTTAATTAAACCATTCCAAATGCCAGCTTTGTGTGTTAATGCTCATTCTGTCACATAGTCAGAAAGGTAATTGAATCCAAAAAGAATGTGTTACACATTAATTAGTAGATGTCACCACTTTCTAGTTAGAAACTTGTCTGGTACATTAATTTGTGTAAGCATGTGAACACCATTAGAATGAGCCACTCTCCTGCATTTTAAAAGATTGTCTCTTCCTTTGACGGTCCTAATCTCTAATGGGATATTTTTTGTCTCTTATCTCTTGGCAGCCTGTGCAAGTCGGAGCTTGGCAATCTGCTCTTGCCTTTTGTTTCTGTTATTTTTCTGTGAATGGACCCCACCCCCAGCAGTCACCTCCATCTCCTAGCCTTGCTGTTATAATCATCAGTGCTCACCCTCAATCCTTCTCAAATGACCCTCAGGGTCACCAGCACAGATTCCTTCCAACAGTTCCCCCTCTTTTGGTTACCAACATCACAACACTCTTAAAATCACCAGAAACCCCCTCCACCACTGTTGTAGTGTCCCTTGTTTCAGTTCATAAAAATTGATCATCTTGAACACTGTTAACAAAACCAAAATTGCAACTTTATTGGGCTAAGTGGGGTACAATTTAAAGTAGATAATGAGGGCCTCACCCACAAGCCGTAGACCTAATAGGAGCCCTGAGACCCTTACTTTCAGTGAGGTCTGCTGTATTAAGTGCCAATCATATACTTAACTGGATAATGGTGGAGCTTAACCCAGGGTCAATGACGCCAAGAGCAGAAGCCCTGTACCCCAAGAGCTACCAACCAATCAAAGGCTGGCAGCTATGCATTACTCAGCAGCGCTGATGTGAAGGGAGTGGCTGATATTGGCATTGCACCCTCCCAAGGACTAGAATTGCAAAGAGAAGCAGGCCACAGGGGAGTGATAGAGGGAAGTACCTCAGCATCAATGTCTATATGTGGTTCACAGAGAGCTCCTCATTCAGAGTCTCGATCCGAACGTCAGCCCTGAAAACAAGGGAACCAGGTACCCCCATGACCTATTTGAGATAGCACCCTCCAAACTCATGACCTCTACCACCTAGAAGGACAAAGGCAGCAGATGGATGGGAACATCAAAGCCTGCAAGTTCACCTCCACGCAAAACATCATCCTAACTAGGAATTATACTATCAATCCTTACTATTGCTGAGTTAGAATCCTGGAATTCCATTCCTAACTGCATTGTGAATGTCGCTACACCCCAAAGAATGTGGTCCTTCAAGAAGGTAGTTCACAATCATCTACTCCAAGGTAAATAGATAAGATGAATAACAAGAGTGTGGAGAAGTTCAAAACTAGGGGGCATACTTTTAAGGTAAGAGGAGAAAGATTTAAAAAGGACATGTGGGGAAACTTCTTTACACAGAGAGTGGTTTGTGTGTGGAATGAATATATTAAGGACAAAAGGGTAACTCGGGAGAGAATAGGGCCCCTCAAAAATCAGCAAGGCGGCCTTTGTGTGGAGCCACAGAAAATGGGGGAGATACTAAATGAATATTTTGCATCAATATTTACTGTGGAAAAGGATATGGAAGATATAGACTGTAGGGAAATAGATGATGATATCTTGCAAAATGTCAAGATTACAGAGGAGGAAGTGCTGGATGTCTTGAAACGGCTAAAGGTGGATAAATCCCCAGGACCTGATCAGGTGTACCCGAGAACTCCGTGGGAAGCTAGAAAGGTCATTGCTGGGCCTCTTGCTGAGATATTTGTATCATCAATAGTCACAGGTGAAGTACCGGAAGACTGGAGGTTGGCAAACATGGTGCCACTGTTTAAGAAGGTCGGTAAAGACAAGCCAGGGAACTATAGACTGGTGAGCCTGACCTCGGTGGTAGGCAAGTTGTTGGAGGGAATCCTGAGGGACAGGATGTACATGTATTTGGAAAGGCAAGGACTGATTCGGGATAGTCAGCATGGCTTTGTGCATGGAAATCATGTCTCACAAACTTGATTGATTTTTTTGAAGAAGTAACAAAGAAGATTGATGAGGGCAGAGCAGTAGATGTGATCTATATGGACTTCAGTAAGGCGTTCGACAAGGTTCCCCAAGGGAGACTGATTAGCAAGGTTAGATCTCATGGAATACAGGGAGAACTAGCCATTTGGATACAGAACTGGCTCAAAGGTAGAAGACAGAGGGTGGTGGTGGAGGGTTATTTTTCAGACTGGAGCCCTTTAACCAGTGGAGTGCCACAAGAATCAGTGCTGGGTCCTCTACTTATTGTCATTTACATAAATGATTTGGATGCAAGCATAAGAGATACAGTTAGTAAGTTTGCAGATGACACCAAAATTGGAGGTATAGTGGACAGCGAAGAGGGTCACCTCAGATTTCAACATGATCTGGACCAGAAAAGCCAAAGGGCTGAGATGTGGCAGATGGAGCTTAATTCAGATAAATGCGAGTTGCTGCATTTTGGGAAAGCAAATCTTAGCAGGACTTATATACTTAATGGTAAGGTCCGAGGGAGTGTTGATGAACAAAGAGACCTTGGAGTGCAGGTTCATAGCTCCTTGAAAGTGGAGTCGCAGGTAGATAGGAGAGTGGAGAAGGCGTTTGGTATGCTTTCCTTTATTGGTCAGAGTATTGAGTACAGGAGTTGGGAGGTCATGTTGCGGCTGTACCGGACATTGGTTAGGCCACTGTTGGAATATTGCGTGCAATTCTGGTCTCCTTTCTATCAGAAAGATGTTGTGAAACTTGAAAGGGTTCAGAAAAGATTTAAGAGGATGTTGCCAGGGTTGGAGAATCTAAGCTACAGGGAGAGGCTGAACATGCTGTGGCTGTTTTCCCTGGGGTATCGGAGGCTGAGGGGTGACCTCATGGAGGCTTACAAAACTATGAGGGGCATGGATAGGATAAATAGACAAAGTCTTTTCCCTGGGGTCGGGGAGTCCAGAACTAGAGGGCATACGTTTAGGGTGAGAGGGGAAAGATATAAAAGGGACCTAAGAGGCAACGTTTTCATGCAGAGGGTGGTATGTGTATGGAATGAGCTGCCAGAGGCTGGTACAATTGCAACATTTAAGAGGCATTTGGATGGGTATATGAATAGGAAGGGTTTGGAGGGATATGGGCCAGGTGCTGGCAGCTGGGACTAGTTTGGGTTGGGATATTTGGTCAGCATGGATGGGTTGGACCGAAGGGTCTGTTTCCATGCTGTACATCTCTATGACTAAGTGGTGGATACAGGTTCAGTAACAATATTTAAAATGCATTTGGCTAAGTTCATGAATAGAAAAGCTTCGGAGGGATATACGCCAAGCACACCTGATAGGACGTTTAGTTTGGGAACATGGTTGGCATGGATTGGTTGGACTGAAGGGTGTGTTCCCATGCTGTATGACTCTCTCTGACTTTAATTAGGACTAGGCAAGAAATGGTAAACTAGCCTTAGAAACACCCTTATCCCATGAACAAAAATATTACAAATGAGGCCTGTAAATAGGCATTATTACTCAATTAATTGCCTAATTAAGAGCCTCAATTGACAGCAGGGCATGAATTCCATCCAAGAGTCTCCCCTTACCTGAATCTAATCAAAGTGGATCCAGGAGGGTGAATGAGTTCCCATTCCACACCCTCCCACTTGCTTAAATGACACAGCATCACCAGGCCTAACCTCACTGGAGGACATCAAATTCTTCATTTGGTTTCAGCAGAGTTTCTTCACCATAACAGTAATTAATTATTTATTTTCAAAATTAACAAATTGGTTGTAAAGCAGCTTAGTGGGCACCACCATTGTGAAAGACATTGTATTAATGCAAGTCTTCCTTTTTCTGACAGGGTTTTACTCTGGATATTATTTTGTCTTCACTAGCTCACATTTACTAACTTTCAGTCCGATGGAAAAATTTGTTTCAAATCAAATGTCACCTTTCATTGTACTTTGAATCACATATTGACTGTTGTCAGATAGTTCAAATCCTCCTTGAATCAATTACAAATAAGGTTAATTTTGCCCATTTCCTTTTATCACTCAATACTTACAGACAGCCTCTATGTCATAACCAATCTCTCTATGTGTCCGTCCTTGGAAAAAAACTAACTCCATTTGCCAAAAGTGAATGAAGCTTACCAGAAACTGGCTGCCATTTTTGACGAGCTTCATGGAGGCTTTTTCTCTGTGAGGCCAAATGAGATTTATCATGCTATTTTACCGATCTCAACTGATCACCTCTGCACCAGTCCCCTAAGACAGCCCACTTGCTGTGTTCCTCTTGCTGGAGGTGGAAGTACTTACCACTGCTGGGATGTCTTGGGATCCCTGATGCCAGTACCAGTTTGAAGATCAGTTGTGCACCCAGTCAAGTTGGCTTTCTGGAACTGTCCTGCACTGTGCACGCATGGGAAAGCAACCACAGCCAACACAGGTGGCATGCCTGACAGATCTTTGCACATTCTTAGACTTATTGTTACTTAATACCCAAGCCACACTGTGTACCATTCTTAACCACATCCCATATCGCGATACTGTCTAAGTCTTTGCTGATCTTTTCCCAATGCCCAGTGTAGTCTGACATACTGTCACCTTTCAACATGGGATCATAACACGTAGGAAAGTCCTCAAATGATTCAAAACATTTACTTTTATTCAGCAACGACAGTAACAATAATAAATAACAAAAAAAACCTGTATTTGCCTCTTGGAACAGAAACAGTACCAACAGTTTCACAGCTAATGAATGATCACTGCCCTCATCTGTTATTTAATGGAACCAGGTGTGAACTGAGGGTGTCTGACTTGTTAAGTTTGACTCTTGTGCTCTATTACGCTAAAGGTAGTATTTTTCCTGCTGCATGTCCTCATCTTCCTCCATTGAAGATGGCTCCTTATCTTCCAGCTTTTCAGCATCTGTAATGTCTCCTCCTTGCCATTTTCAGTTGTACAAAGCGCAGCACGCTCGGATTATATGGCATAGTCTGTCTGGATCGTACTGCAAGGCCCCCCAGAATAATCCAAGCTGTGGGGAGCCTACCATCAGCCCCATGATAGTCCACGTTAAAGAATGGGCGAAGTTGTAACCTTTAAAAGGTAGTTGGATGACCATGAAATGTCAGAACATTCAAGGCTAAGTGTCAAGTGCTGGAAAATGGAACTAACGCAGAGTTAGAGTAGTTCTATCGGCGCAGATAAGATGGACTGAAGGGCCTATTTGTACTGGGGTGATTCTATCCTGATAACAATGAATTGTAAACTTTTTTTTATCATGGTTAATGGTATCCTTGTAGAATTAATTCATTCAACATATGTGTTTTATCAATTTGTCCTGAACTACACATGATAGTTGTCTCATTTCAAAATGGTGACCACCTACATCAGTACTAGTTGTTCATATTTTTTCCTCAGTATATAAATCAACAAGCAGTTTGGAACGATTCTGAGGCTTCAACTGTCTACATATATCTGCTGGTACTTACTTGTTGTTTATCAGATTCAAGGTTCAATTTTCTTTTTTTGTAAAATACAGGTTTGAGACAGTACTTCATCTTGCTAAACTTGCCTACACCATTAAATCATGACAACTGTTGCATATGCATTCTATCGAAGCTAAAGTGGTTTAGTGTGAGTGAGACAAGCCATCATTCTAGTCTAACTAGAGAAGTCTTATTGAGTAACTAGCATGAATGTTATTATAGTACAGCAACTATTTACACATTGTATGAATATAACTTACGTGTTTTAAAGAGACTTATAAGGAGCAGACAAAGTTAAAAATCACACAACACCAGGTTATAGTCCAACAGGTTTAATTGGAAGCACACTAGCTTTCGGAGCGACGCTCCTTCATCAGGTGATAGTGGAGGGCTTGATCGTAACACAGAATTTATAGCAAAAATTTGCAGTGTAATGTAACTGAAATTATACATTGAAGAATTGATTGTCTGTTAAGGTCCAGGACATTCAGCCTCGGATCTTCAGGTGACCACCCTCCAAGGTGGACTTCGGGACAGGCAGCAGAGGAAAGTGGCTGAGCAGAGGTTGATAGCTAAGTTCGGTACCCATAGGGAGGGCCTCAACCGGGACCTTGGGTTCATGTCACATTACAGGTGATCACCATTGCACTACACACACACACACAGATATTCCTACACACACACACACACTCTCACATGCACACGGACACAGATACACACAGACGCGCACACAGACACACACACACACCCTTATAGACACACAGACTCCCACACATGCACCCCCTCACAGACTTAAGACAC
>NC_057722.1:24763573-24811801 GCF_004010195.1 Chiloscyllium plagiosum | reverse complement strand
TTACAGCTAACCCGAGAATGCAACTTTAAAAAAAAAGGGTTTTGTGATTTACAGATGAAAGAAGTGAAACTATCACTGTATTCTAACAGATGAAAGGCTTAACAGACAATCAATTCTTCAATGTATAATTTCAGATACATCACACTGCAAATTTTTGCTATAAATTCTGTGTTACGATCGAGCCCTCCACAATCACCTGATGAAGGAGCGTCGCTCCGAAAGCTAGTGTGCTTCCAATTAAACCTGTTGGACTATAACCTGGTGTTGTGTGATTTTTAACTTTGTACACCCCAGTCCAACACCGGCATCTCCGAATTATAAGGAGCATAGTAGTCTCAGCTAGAACTGCTTTCCTTCCTAGCTCCATGGTCACATCTGCAGCTCTCCACAGATAATTCCTGAGCATCTCAACTTGATCTACGTGTTTCATGGAAAAATATAATTTGCAAGCACAGGCCCTCTAATGATATCAACACTACTAACATCCAACTCAATAATTTTTCACTATCTATATATTATACAGTAATTTACAATTTCTCAGTGGTAAAATAGCAAAGAATAACAATATTTTAAAATTGTAGAACTGATATTTTAATTAAGAATGTCAACAGTATCAACGAAAAGTGAAACCTGTTCTGTTTGTAACTGGTCATCAATCATGTACTATCCCTTGCATCTTTCTGATTTCTGAGGGCTGAAGTCAACCTTTCTTATAAGAATGCTTTGAGATTCAAAGTTTAAGTTGCTGTAAGCAAAATCTGCATGTCTGATCCACGAAGAGAAGGACTTTGTATTGCAAAGGTTGATCACTTAAAGGACACACATTCAGCACAATTTCCATTTACCCTCCAGATATAACTTGGCGCCACATCTCCCACACATCAGACACTTCCGATGTGACCTTTTTCTGATGTATTCTTGTCAGACCATTCAATGATCATTCACATTCCAGGGGCCCAAAGTGTAGGGGTGTAGAATGAAAAAAAAACTAGAAGCGTAAACTGTAAATTGTGGTCAATCAAAATAAAATGCATTTCAACTTCTTCCTTAATATTGTTCCTGAAATAAATATTTATATTACATCACCTTCAGTCCTGGACTTCTGAGAGCTATATAACAATTGTTCTTCCAAAATGTTTTTATTGATTTCTTATAGTTATTTTGTTTCCATATTTTTATTGTTGATGTTATTTAGTTTAATTGCAGTAAACCATGCACTGAATGTTTTTATTCTAAATAATGTTTATTGATAATTTGACTTTGATAGGATTATATATCAAAGCTTTTACAGATTTAATGCCTCTATTGAAAAAATGCCAGACAATTTGAACTGATTATAACAAAGCAAAGCAAACTGTAGAACGTCTATTAATTGTATTAAAGAAATAAGAATGGAAATGACAACTGCCTGATCAGTTCTGACGAACAGCCGTATCCTCACTCCTTCCTATCTCTGTTATTTTAACAAATTCTTGTCCCTTATGCATCCCCAATTTTAATTGCTCCACCACTAAAGACTATATTTTCAGTTACCTAGATTAACTCCTGAAATACCATCTCTTCACCTCTCCACCTGTTGCTCTCCTCCTTCAAGATGCTCCTTAAAACCTAACTCAATTAACACGATTTTGGAGATCCAACCTAATTTCTTCAGGTGAAAAAACTTGGGATATTTCATTATGTTGACGCACATTACAAATCTAAGTCAGTGTTTAACTTTATTAGAATAAATCACACAAATAAGTACGTTGAACATCATTGTGAAGAAAGTATGCACACTAATGAAGATCACTAAAAGTCTTCAACATTTGAAAGTCTTCAGATATAACTTAATACGATACTGTTTCTATTTGAGCTATTAATTTGGTGTCAAGTATATTTTTGATAAAGCAAAAATCATCCCAGCTTCAATGCATTGAAATTAAATCTCAAGATGGCACAGATGTACAAGATCAATCTTTATTTTTACATAACTAAGACTAACATTCTTGTCTTCGCAGCAGGATCATAATCTACTCCAGAAAAGCCCACAAAATAAAATGTCATTTTTTTACATCCACTATCAGAATGATTTCAGATCTTCAGACGAGAGTACAGGAGTACAGCAAAAAGGGTAGATTCGCCACAAATATCTCTAATGCTGACTCATTCCATTTGTCTTAGTTGTTATTCCATTAAGGATCTAATGAAGCCAGCCTTGTTGCCTATACTTTCTAGTTTATGTTCCACCAAAATACTATGATGGCTTTATGGCCCTATATAACAAGTCACTTCTCACTCTGTTCCTCTGACTGCTTGTCACTCACCCTTGTGAACACAGAACAAGGGACACATGCATTGCTGACACTCAGTGCTGCTACGGGTCCCAGGGGATCAAAATTTATACAGCCAGATTCTATGCTATAGTTACAGCACTGGACTTAGTCCACTTAAATAAAATAATCCCTTTCATTTACTTCTCTTTAATTAAATCATTGTGGGTGCCAAGGCACTGCAGTCAATTTTCCACTTGTTGAATGATGGTGCCTAAGCTGCACTTTAAATTTTGTTGATCAGGAATTAGCTAGTTACTTGGAAGAAACTGAATATTAAATATAAACACGGGCGTGGAATCCATGACTCAAGTCAACAAAAATCACTGTCATCAGTATTGTAGCCTGAATGGTCTGTTTCTGTGTAGCAACATTCTTTGATTCCATAATATGGCCAGTGGTGATTTGGTATGAATCTGACTTAGGACCTTTACCTCATGCTGACCTGTTCTAAGACTGTCAATAGGACCAATTTGACTCAGAATTTGTTACATTTGGTCAATGGTTTAAAAACACTATGAAATGAGACAAATATGATTGAGAAACATCTGTGCTATTTTCATCATATGATTAATGAAGAAAATAAATTTGACATAAGACATATTTGATATAATTTGCATAAAACATGAACTATTGATTTCAAATCCTATCACCTGATTTTAATATCTGGGATCATCATGAACCAAATCGCTTTAAATAAAGGAAAAATAGACTTAAAAAAAGCAACAGCAATCTGCTGACAAAACAAATCAGCCAAATGTTATGAAACCAATGTAGAATGAACAAAATTGGCTGCACACTTGTACCAGAAGATACTGGAAAATGGTCCACCCAGCCAGGCATGATGAGACTCTCATCTTGTATTTTGATTTACATTTTTTGCTAAGTTTCACATATTGTAGAAGAAAGACTTTTCAAACAATTATTAAGACTTTGAAACAAGCAACGCAGACATTGGAATGCATAAACTAACTGTGTTTCAGAGATGTGCCTTTGGCAGAACAGGGGAGACAGTTTAGTGACTGAAATTAATTGGAGAAAGCTCTCTCTGCCTTTCCAAAGCAAAAAGTGTCTAATGTCAACACAAACTGAAAAGAAACATCAGCACACTGAGAAATTAGAGAACAGCTGAAACGTTTACCAGTACTGAGGATCTTGAACATCAATTGAACAACCATCATCTCATTCATCTTATTTTCCAGCTTTGTACCAAAGAGTATGCCTGATGTTTTTATTTATTTCATTGGTATTAGCTTAAAATGACACTGCTCTTTCTTTTATTCAAGAAAAAAACATTGTGACTGACTTCCTTTTATTTCTGGTGAACTAATTAACTATATTTCTTTGCAGAGAGGTTTGGTCTTGAAGCAAATCCGTGTTGCGCCAACCAAAGAGTTTGACAAGTGGGAAATCATTCCACTTCTATTACAATAAACTTCACATCAATCTCATCAGAAATTAAGGATTGGTACAGATTAAGTGTTAGTCATTTGGTAATCATCTTAATTCTGTTCTTAAAAGAATAATTCCTATAATGTAGCACTCTTATGCTTCTCTTCAACACTAGTTATTTCCTGATCTCCTCATGAATAACCACTCGACGCCTGTGATGTATTTTAAATGCCTAGTAAATGCATGTCAAATGAAATCAAAGCAAAAAATCTTTAATCCATAGATCAGCAGGACTGATTCATAAAAATGATGGTGGGATTCAACTAAGAAAAAATAATGGTTACTGCTCAAGGACAAAATTATATCTGACTTTTTGAACCTGTTATCTTTTCTAATCAGCATGGATTATCATTACAAAAGTATAATAAGTATTTGCAATGACTTGCTGACTATAGCAGATACATTTGATTCTTCAGAGGTTAACAAGCGATGATGCTATGGATCAATAGTCGATATTGAATCGTTCAAAATGACTTTCACAAAGCAATAGTTTTCTTAAAACACATCTGGATGCTCAAATAGAGGAGTTTCATTTTTAAACTTCTTTAAATTTAACTACTGAGCTTTATTTTGATCATAGTTAATCCTCTATAGTGGCATAAACACTTTTGCTCAGGTCTCAGCTATTGATGAATGAAAGTCATTGATTATTATGTAAAAGCAGCAAAAAAGAACAGGACATCAGCATTAGGAACTGGAGCACCTCCAATGCCTAATAGTGTAATTCACTATCAGACATGGTTGGACTACTTCAAGCACTGTAAAGCTTTGCTCTTGGTTACCAAAACTGCTCACTATTGCAAGTCATTCTTAAATTCAAAGACAACCTCTTCTTTCTTCTACCATAGGCCATCATCTCAAAACCTTTTTCTTGTCTCCTCTGTGGTCTATTGAAAATTGCATTTTGCATTTTGTCCACTTAAAGCTACCATACATACATGTGTCACTAGAGGCAGTCTAGGAGGAAATAATAAAAGAGTCCATGCTTTATCATCATGTGTAGTTCAGGTTCTAAATACGTCTTACTGAATATCTTGATGTTTCTTTTGAAGATCTCCACATTCTCCAACTTCACTTCCAAACTGTGCAAGTAACTCATGGATATATTTATCAATAAGATTGAGAAACATTTATTGTGCTATATCAGCCATTTTCCTTGGTTCTTTCAGCCCACAGGGCAAATATCCTCAAAGGCTGTCCCAGGCCTTAGTAACTTTCTTCACTTTCTCTCTGATTTTCCTCACAACCTTTTTGAATGCACCTTGTCCATGAGACAATCCTCTTATTTGCTTGACCTTATTCATGTTAAACTTCTGATCACACAACTTCCCTTCCTGGCTCCCATGCTAAATGATACTCTTTTCTCCAGTTGTATCCCCTTGCTTCACATCTGTACTAATCATCCCTATCCTAACACCGAGAGATATGCACAGCATAAACACTACACAAATCATCCCTATCCTAACACCGAAAAATATGCACAGCATAAACACTGCATATTTATTCAAACAAATGGTCATGTTGGAAACTGTGTGGGTGCTAGTCCTCAGTTCAGGGAGGATCACTGTTGGTCCGGATGGTCTCAGTACCCCCCTGTCACAGTCTCAATTTGCACTCAGTCTTGAGGCTTGGCCAAGATCAGTCGTCCAACTGAGCCAGTCATCACTGGGACCTGTCTGACTGAAATTAGTGAGCTAACGGCCTAATGGTATTAATACTGGACTGTTGGACTGTCAATCCAGTGATCCAGAAACCCAAAGGGCCAGGGTTTGAATCTCATCTGTTGAATTCAATTAAAAAAGGCAAAGTTTGGAATTAAGAGTCTAATGATGACTGTTGATCCATTCTCGGTTGTTGGAAAAAGCCATCTGGTTCACTAATGTCCCTTAGGGAAGGAAATTGCTGTCCTTACCTGGTCTGGCCGACATGTGATTTCAAACCCACAGCAACGTAGTTGACTCTTAACTGCCCTCTAGGCAATGAATGCTGACCTAGCCAGCAATGCCCTCATCCTATGAATGATTTCTAAAAAATCCATGAAGTGGGCAATGGTCAGTCTTGTGGGACCAGAAACAGACATCAAGGGAATCACATGTCATCAGTTGGGGAGCTGCAATGGCAGGGTCTGACCAGTCATATACAGTCACCCAATTCTAATAGGTGCAAACTAGATGCGGACTGAAAAGCTAATAAACATCTTGCTGCTTGTGGGGCCTTACTGTGAGCAGATTGGCTGTTCCCGTTCTTAAAATGCACCAATGAATATACCTCTTTGACACTTATTGACTCTGAAACACTTTAGAACACCTTGTGATTGATGTTAGCGCTATATAAATAAAGTACTTTCATCTATCTTTCTTCATGCCACCCTGGTCAGTATCTGAAACCAGGTCTAAGAGAACCAGGTACAGATACATATAGGGTGTGTGTAAAGATTCGACAAGTTGGAGCTGATGTTAGAGACAAGTGGCCTTCTTCTGTGCTGTGGGATTACTAACACAGAGCGCCAGAATAATTGATTCAGTCCTGATTTCAAATCAGTGTACTGCACTTATTGCTGGAGGGCCTCTCACGACGCATATTTCTCAGAGCTGTGCAAATGAAAATGTTCTCTGTATGTTCTGTCCCATTCTGTTGGGTTATTTATCACTAAATAGTTTTATTGAAATCAGAGAACACAGTCTATGCAGGTTTCAGTAAGGCATCTGGTTAAAAGTGTGTTATCTGACCATTGCATTAAATTCACAGCTTATTTTTGCAAAAAAGATAAACTGGTTTCCTTCAAGTTTGTAATAGGTTTTGACCACAGAGAAGAGAGGGACAGACCTGTCCTGAGCTGGGAAAGAACTGAACACTTCTCCCACTCTGTAACCTGTTCTCAGCTCCAAGCTGTTCAGTTATCTGAGAACCAAACATCGAGTTGATGGCAGGCAACAACATCTCTGCCATTGCTACCTGGTCACTTGACCAATCAATTTTTTGATGCCAGCAAAAACTACATCAAAGCATAGCTTTGGCTCCAAATAATTTGTAACCCAACCTGCAGTCATGGCTTGTTTCAATAGTTGTTTATACGATGCCTGCAATAAGTGTCAAGTTACTTGCTTTTCAAAACTTCAGTCACCCTTTCAAATACAGGGATTAAAAGAGCTCTTTCTTATTTCAGGTTTTTTTAAAACATCCAAAATAAAAAGACAAGACCCTTGCACTTAATTCACGATTATTGAATTTCTTGGAGGGAACGAATATAGGAAATTTTGAGGAAGAGAAAACTCTGTCCAGTTTAAATAGATGGACAGTTTTGCTGGCCTAGTGCTTGAGATGCTCTTTGAACTATTACTTTGTCATTGTTGCACCTATAACGTCAAGTGCAGAAACAGGAAAGTCTATTAACAATTGTCTCCCAGGGTAATGGGAGACTGAGCAGGAGTAGGAGAAGGCCAAACCCACAGTCAGACAGAACATGGCAGACACCAAGCAGAGCTGGAACGGGCAGCGGACGCACTAGCTTGCTCAGATATTGAGTTCGAGCTGCCTGTCCTCAAGAAGAAGAAAACCCAGGTCAAGTTTGGCGATGACGCCATCTTCCTGGCTGCTTGCTGGAGCAGAAACACAGACGAAGTGAAGAAGCTTCTGGAAAGTGGCTTGGACCTTAACTGTTCCAGTTTGGATGGGCTGACCACCCTGCACCAGTTCTTGTTTCTACTTACCTTCTGGGGAGAGCTCGGTTGTGGTGACATCAGCAGTGACTGTATCGACGAGGAAGGCGGACGGTGGTAGAAAAATGGCTTCATTGGGGTCTAGTGTGTGGCAGAGGCTGGTAAACTCAGAGCTGGACTCTGGTAAGCAACTGAGGAGGCTGGTGAACTTGGAGGTGGACTCTGGTAAACAATATCGAGGAGGCTGGTGAACCTGCAGTTCGACTCTGGTAGACAACATCGAGGAGGCTGGTGAACTTGGAGTTGGACTCTGGTGGACAGCATCGAGTAAGCTAATGAACTTAGTGCTGGACTCTGGTGGACAGCATCGAGTAAGCTGGTGAACTTAGTGCTGGACTCTGGTAAACAACGTCGAGGAGGCTAGTGAACTTGGCACGGGACTCTGGTAAACAACTTTGAGGAGGCTGGTGAACTTGGAGCAGGATTCTGGCGGACAGCAGCGAGGATGTGGCTGGCAAAAGATTGGGTATGGGATCCAGCTATATCAGCAGAGGTGGTATTCACAAGGTAGGCCCTATGGTGAAAGATGGTGTCTGAGGTGTGGCGACTTTGATGTTGGTTGGAACCAGTACTGGTGGTGCAAAGGTTATGGTCTCACTTTAAGCTACATCTTTTTAAAATTATTCTTAAACTGACACTGGAGTCATGGCAACAGTAGAATTTTTTTACTATATTTTTCTGTAAAATACAGGTGACAATAAAACCATTCATTCAAAAATCATTCATTCATTCAATATATCCTTCTTCCAACAACTGCAAAGGAAATATTTGAGTATAAGAGCTTACTTTTCAGATTGCTTCAGAATTAAGATTCAGTATCAACAATATCAGATTTTAACGCATCAGAGTCTACTAAGGTTACGGTCACAGAAAGTTCCTAATATTCGCACAACAGAATAACAGTTGCAGAATCTGAAGAACAAATTATGTTCAACACAATTTGAGTTTCTGCAATCCTTTTATGATTTAAAAACATGAGTTTAGAATGTTTCCAGGCCTAGAAAATGTCCCTCAGAATAAATTAATAACCAATGCAAATTTTCCACTATTTGCATTAATTTACAGGCTGCCAGAGTCTCCAAAAATTAGGGAAGTGAGAACAATAAAAGATGTGTTTGGGATGGCTTTTAATTATTCTTTTTAAATAAAAACTAAGAAACTAACTGCTCTACCTAAAGTCATTTTCAGCTTCTCCATAAGGGGTAGTTTGACTGACCCATTCAATAAGTTTTGAAATCCTGCTATTAGTTTCACTGACCCTCCTTGCTGGTGTTATCTGAAAATCTAACCACATTTTGTTTCAGAATCCCATTCATTTATGTAAATTAGGAGCAGTATCACTCATACTTCCTCTCACTTCAATGTAACTCCTCTAACAAATATTTGTTATTTCCTACAATTCAAGCCAGTTTCTTATCGATGCCAACGTTTATCCCAAATTCCCAAGGCTTTGTGTTTAATTAATAGTCATTTGTGCAGAACCTTATCAAAAGCCTTTTGCAAGTACAGTATGTACTTTCCACAGTTCATTTGAATTGTCACTTCCTCAAAGAAATCAAAAAGTATGGCAGCAGATTCGTCAATTTGTTATTGTGTTTAATTGTTTGCCAGGCTATTACTGCATAGATCCTCTTCAAATTTACAGTTGATAATTGAAGGAACTCTACCTATACAGTCATTAATGTTGGTATCATCATTCTTCTAGACTATGGAAAGGATATAAGCCTACTTCTGAAATGGCACAAACCATCTTTGCTTGTTAAACTCTGTGGTAAGTTCAATGGGCAATTAATGTGTAAAATCAGCAAGTTCTTAAAAATAAAGGAGGGACATATAAGGGGAAGGGTGGTGTCATGATCCAAGAGTAAGAAACTATTCATGTAAAGCACAGTACATCAGAATCGACCAGCAAATTCTAAAGATTCACACCACTAGTTTAACTCTATGCTGAACTTGCTGACTAATTTTCTTTTTTTATTTGCCAATTAGATATAGGCATCACTGACAAGTTCAGCATTTATTGCTCATCCCTCATTGTCCTTGAGTAGATGGGTACTGAGCTGGTTTCTTGAATTGTTGCAGTTCAGTGGTTTAGAATTGTTCATATTGATGTTAGGAAAGGGCTTCCAGATTTTGACCTCGCTACTGTGAAGGAGCAGTGATAGATTTCAAACAACGGATGGTGTGTTATTTGGAAGGGTAGTTGTACATCATGCCGTTCCAATGACTCTGCTGTACATTAATAACAGCATGCATCATTAACATGTTTATTATTAAGGGTACGCAATGCTATCATGGCAATGTCATTGGACTAATAATCTAGAACCGCAGGCTAATGTTCTAGGGACATGGATTTGAAGGGATGACATTTGAATTTGATTAAGAAGTTCTAGAACTAAACTTTAGTCTAATGGCAACTATCTAACCATTGTCAAAACCTGCGGATGCTGTAAATCAAAAACAAAAACAGAAATTGCTGGAAAAGCTCAGCAGATCTGGCAGCATCTGTGGAGAGAAATCGGAGTTAACTTCATAGGTTGAGTGAGGAAGGGTCTCTTCTGAGGAAGAGTCACTCAACCTGATTTCTCTACACATTGTCAATTAATGTAAAAGCCCAGCTGGATCCTATGGAAAGAAACTTGCTTCCCTTGCTTGGTCTAGCCTGATTCAGATTCACAGCAATATGATCGACTCTTAGCTGACCTTGGAAATGGCCAAACAAATCAATACATACAAGGAGAATTGGGAATGGACAACAGATGTTGGCCTTGCCAGTGCTATCCATATCCCACATGAGAATAACATAAAACTTACAGAAATTCTGAATGAACATCTCTGTCTTTGACTTGTTGACTTTAGAAATGAACAGCCGTGGTGGAAAACGAATATTCTGATGAAGGATAATCATTGATCTAAAAAATCAACTTCTCTTTACAGATATCACTTAAGCTCATGATAATTTTCAACATTTTTTGCTTTTTAAGATTAGATTCCCTACAGTACAGAAACAGGCCATTTGGCCCAACAAGTCCACACCTACCCTCCGAAGAGTAACCTACCCAGACCCATTCCCCTATGCTATATTTACACCTGACCAATGCACCTAACACTATTTAGCAATTTAGCATGACCAATTCACCCGACCTGCACATCTTTGGATTGTGCGAGGAAACTGGAGCACCCAGAGGAAACCCATGCAGATACAGGGAGAATGTGCAAACTCCACATAGACAGGCACCAGAGATAGGAATTGAACCTGGATCCCTGGCGATGTAAGGCATCAGTGCTAACCACTGAGCCACCATACCACCCATTTCTTATTTAAAAAATTGGGAGAAGTAGAGCTTAACACAGTCATGGTTGAAAACACAATAACCTGGGTTTGAACTGGAAACAGCAATAGTCTGCGGTATTGTGGACTGTGCTTGAGCTTAAAATGGGATTTTAAAAGATGGACAATACAAAAAAAAGAAGAGCATTGTTGACATTTTCTGTAGGATAACCTCTGTTGGATATTGTACAGTAGCTGTCAGGTTGCTGCAGTATGGGCATCTGGTAGAAAAAATATGAAAGTGAAAAACAATCCGCTATGTCACGCCCCAGAGAGAAACTTCCAAAATTGGACTTGAGGGTGATGTGATATTTGGTTAGAACAGTTGTTATATATTCGAGTATATGTATGGTATGGTGTACAGGATTTTGTATCACGCACTTCGCAATTCTGTGTCTGTGACATAACAGATCCCCTTAACAACATTTTCTTGCTGTTATATTGAGTATTTCAAGAGGTTTGGAGGGGATGTGAGGAAAAATGTTTTCACCCAGAGGTAGAACTCACTGTTTTTAAGAGTAGCAGAGGGAGAAACCTTCATAACTTTTAAAAAGTACATAGATGTGCTCTTGTGAGGCCAAACAATACGAGGCTATGAGCTAAATACTGGAAAATGGGATTAGAATGTTGCAGTGATTGTTTTTGACCAGTGCAGACTTGATTGGCCAATTGGTCTTTTCTGTGTTGTAAACCTTTATGACACTAAATTTCTGATTAAGTCTGTGATGTGTTCACCCATTCCAAAGCATGTCCTTCTGAGGTGTATTACTGTCCTCTTCACAGTTTACAATACTTCCACATTTTGTATTATCTGCCAATTTGTTAATTATCCCCTATACACACAAGTCTAGATCATTAATATAGATCAAGAAAAGCAGTTTTCATAGTACCAGTTCCTGGGAAGCCTGCTGTATACATTTATCAAGTTTGAAAAGCAAATATTCACTGCCACACTCTGTTCTGTATCTCTTAACTAACTTGCATGCTATTACCATCCCTGATATTTGATAAATTTTTCTAGCAATGTGGTACTTTATTCAAACACATTTTTGCAACATCACAGCGACTAACGACCTTACTCTCCTCAACCCTTTTTGTTACCTGATCGAAAGGCCCAACCTAGTTAGTTCAATGCCATTTTCCTTGAACAACTTTTTGAAACCATATGTGTTCAACCACATGTTAATCTTTTCCTGGATTGCAGTTTCTAAATGCTTTCTTGCTACGTAGCCTGTCATCACTGGGATTATCTTTACAACCTTTTTTTTAACCAAGAATGTAACATTTCAAATTCTCCAGTCCAGTGGGACAATATTTAAGTCTAAAGGGGATTTGAAAATTGTGGCCAATGGTTCTGCAATTTCCTATCTTACTTCAGTCAATGTCATTGCATGCTGGTGACTAATCGACATTAAGTACAGCCAACACTCTGGTGACTAATCAACCTTAAGTTTAGACAACCTTTCTAAGACCTCCATTTAATTGTCTTTTAGCACATGTAATGTCTCATATACCTTCTCTTTCACAATAATTATGCTCCTTGCTAAATCCAGATGCAAGGTACTTAGTTTGTATCTCATCTACATTAAAGTTCTGCTCAGCCATCCTCTTGGCCTACATGCATCAGTCCCCTCCTTGGAGTGTAAGCCATGCCACCCATCTTCTTGTTATTGTTTTACCATTTACCAATATATAAAATACTTTTAGGTTCCCCATTACGTTAGATGCCAATCTTTTCTCATAAGGAATGGGTTGGAATTCTTTGAAGACAGAATTACAGTTATCCCTAATACAAGCAAAAACAGTTGGAGACACTCAGCTGGTTGGCAACATCTGTTGTGAGAGAAACAGGGTTAAGTTTCAGTTTTAGCATGATTGTTCTTTGGTCCAATAGGTTTTAAGGTAATTTGTGAAAAACACCTAAGGAGGTTCTGAAAAGATATTGATAGGTTACGTGTGTAACAAAAATGCGCCAAATGAAGTATAAATGTGAAATTGTCCACATTGACAAAAAGAATAAAAAAGAAGCATATTATCTAAATGGAGAGATTTTGCAGAACTTGAAGCTACAGTGGAATCCAGGTGACCTCATGCATCAATCACAAAGGATGGCACAGTGCTGACTGGTTAGCACTGCTGCCTTACAGCACCAGGAACCCAGGTTTGATTCCAGTCTCAGGTGACTGTCTGTGTGGAGTGTGCCCATTCTCCCCGTGTCTGCGTGGGTTTCCTCCGGGTGCTCTGGTTTACTCCCACAATCCAAAGATGTGCAGGTCAGGTGAATTGGCCATGCTAAATTGTCCAAAGAGGGGTGTGTGGGTTGGGTGTATTAGTTAGGGGTTAAATATAGGGGAATGGGTCTGGATGGGTTAATCTTCGGAGGATTGGTGTGTACTTGTTGGGCTGAAGGGCCTGTTTCCACATGGTAGAGATTCTTTAAAAAAAATAGAGTTAGTATGCAAATATGGCAAGTAATTAAGAAAGCTGATAGAAGTTTACCATTTATCACAAGGAGAATTGAATGCAAAAAGTGGGTAAGTAATGTTTCATCATTCAGGGCACTGATGAGACCACATCTGAAGTTCTGCACACTACACTGATCCCCTTATTAAAGAAAGAATGTAAATGAATTTGCAGGTTAGATAAGTTTACCAGACAAATACCTGGAATGGGCTGGGGTTCTGGTTTATGAGGAAAGTTTGCACAGGCTAGGCTTGTAACCACTGGAGTTTGGAAGAGTAAGAGGTGACTTGATTCAAATATATAAGGTGTTGGAGGATTTTGACAGGTAGCCATAGAGAGGATGCTTCCTGTTATGTGGGAATCTAGAACTAGGGTACACAGTTTAAAAACTAATGTTTGCCCAGGAGACAAATAGATCAAGGGGATAGAAGGTTATTATGAGGTGGTGGGAATGGTGGTTTGACCTTATAACCAACAAAGCCATGATCTTGTTGAATGGCAAAGCAAGCTTGAGGAGCAATATGCCTTCTGCTCCTTCTACATAGGTTTATATGTAAACTTCACTCATGTGCGGTTGCTGCTGACAATTTTAATCAGATGCTGCTGAGCTATATGTAAAATTGGAAGATTTCTTGAGGGCTCCTGTAAATGGTTTTATGGCTTTATGTTATTAACACCTTTCTTGCAAAAATACTAGAGAAACAGCATGCTAGTGGGAGAGTAATTCTACCTCTGATTACAGTGTTCCTATCACTAACCTTACAGACAGTACCAACGCAACACAGGCTGGGAATGAACAAACAACAACTTGGTCTAAATGGCTATTCAAAATCATAAGAAATAGGAACAGGAGCAGGCCACTCGGCCATCAAGCCTGCTCCACCATTCAACAGGATGGTGGCTGATCCAACCTTCCTCACATCCACTTCCCTGCATTTTTCCTGTAACCCTTGATCCCCTTACTGATCAAAAATCTATCTATCTGAGCCTGAAGTATGCACAAGGACACTACCCCCACAGCTCTCCATGGTAAAGGTTTCCAAAGATGTGCATCCTCTGAAAGAAGAAACTCCTCCTCATCCTTAAATTGGTGCCTCTTAATCTAAGACTATGCCCTCTGGTCCTAGGTTATCTCTTGAGGGGAAACGTCCACTTAACATGTACCCTGTCATACCCGTTAAAAATCTTACATGTTTCAATGAGATCACCTCTAATTCTTCTAAATTCCAGTGAGAAGAGCCCCAAACTGTTCAGCCTTTGCTTATTAGACAATCCCTCTATATTGGGGATCAACTGAGTGAACCTTCTCTGAATTGCCTCCAGTGAAATTAAGTCTTTCCTTAAATAAAAGGACTAAAACTGCTCACGATACTCCAGAAAGGGTCTCATCAGCACTTTATACAGTTGCAGTAAGATTTTCCTACTCTTCTCCTTCAAATCCCTTGAAATAAAGGCTAATATTCATTAGCCTTCCTGATTACCCCCAGCACCAATGTGCTAGCTTTCTGAGATTCATGTACAAGTAACTCCAATTCCTTTTGCATTGTAGTTTTTCTCCTTTTAAATAATATTATATTCTTTTGTTCTCTGTTCCAAAATGAGCAACTTCACATTTTCCCATAGCATACTCCATTTGCCAACTTTTTGCCCACTTAGTTGACATATCAGTATCTTTCTGTAAACTGTATCCCTCTCACAGTCTGCCTTTCTTGTGTCATCTACAAATTTCACAACAGTATTACTACAATATTAAGATAAGAAAATTCACTGAGCCCCATTGTGAAAAGGACTACCTTTCCACTTTCTGACCACATTCTCTTTCTTAATTTTATTTTTGTACAAACTGAGCCAATTCACGGCAAAAGAATTTGTGTTGTTGATTGTTTTATTTCAAATTTCCAGCACTTGTAACTTTTCTTTTTAAGTCCTTTTCCAATTATTGTTTCCAACAGTTTGTGATGATTACTGCAGAGTGAAACCAGGCATTACATAGAGGTCACTTCCTCTGAAATCCCCATACTTTGTTCAAACAACTGTTACAACTAAATTAGCAAGCATTCCAGATATTTATATTTATAAAAGCCAACAAAAAGCCTCAGTCTGCAGCTGAGTTTCATTGACTGTTTCAAAGGCTAACAGATTGAAATTTGCTCAAACTATTTTGTAGATTTGTTTACTAGATTTTACCTTCAACACCTAAGCTTTCTTTTTTCTCTCTCTCTAATTGATGTTGCACGTACATATTTTATACACAGAACCTAAATTAACACCGGCTGGGGAAGTACTGGGGCTATTTACATATGAGTGGGTTAAACCCTTCAAGTATTGTGTAGGCCAGATCAGTCAGCTCTAGGGCAATCTGCAGAAAAGCACCATTCTTCCAAACCTTTCAGTCTAAATTATTTTCACCTCTCTTGATACCCACTTAATTCAGGTTCATTTATCTTGTACCCATGATGTCCAAATAAACACCATCTGGAAAAATGACCAAGCACCCACTTATATAGTCATTTATATCTTTGCCTGTACTAACAATTTCTGTTTCTATGAAAAGAACTATTCCAACAAAAGCTTAAATAAAATATCCAAATTTCTGAAGAACGCAAATAAATATCTTAATGCCATTGTGTTATGTTATTCGCATATCAGTCAAAATGAATAGTACGAACATTCTTTCAGTTAGTTTACTTATTACTGACTGTTGATACTTATTTTGTCCAGAATTGCTCAACTAAACGTAAGTTAGCAAAGCAGAATACCTTGGATGTGGGAAATCTGAAACAAAAACAGAAAATGCTGGGAATAATCAGCAGGTCAGATGGCATTAACGGTGAGCAAAACAGAATTAATGTTTCAGTTTGGTGAATTTCCATTGATTTTATTGTTCAATTTCAGTGGGACTTGACAAGGATCAAAGCCCTATACTAAAATGGAGGAGGTTTAACTCTAAAGTATGGATGGCACTATATTAGAGATTATGCAGCTGTGTTTCTTCCATCCCACAGAGCAGCTGCATATCTTTTGTTGGGGATTAGTATAGAATAGAACAGAATAGCAAATGATTGTCACTTGTATAAGTGATTGTCACTTGTATCTTTTCACAATTTTTTTTACATTTTTCACCAAAAAGTGTGTAATTCACCATTAACATAATCAAATGTGAGGTATTTCATTTTTTCAGAAAAGCATGCATTACTTGGGAAATAAAAAAAATTACATCGATAGTGCAGCAGAAAAATCTGGAAATACAAATGCACAAATCACTTAAAGTTGTGATGCAGAACAAAAAAGCCATAACAAAAGCAAAAGACACACCATGGTTCTTTTATACAGTGATTCAATTGCTTCTTTATTAGTTAGATCACACTTGGAGTGCTGTGTATAATTCCAATAATCATATAGTAAAAAGGATATAGAATCACTTGTGTATGAGCTTCAGGAGAGAGAAACAACCTTCTGATGCTTTCATAGAATTGCAGTAAGTATAGGTACCATGGTGTGGACAGGGGTAGGAGGGAGAGTCTTGAGTGCACATGAATATAAGTACACGAAGAAGATAGTCCTTATTTAACTTAATTCTAAGGTCAGAGCTGACATACTACAGTTACCATGTATAGTAATATCTAGTATTTATGTATAATAAATCGAGTTACTTTGATGTGTTTAAGCCTGAAGACTGTTCTTGACTTTATCTTCCCCTCTATCAGACTGCGACCATCTCAAACTCAGTGTGGCATCAAAGCACGCAATAAAAGACAGTGGCAACTGCAATGTATGTTTTGGGGCAGCAGTGAGGATCAAGAAACAGATGTGAGATGATCTGGAGAAGAATTTA
Source organism: Chiloscyllium plagiosum (assembly GCF_004010195.1). Taxonomy (NCBI): domain Eukaryota; kingdom Metazoa; phylum Chordata; class Chondrichthyes; order Orectolobiformes; family Hemiscylliidae; genus Chiloscyllium; species Chiloscyllium plagiosum. The sequence goes on along the minus strand of NC_057722.1, from coordinate 24,794,689 downwards.
CAAAACAAATTTTCAAAAGTTTAAGATGAGCTAAAAGCTAGAATAACCAGAGTTAAACAGATGCTGTGGAAAAAAAACATCTTTGAAGTGAAACTTCTCCATTACACCCACCAGAACATTAAGTCTGAAAAAAGTCTTTATCAGCCAATAATAAAGGAAACAGGTCTTTAAAAGCAAGGAGAACAATAATAGTTTACTAATAGCTGGGGGAATAATCCATATTGAGTACCTGTAAAAAGAGCCCAATTTTTGGAGCCCAGAGCACATTTGATCTCTTACCGGAAACAGCAAAAACATTTTATTTTCACTAGAGCAATTAAGTTGAAGAGCGCAACTAAGACATCTAACAGTGAGTGAGCAAATTTATGAACTATTTACTCAACCCCACAGAAAAAAGCAACACATTACTCTTCAGGTACAGGCCAAAAAAAAAATCAAAAGTAAAATCAAAGTATTAAAGCAGTACCTGTAAAGTTCATGAAACCTTCATTATTTGTATGGTTTGAATAGCAAATGTAGGTTTTATTTGGCAACTAAGATGCTTTATCAATCTTATTCATTAAAATATGAAAAAGTGAAGCACCAATTTGAATATGGAGCAAAAAATATCTTGGACACAGAAATACAAATCAAAATAAGTAAATGATGTCATGAAAGCAACTTTTGATACAATCAAGAAAACTTTGAATCTAACGAGTGAAGCCATTTTGAGAAAGTTCTATCCACATTTCTTTGGGAATTTTTGCAGCCACCTTGGAAAAGGAATATTTTCATTCATTGCTATGAAGATGTCATACTGGTAAAGGACAAGCAAACTTTACATTGAAAACAGCATATAAAAACGCTTTCAATTTTAGTACTAAAACAACATAAAAAACTCACAACTTTAATTAAGCAAGAATACAATACAGCATAAAAATTGTTGCAGAACAAGGAGATCAAACTCCTCACAGTATTCTTCAAAATCAAGAGAATAATCAACAATTTCAAGCATTGATCAACAATCAAACAATGCCACAAACTTCACTGACACACTGAAAAATTGAAGCTATCAGACTCAATTGATAGGTCAGCTGATTTACAGATGAGGAAAGTCCAATTCCTTAGAGTTCCAACATACAGAGCAGGTTAGCACATCCTTTACTTCATGGAAAGAACATCAGAGCATACCTTACACAGGTAACAGATCAATGAGAAATATATTACATTTGACAACCTAATACCAGCAGTTGATCAATATTTAATTACAAGAACAAACTGGATACTGTGACAAAGAGATCATGCTTCAATAATAGATATCAACTTCCAAGAAAGTCTGTAGATTGTACATAGGCAATATTACTAAAGACTTGTGTTCCACTACTTACTGCTCCCCTAGCCAAGCTTTTCTGGTACAGTTATAACACTGACAATTGCCCAGGTAATAAGCGAGTCACTGCAGGAGGAGACTCCTCAAATATCTCCATCGTTAATGAAGAAGTAGTCAGGCACATCTGTGCAAAAGATAAGGCTGAAGGATTTGCAGCAACCTTTAGCCAAAAGTGCCAAGAATAACCTACTCGGCCTCCACCAAAGATCCCTAGCATCACAGAGGCCAGCCAATTTAATTCAGTCCATGTGATATCAAGAAATGGGTTTGAAAATTCATGTAATAGTACTGAAGGCTCATGCTCCAGAACTTGCTGGAGCCAAGTTGTTCCAGCATAGTTACAACACTGGCATCTACGCAACAATGTGGAAAATTGCCGAGGTACATTCTGTATACAAAATGTAGGACGTATCCAATCCAGCCAATTACCTCCCATCGGTTATGGATGGTGTCATAAACAGTGCTATCAATTAGCACCTGCTCAGCAATAACTTGCTCAGTGACACTCAGTTTGGGTTCCACAGGGCCACTCAGCTCCTGACCTCATTACAATCGTAGTTCAAACATGGACAAAAAAGCTGAATTCCACAGGTGAGATGAAAGTGACAGCCCTTGAACACAAGGTTGCATTCGACCAAGTGCGGCACCAAGGAGCCCAAGCTGGAGATCAGACATCTCAGCTCCAGGCCATCTCTGCAGGGGTTCCTCAGGTTAGTGTCCAAGGCTGAACCATCTTCAGCAGCTTCGACAATAACCTTCCCTCCATCATAGGGTCAGAAGTGGGGATGCTCGCCTATGCTTGCACAATGTTCAGCACCATTCACAGCTCCTCAGATACTGAAGCAGTCTGTGTTCAAGTGCAACAAGATTGGAACAATATTCAGGTTTAGGCTGGCAAGTGACAAGTAACATTCATGCCACACAATGGCCAAGCTTTTACTATCACCAATAAGTTCCTGTTGCCCTGCTACAGGAAGGATATTATTAAATTGGAGAGCGCTCAGAAAAGATTTATCGCAATCTTGCCAGGAATAGAAAATTTGAGCGATAAAGATAGGCTGGAACTTTTTCAGGGAAGTATAGGAGGTTGAAGGATTACCTTCCAGAGGTTTATAAAATCATAAGGTGAATAGCAAGAGCCTTTTCCCTTGAGTGTGGTACTTCAAAGGTAGCAGGCATATTTTTAAGGTGAGTGGAGAAAAGGACATTTATGGCAACTTTTTTTTTGTCCAGCAAGCGGTTCATATGTGGAATGAACTGCCAGAAGAAGTAATGGATGCAAGTACAATTACAAAATTAAAAGATATTTGGATAAGTCCATTAATAGGGAAGGTGTGGACGGATGTGGGCCAAACGTGGAACTAGTTTGGTTTGGAAATATGTTCGGCATGATCTAGTTGAACCAAAAGGTCTGTTTCCATGCTGTATGGCTCTATAAACACCACCCATTGATATTCAATGGTATTTCCATCAATGAATACTCTGCTACCAACATCCTGGGCATTAGCATTGATTAGAAACTCAACTGGACTCACCACATAAATGCATTGGCTAGAAATGCAGGTCAGAGGTTGGAATCTTGCAACGAGCAACTCATTTCCTGATTCCCCAAAGCCTGTCCACCATGTACAAAGCACAAGTCAGGAGTGTGATGGTATATTCCCTATTTGCCTGGATGGGTGCAGCTCCAACAATACTTTAGAAGCTTGACACCATCCTTGACAAAGTAGCCCCTTTGATTTGCACACATTCACAAACACCGAACTCCCTCCACTACCAACACTAGTGTGAACATTAGTGTGAACAGTCTACAAGATACACTGCAGCATCCATCAATGATCCTTATGCAGCACCTTCCAAACCACAATTACTTCCATTTAGAAGGACAACTGCAGCATTTACGTGGGAACACCCACCAGCTGCAAGTAACCCTCCACGCCACTTATCATCCTGACTGGGAAATATATCATCATTCCTTCAGTGTCACTGGATCAAAATCCTGAAATTCCCTGCCTCACGGCATTGTGGATCTACAGGAAAAAGGCAACTCACCAGCACCTTCTCAAAGGCAATGAGGAATGCGCAATATATGGTGACTAAGCAATGACACTCACATCCCATAAAGGAATGAAAAAAACGGACATTAATGAAGCATGCAGGAATGGAAGGTTACAAAAAGAGCTAATTTTCAACAGAATTGTCACTGGTCTCTTAGAAATTATTGGATTTCTTCAATCAAAAGAGGATCTAACTCTAGAAAATGCAGTCAAAATAGTAGTAGATATAGAATCTAGAAAATGGTTCAAGAAACATTATGAAGCAAAAGTTCCATTTAATGCAGAATATTCTACAGACACAATAAAATGTCTAACCAGAGAACATAAACTTCTCTGCCATCCAAGGAACTGCGTGTGACAACAGTAAAATGAAATCCTAAACAATGTGATATACAGTCTCCTATCGCAGGGATGGTTCCAAAACCCCACAGCCTTCTGCCAACAAGCTAATCATTGTGTCAGAAGAGGTCACTTTTTGAATACATGCTGCAGTCTTCAGTCCAATCAAGATGTGCCACTGTTGGTCAGGGAGTTCTAGTACCATTGTCATGGGACTTGTCCATGGTCAGTTGTACATTCAGGCAAGTTATGGTGAGGATTGTCAGATCGACTGTGATCTCATCGAATGGCAGAGGAAACTCGATGGGCTGAATAATGTATTTCTGAATCTATGTCTTCTGTTTTTATCTCTCTGGCTGCTGTTTGGGGTATGGACAGCAGTCACCAACATCTCAGGACATGCTCCGTGGTCAGTGAGCATCTGAACATCCCCTTCTATGGACATCTGTATCATATACACACCAGCCTCATTGCACCCTCATGCCATCTCTGATAATCCACTTCACAATATTGGTATAATTCAAGGCTGTATTTTTGGTGTGCATCATTACGTATCACTGTAATGCTGCTGCCAGAACACTTTGTAAGCAGGGGTGGGCCAGGACCATATGGATTAGACCAGTGTGCATCTTAGAGCTCCTCATTTATTCTCCAAGTGCTCACTCCCTTTGTGCCTGCTTCAGTCTCACAACATCAATGCTTTCCTCGTCTTTTTACAGATTGCCTTCTCAGCCAGAGCTTAAAGACCAAAAGCATATCCTGAAGAGCAGTTCCTGCCTACTAATGCTGGACCTAGTGCAAGGCTGGGCTTTAAAACTGATGTCAAAACCAGGAATTCTAAGGCTTCTTGGCAGTGATGAGTACTGCCTCTGGCAAGGGGAAAGCATAGCATAACGGGGGCACCATAGAGGCATGCAGCATAACTTATGAAGTGAGTTTCACAAAATAGCATGAAAAATCTCATCCGGACTCTCTGAGAGAAACCCTCCATGTAACCCACTAAAACAGACAGCTGATTTTGGTATAATTCAGCCCTACATTTTGCATCTGTAGATGTTCCATATAGAACAGAAAATCTGGGATGGTTTTTGTGATTTTGTTCCCTTATACACTGCGTTAAACTAAACTAGTCTAAAATGTGAGAAGCTATTTTAATTTAAAATAGTGGCTTAATATATATTTCACTGAATCAATCTGAAAGTTCTTTGTTAACTAAAGAAGAGAAAATGCATGTGCTGCTCCATCACAAATGATCCTCAGGGAGTTAAGTGCATTACTTTATATACTTACTCGCAGGGATAAGGAACACAACTTTAAAAACTATGGTATGTGAATCTTCTGGAGGGAGTGGCACTTCCATTGTATCTAAAGCTTTTATATAAATTAAAGCTGTGTTAACATGGATTACAGGAGGCTAGAGTCTGTGTGCTGGCTCCATACCAATGAATCCTTTGTTCTGAGGAGAGATTCTTAGGCCAAATTTCTCATAGTGTAAGCGTTGTGAGCTGGCTTATGTATGGGAATCTCACTGAATCTATTTTAGGTGTTGATATAAAACCAACATTAGAGAAACACAATAAGATCAAAATTGTATTTATAGCTGTGAAACCCAGTGACCCAGGTAACAAAAAAGAAAGTAAGACTTAGATTTATATAACGTTTTGCACAACCTTAGGGGGTCCCAAAGCAATTTATTGCCAATGAAGTGCTCTCAAAGCAGTCACTATTATAGTACAAGGAAATCAACAGCCAATATGTGCAAAGCAAGCTTCCTCCAAAAGCAATGTGATAACCATCAAATAATTTTGCTTTTCACAATGCTGACCAAGCGACAAATACTGGCCAGGACACCAGAGATACCTCACTTGTTCTTTGAAGTAGAGTGAGAGAGTGGCTGTCTATGTGTGATTGAATGACAGTCATGTCAGTCATATAGGAGAAAGTGAGAATGGCAGATGTCGGAGAATCAGAGTCAAAAGGGGTAGCGGTGGAAAAGCACAGCAGGTCAGGCAACATCCAAGGAGCAGGAGAGTCAGCATTTCGGGCATAAACCTTTCATCAGCAAAGTGAAGGGAGAAGAGGGCTGGGAGATAAATAAGGGGGTGGGGGGTGAGGGTGGGTTGGGGGTAGGTAGGTGCGAAGGCAATAGGTGGATGCAGGTGGGGGATAATTGTGAAACGTCAGTGGAGAGGGTGGAGCAGGTAGGTGAGAAAGAAGACGGACAGGTAGGACAGGTCAAGAGGGCAGTGCTGAGTTGGATGGTTGGATCTGAGGGATGACCTTATAGAGGTTTATAAAATCATGTGGGGTATGGATATGGTAAATTGACCAGGTCTTTTCCCTGGGGTGGGGGAATCTAGAACTAGAGGGCGTAGGTTTAGGGTGAAAGGGGAAAATTTTTAAAGGGTACTAAGGGGCAATTTTTTCACACAGAGGGTGGTGCATGTATGGAATGAGCTGCCCGAGGAAGTGGCGGAGGCTGGTACAATTACAACATTTAAAAGGCATGGGTATGAATAGGAAGGATTTAGAGGGATATGGATCAAGTGTTGGCAAGTGGGATTAGATTGGGCTGGGATATCTGATGAATTGGACTGAAGGGTCTGTTTCCATACTGTACATATCTATGACTCTATGACTCTATCTGGGATGAGGTTGGTGAGGGAAGATTTGGAAACTCGTGAAGTCACTGTTAATGCTGTGTCATTGAAGTGTCCCAAAGTGGAAGATGAGGCATTCTTCCTCCGGTTGTGGGATGGCTTGGATTTAGTGGTGGAGGAGGCCCAGGATTTGCATGTCCTTGGGGGAGTGGGAGGGGACGTTGAAGTGGTTGGTCACAGGGAGGTGGGGTTGTTTGGTGTATATGTGTCCCAGAAATGTTCCCTGAAATGTTCCATACATTAGCATTCTGTCTCCCCAATGTCGAGGAGACCACATTGAGAGTAATGGACACGGTAGATGAGGTGGGTGGATGTGCAGGAAAATCTCTGCCAGATGTGAAAAGGTCCTTTGGGTCCTTGTTTGGAGGTGAGGGGGGAGGTGTGAGCACAGGCTTTATGCCTCTTGTGGCGGCAAGAAATGGTGCTGTGTGAACCTAACAAGGGAGTCATGGAGATAAATGGTGTCTGCAGAATGCAGGTAGGGGTGGGGAGGGAAATATACCTTTGGTGGTGGGGTCTGATTATAGGTGGCAGAAATGGCATAGGATAATACACTGTATCCAGAGCTTGGTGAGGTGGAAGTTGAGGACCAGAGGAGTTCTATCCTTGTTTAAGTTGAAGGGGTGGGATTCAAAGGTGGAGGTGCAGGAAGTGGAGGAGATGCGCTAGAGGATATTGTTGACCACCTGGGAGAGAAAATGCAATCTTTGAAATAGGAGGCCATCTGGGATGTTCTGGAGTGGAATTGCACCTCCTTGGAGCAGATACGGCAGAGGGGGAGAAGTTAGGCATAAGGAATCATGTTATTACAGGGGGGGATGGGAGGAGGTGTAGTCAAGGTTGGTTTGAAATAGATGTTTGTGTTGTGTCAATCACTGGAGATAGAGACAGAGTGGTCCTGGAAGGTGGGGGGGAGCATGTCGAAAATTGTGCATGAGGTCAGGGTTGAAGGTATTGGTGAAGTTGATGACCTAATGAAACTTCTCGTGGGAGCATGAGGTGGCGCCAGTACGGTCATCAATGTAGCAGAGTAAAAGGTGGGGGGTGGTGCTAGTGTAGCTACAGAAGATGGACTATTCCACATATATTATGAAGAGGCAGGCACAGCTAGGGCGCATGTGCGTGCCCATGGCTATCCCTCTGGTCTGATCGAAGTGGGAGGATTCGAAGGAGACGTTGTTGAGGGTGAGGACAAGTTCTGCCAATAGAATGTGTTAGTGGAGGGGGACTGGTTAGATGATGGGAGAGGAAAAAACAGAGGGCTTTTTGGCTGTTGATATGGGGGATGGATGTGTGAAGGGACTGGATGTCCATGGTGAAGACGAGGTGTCAATTATTGCCATGAGCAGTGAATCTTTGTGGCATATCTGACCCATGATGTTGCTGCTGAAGGGTATACGTGTGTGTGTGTGTTTGTAGTGAGCTTTTAAAGATGGTGCCAGGGCTACCTGTCTTTCAGCATATATCTAGTCTTTCCACGAATGATAGATGTTAGAATGGGGCTAGAAATGTGTAAGGGGGCAATTTGTGGGTAGAGTAAGCAGTTAATAAGGAGAGTTTTGTAAAAAATGAAGCAAGACATCTTGCCAGGCCTTGCATAGAGAAGCTATCAGTGAAGTTTGATGAACTTGATACTTAGCCAAAGAAAATCAGAAAGTTCAGCTCAAACTTTTACTCACTGAAGCATGACCAATAAGAGAACTAGAGCATACTTTTCTTTACAAAAATCCTTCCTCATTTAAAAATATCAGAATCTGAAATATATCTTACAATAGCTACAAGAGATTATTTTAAACCAATTTTCAAATTCTCAATTTTAAAAAAAGGAGTTACAGGTAGAATGTATATCAGCTAGTTTAAGGAACTACTGCTCGCAATTGTTGACCTTTATACAAATACAAATGTCATGAGTTTCTATTCAGTTGTGTAGGTTTTTTTCAATGGAGTTAAGAACCTGTAATATTTTGCACGTGTTTAAAAAAGCTCCCTTTGAAGTTGAGATGTTTCCAGAATGGGCTATGAATTTTCACTAATTACACTTATTTGTAGGTGCTTTTGAAATGAAGACTTTTGGGGTGCAATGATAGTAATAATCATTTTTTGAAAGGTTTTTAATAGACGTTTGGGCAGTATGACGGCTCAGTGGTAAGCACTGCTGCCTCACTGCACCAGGAACCCGGGTTTGATTCCAGCCTCGGGTGACTGTCTGTGTGGAGTCTGCACATTCTCTCTGTGTCTGCGTGGGTTTCCTCCAGGTGCTCCGGTTTCCTCCCACAATCCAAAGGTGAGCCGGTTAGGTGGATTGACCATGCTAAAGAATGAAACATTTTCCAGGGTCAGATTTGTAGAGACAGGAAACGTCTCGATTCTGTCTATTACCATTAAGCCTGAGGATGACCCCTTGTTCAATGAAGACTGTAGGAGAACATGCCAGGAGGATCGCTAGGCACAATAAAATTGTTTCAAATTGGCAAAGCTACAACTCGAATTACCTGTATCCTAAACAGCACAAGCAGCATGCTACAGAAAGAGCTTAGCATTCCATAACTGAAAGATCAAAACAAAGCTGTTCAGCCTTGCCAATTCCAATAATGAATAACAATGGACAATGAAACAATCAAATGGTGGAGGCAGTTCCATGAATATCACCATCTTCAATGATGGCAGAGTCCATCACATAGTTCACAAAACCAAAGCAGGCAGCTGTAATCAAATATAGCCAAAAATGTAAAGTGAATGATCCATCTAGCCCCTGCCTGAAGACACATTGAGAAAGTAGCCAGTCTTCAGCGAGTTAAATTCAATCTATGTGAAATCAAGAAACCATTGAGTGCACTAACTGTACCCCAAGCCAGCTGTTCCAGCACAGCTACAACACTAACATCTAGCCAATATGGAAAATCATCCAGGTAAGACCTGCCTCCAAAAAAAATCAGGAGAATTCAATTGCAATCAAACTAATCTACATTTATTTGTTAGCGGCATCAAGAGTGACTCTATGACTCTATGCTATTAATTGGCACATATTCACTTATAATTTTCTCAACTTAGGTTCCACCAGGACTGCTTAGCTTAAGACTTTAATGCAACTGGGTTGAAACATGGACAAAAGATCCAACTTCCAGGGGTAAGGTGAAAGTGACAGCTTCTGGCTTTAATAATTGATGTGGGTATCAAAAGGCCCTAGGAAAGCTACAGTTAATAGGGGTCATAAGGGAAACTCTCCATTGGTTATAGTGATACCCAACATAATGGAAAGTGAGTGTAGAATTTGTGAAGTTATGTTGCAGTCCATTAGTGAGGTTGCACTTGGAGTATTGTGTTCAGTTTTGGCCACCTTGCTATAAGAAGGATGTTATTAAACTGGAAAGAATGCAGAATAATTTACAAGGATGTTGCCAGGACTCAATGGTCTGAGGTTGGATGAGTTAGGACTTTGTTCATTAGAGCGTAGGAGATTGAGAGAGGATCTCATAGAAGTGTGTAAAATCATGAGAGGCGTTAATGGGGTGAATACCTCAGTCTTTTTCCCAGGATTGGGGAAATTGAAGGTTACAGGGCATCAGTTTAAGGTTAGAGGGGAAAGAATAAAAGGGAACCTGAGGGGCAACATTTTTACACAGAAGGTGATAAACATATAAAATGAGTGGCCAGTGGAAGTGGTTGAGACAGGTACATTAACAACATTTAAAGGGCATTTGGACAAATAGATGGATAGGAAAGGTTTAGAAGTTTATGGGCCAAATGCAGGGAAATGGTGTTAGTGTGGATGAATATTTTAGTCAGCATTGATCAGTTTGAGCTAAAGGAGCTATCTCCGTGCTGTAGGACTCTATGACTCTATGATAACAGTTATTGGAGCCTAGTCATCTCAGTTCTGTCTCATCACGCGAGGTGGTCCTTTAACCAGTGTCCTAAAACCAATCATGGTCAGCTGAATCACAAATGACCTTCCCTCCATTATAAATTCAGAATTGGTAATGTTCACTGACAGTACAACACTCAGTTCTGGTTTGCAGCTCTTAATATACTAAAGTAGTCCATATCTGTATACATGAAGACCTTATTGAATTTTGGGTTTATAAGTGGTAGGTAAATTTTTCCACACAAATGCTAGACAATGATCATTCTCCATCAAGAATGAGTTTTGGCATTGCCCTCAATGAAACCTGCTACCAACATCTTGCGGGTTACCCTTGTCCAGAAACTGAACTAGAACACCCAGAAAAATACTATGGCTACAACAGCACGTCAGAGGCTAGGAATATTGTAGTAAGTAACTCACCTCATGACTCCCCAATGTCTGTCCACCATATACAAGGCACAAGTCAGGGTTTTGTTGGAATAGTCTCCACTTTCCTGGATGACTGCAGTTCTAACAACACAAAAAGCTTAACACCATACAGCACAACTCAGCATCACATCCACCATCTTAAACATTCACTTCCTCCACCAATATCCAGTGACAGCAATTTATATATCCACACAATGAACTTCAGTAACTCATCAAATTTCCTTTGACAGCACTGTTCAAACTAGTGACCAATATCACTTAGAAACACAAAGGCACAATATGCATTGCAACATCACTACCTGCAGGTTTCCCACCAAAATACACACCATCCTACCTTGGAGCTATATTGCTGCGCGATCCCTGTCAGTGGATGAAAATCCTGAACCTCCCTACCTAAAAGCACCATGGGTGTTGGTACACGCCAAGAACTGCAGTGGTTCAAGAAAGCAGTCCAATACCATCTTCTCTAGAGTGAAAGGCAATAACTGCTGGCCTAGACAGCAATGTAGATATACTAAGAACAAAAAAAATGTCACATGTCATCCTGACTTGTCATCATTCTTTCATTGCATTGAATTAAAATTCGAGCAATTTATTACCTATGAACACTTTTGGTAAACCTACACCAGGTGGTCTGCTCTTGACAGTTCAAGAAGGTGGCTGACCACCATCTTCTCAAGAATAAGTATGGATGCTCAAGGTGCTCGCATCTTGTGATAGATAAAGTGAAAGAGGAAAAATTGCAAGAATACACATCAAATTGCATCACATAATTTGTACCTGGGTAAAAAAATAAACTAAGATATAGGAAGATGCATTTCATTTGACCGATGTTTTTACTTGTCATAGGCAGATAACTTTCAATTGCCTTCTTTTGGAAACAATAGAGTACCAAAAGACTTGTGTCTACCATAAAGTATTATTCAGTTTTCCTGCTGTTTAACAGAACTACAGAATATTCATATATAGTGAAGATATATAGTAATGATGTAATTTCCTCTAAACAATAAATATATGTGATTTTCTGAATACTTTTCATGCATACCATACATTTCAAGTAGCACGTTTGTCAAATGCCTAGTAATGGGACTAACATCCCAAGCTATATCAGCATTTGATTTCAAAAGACTATGGCAGGATCAATGGCATCCAGCATTATTTCTCTCATTAACAGAGCTTTATGCATTAGCAGTATGGTCTCCATGGAAGGTTGTTTGAGAGCTCAAGATGTTGATTTCTATTTTTGAGAGACTGTTGATCCAGTTAACAGGATGTAGCTGATTAAACTGATTCTGAAGCAATGTGCATTTCAATTGTGGATAAAACACTCAATTTACAGCAGGAAAATTGAGAGGAGATCCTGAGATTTATTCCATTAAATACATGGAGCAAAAGAAAAACAGAGAACACAATATTATAGAGTTGTTGTTTCTAATACAATAAATACCCTTCAAAATTCAGATCATAGTCTTGACCTCCTTTCAATCATATATTATAGCTCTATAATACACATCAAATTATGCATATTTGTCCCTATCTGTGCCAACAATTCATCCTTACGTTACAACTGAAGAGATGGAATTTGTATTGCTTGCTGGACACTGGAATATTTGTCCTGGTGTGACAAATAAGTAACTGAGATGGGCCTTTTTGTGAGAAGTCAGTTTGGAGATCCTGAGAAGACTGAGAAAATCTACTATTGATGGGCACTAGATGTTTTGGCTCAGTGAAACAGTGAAAAGCAAGTTTGTTGGATGCTGAAAATTACTTTAGGTTTGTTCTTGTAAAGACTAAAAATCTGTGGAGAGTGCAGTGTAATGCAACATGGGAATTTGGTCTTGTCAGGAAGTTAGGATAGTACTTTGCTTAAAGTCAACAAATACACTAAATTATAGACAATGTTTAGTTGGTATTGATTTCCATTCACTTGTTACAGTAAAAGTCCTAAAACATGAAAACATTTGTCGTGTTATCCTTTTGAGATGGTCACTGGGAATTCAAATTACTTATGAAGTGACTCTGAAGAGCTCAGAACAAGAAATAGGACAAAATCACTCCATTTAGTGTTGACAAAGGAGGGAGGGAGATAATACAGCAAACAGACTTGTTTGTCCCAATCAATATTGTTAATATTAGGAAATATATATTTTAAAACTGTTTTCCAAAGTGAAGGTGAGGGAATTTATTTTACTGATACACTTCATGGTAAATGATGGTATAGAGTAATAGGCCAGAAGAATTGTTTACTCATTGATTAGGAACAGAAGGAGTAAAAAAGGTGAAGGAACACAAGGGCAGTCAGCCAGCCAGCTAGGTCTGGCAAGGAACCTGGTGTAGCAAGGGGAAACACACTGCACTCAAGCCCACAGCTGTCAGAATCAGATAACAAGCCAGGAAATGTTAATCAAGCGCATTAGTCAGGATAGTGCAGCATATTTTAAAAATTATTTTTCTTGCTCTTTGGAAATGATTCTGCAGCTAATTGAATATGAGATTTCATTACATCTGTTACTCTCCAAGTTCACATCCTGTGCAGTTAGATGAAGCAGCTTCAAGATTGTATCTGGCCTCACCACAGCATTTGTTTCAGCTTGCTTGGAGAAAAATTGGAAAAACACATGGAAGAGCTTGCGTGAAAGAAGCAAAACACAATTGGAGGACATGCATTATAAACATAATGACTGTAATATTACATAAGTACAAACTGAGTAGTTGAGGCTCAACTCTGTTTGCAAAACATTGAATACCCGCATGACACCACTTCATAAATCCTTCATTGGCTGTTAAATGCTTTGAGATGTCTAAGCCTTGGCAAAGAGGCTAGGTAAATACAAATCTCTCTATTCAAGAAAATCGATGTTAAAGCAAGGAGACATATTGTTGAAAACTGCTCTGTTTTTCTTTCATGTCTAACATTTGGCTTATGATTTCATCAGTTTAAAGGTTAGGGATATAAGAAAGAGAGAGGTGTACCATTTTTCTTTGGATTTAGCTTTATTTGGAAGACACCAACCAATGGTTCAGAGAAGTCAGAAAGAAGGCAAGTAATCCCACACTTTAAATGCTGGAAAGCTATTCAGTGGTGAGGGAAAGGAGTGTCAATACATCCAAGACCAATTCTGTCCTCATACAATGTTCACATATACACATTTGGTCCATTGTTAAAGCATGGTTTTTCCCCTGTCCCTAGATTAACAATGCCAATAGTCATTTACAGCTTTAGGCATGACCAGCTAATTTAACACAAACTGAAGAATTCAATTTTATTATTGAATTACCTTCATCACTCTGAATGACCTTTCACACATTGCATGTTCACAGCTAACTGCAGAAACATCATTTGCCCTCTTTGGCTGCACTCATCAGATTAGGAAATGCTAAAAAATGTGCAGGTCTTTACTTTAAACATCAACAAGATTCTGGTAGGAAAATGTGGTCTATTTTATTTCCGACCTGCTGATATCAGTTTTGATTGGAAATTCATTAAAACCCACTGACCAACTTCTTACTAAATCAATGATTAATTTTGTTAACGATGGAAAATTGTGTGCCAGGGCAAATAAATGATTGTTCTGGCAGCTGGTTCATCTATGGAGGAGGTCCTATTCTAAACAGACTTTGCAGAATTAGAAATAAGATTGCAATAGCCAAGCAGCATTGAAAGAAAAATAAATAATTTACCTTTTCAAGGCACAATCACAGTGGCTGCTTCTGGTTAAAAAGTACTATAGAAAACTAAGTTAAAAATCGCACAACACCAGGTTATAGTCCAACAGGTTTAATTGGGAGCACACTAGCTTTCGGAGCACCGCTCTTTCAACCACCTGATGAAGGAGTGGCGCTCTGAAAGCTCGTGTTTCCAATTAAACCTGTTGGACTATAACCTGGTGTTGTGTGATTTTTAACTTTGTACACCCCAGTCCAACACCGGCATCTCCGAATCATGGCTACTACAGAGAACTAAAACATCCAAGTGGTGGTCCATAAAGGAGGCAAAGTTCTCTTTAAGTACTGTTTGTGAAACTGCTTGCCAATTTTTCCTTTCTGACAGCCCACAAAAGTGACATGTCAAACTCACATGGACACAAAGGTTTCCCAATTCACATATTTAAGTAATTCCTGCTCCTGTTTTAATTGGCTGACAGAGTTTGATTTAGCAGCACTAGTTTTGGAATGTGCAAAACTCAACAGAATAATTGTGAAACCTATGTAAAGAAGTCTCCAATTTAATTAAGTAAGAATAGTCTGTAATCTGCTCAATATCTATGGTGTTTCACTTGCTTCCATTGTTTTTAGCTGCAGACAGACACCCAGCATGTGTTGGAATCACAGAGAGAAAATCTGCTTCCTGTTATTTTGAGATTTCTATGAGCTATTTAGCTGGTTTATTTGCAGGTATCAGATTGAATAACAGACTATTTGGTTAACATTCAGAATGCAGTGCAATGTAATGTCATTAGCAAATGCAGTGCAACTGCCATCCAGAACCTTATTATTCAATCTTTTCCTCAGTTCAATTACACACCTCTACAGCTAAGGAAGATAGATGGAGGTCATTTGGGAGCAGTAAAGCACAATCTATTGAATGCAAACCTATTACGGACTTAAACTGATTTACACCTGTTTTCTCCTGTTGTATAGCAAGGTTCTGCAGTTGAAATGCAAATCCAATGATTGAAAAATCTTTTCCTATTCTCTACTCAATTACCAAACATATAATCACAGTTCTGATTTAACAATATATGAAAACAATCAAAATTATCAAATGGTGCCTTGCGCCATTGCGCCTTGGGGAAACAAGCAAATGTTTGCCAGGCTACATCTGGAAGAATGACAGTGTTATTTGTGACTACAACATGGCAATATGGTTTTGAAAAGATAAGTACAGCTGCATTTTACTTCTTTACTTTTTAATGAATGATTCCCAATGAAATTATTTGATTACTCCTTACTAATCAAGTTGTGTAACATTCACAAATATATTGTATAAGTGATTTGATCCTAGGTTCTGACCTGCCCTAAAGTGACCAGTTTAAAATTTGCAGGGTTATTTCAGATTGATCTATTTTCTCAGTCCCCTCCTTTCTTTGAAAAGTGTTTTGCATCAATGGACAGCTTAGTAGAAACAAGAACTTCCAATTCTTGGGGAGAAGACCTTGCATTATGCCATTTAATGTGATCACCAACCTATTGAGCATGTAATTTGTTTTAAAGGAAAGGATCGTGGCAGCATAATATATCATTATATATGTTAAAGTTAATTCATAGAAATCCTTGAGAACAATAAAAGAACACACAATCTAAATGGAACAGGAAATGGAAAATCCTAAGGGGATGTAAGCACTGTTTTCTATCTGAGTTATGGACAGTGTTAATGCAGTGTGTTGGCTGAACTGTAATCAATGTTAATGATGCATACTATCTGAATTTGGAGTGATATTAGAAGCTAGATATTATCAGAACAATGGAAGTTGTTAATGCTGTGTGTTGCTGAGATCTGGACAATGGTAGCTCTATGCATTGTCTAAGGTATGAACATTTCCAGCATGCATTGTCTGCACGGTGGGCAATAATAGTGCTATGTGTTATTTGAGTTGCTGGCAGAACAAACATTGCTGAGTTGTTGACAGTGTTATGTTTTATCTATGTTATTTACAGTACTAGCACAGTGCATTTTCTGTGTACATGATGACTTGAATGATAACTTAAGCAATGCATCATGCTGATGATGAAATTCAAGTTCATAGGTGATACAGTTGGGAAATGAGAGATTTGGCTGGGTACCCAAAGGTACGGAAGGAATAAGCAGAAAAGAGAATGATAGCTTGCATTTATATTGCAGATTGCATGACCAACTAACATCTCAATGTGCTCTACAGCTAAGGAAACACTTTTGAAATGTAATTTCTGTGGTAGTATAGGAAATACAGAAACCAACATGCACTGAGAAACTCCACAAACAGCAATGTGATGACAACCAAATAATTTGAACTTGCAGTTTTGATTCAGGGATAGATATTGGCTAGGACATCAGAAAGTGCTCCTCTGCACTTCTTTAAAATAGTACCAAGGAACCTTATACATCCACCTAACCAGAAAGATAGGTTTCATATCTCATCTGAAAGGTGGTACCTCCAACAGTGCAGTATTTGCTCTGTGTTGCATTGTGAAGTCAGCCTTGAATTGGTGCTGAAGCTCTGGAGTGGGACTATAATGCAGAACTTTGTTATTCAGAGTGCAACCAAGTGAACCATGGTTAAAAAAATTAACTGAATGGGAAATGTTGTGTCAAATGAATTCTATTGTGTGGTCATTCAGTTGAGAAGCTAAGAATGACAAATCAGATTTGATTCTGATATGTTTGACTGGAGGCTTGTGAAAAAGCAAAGGAATTTTGGTGTGAACTCTTCCAGGACAACAAACAACTGTCAGATAGCCTTGCACTAGTTCTATCTTGTTTTAAGCTGCTTATTCCTAAATTCCTCCTCTCATCTCCTGCATTTAAGAATGAATGATTTATTGTAATGTACATTTTATAGTGAATTACAATAAAAGCTTTCATTTGTCACTATAATCCAGCTCTATTTTAATAGATTAAGAATAAGACAAAATGAAAAGATATAGCTCATAGAGAATTCCATCTATTTATGCCATCACTGTCTCACCAAACCCAACTAACATTGAAGTCACCAATCCTCAGGTGCCATTTTTTGCCACTAGGCCTATTCACCTTCTCCACTGCCCACACCAGGCACATTGAGTCTGAGACTATCACTGCAGTGGATGTTGCTGTGGTGCTGTCCTGCCAGTGCTTTGCCACCACCAGCACCGGACCCAGCCAACGACAATGTTGCCGATCCTGAGGTGCCATCTTTCACCACTGGGCCTTACAGTGTATTTTCAGAGGCATCAAATACCATCCTGGAATTCCTGAAGTCATTTTTCTACAAAGATCTTGGAAATTGAATGATTAGATTAGATTACTTACAGTGTGGAAACAAGCCCTTCGGCCCAACAAGTCCACGCCGACCCGCTGAAGCACAACCCACCCATACCCCTACAGTTACCCCTGCACCTAACACTACGGGCTATTTAGCATGCCAATTCATCTAACCTGCACATTTTTTGGACTGTGGGAGGAAACTGGAGCACCCGGAGGAAATCCACGCAGACACGGGGAGAATGTGCAAATTCCACACAGCCAGTCGCTTGAAGCGGGAATTGAACCCAGATCTCTGGCGCTGTGAGGTAGCAGTGCTAACCACTGTGCCACCTTGCTGCCCACTAGGCCATTTTTAGCCATAAATTTAATCTCCTTCTATTCTCATGTAATGAAAATACATATGGAATTAGAGCAGAAACTTTGTCTGGTTACATCTTTTGTTTTGAGTCCTGCGATGTTAAATCACTTGTAGCAATCTACTCTTACGTGAGTAGCTAACCTAACACAGTTCAGGAATTATCCTGGGCTGCCTTTGAATGGCTCAATGTTGATATTACCTAAGGCATTCCATTTGTGCAATCAGTCATCATATCTCACTCTTCACAGGAAATATGAGGTAATTTAATAGAATACATTTCCCTTTAACAGTTATCTAACAACTAGTGAGTCAAATACATATACTTCTGTGTCACATCTTGCTACGAAAATAAAGAGTAAGAATTAATGAAGACAACTTAAAACTTTAAAAAGTCCATATCATAATTCATTTTAATTCTAGATTCTTTAGACAGGGAAAGGTAGATGATAGTCATAGAGTCATAGAGATGTACAGCACAAAAAACAGACGCTTTGGTCCAACTCATCCATGCAGACAAGATATCTCAACACAATCTAGTCCCACCTGCCAGCACCCGGCCTATATTCCTCCAAACCCTTCCTATTCATATACCCATCCAAATGCTTTTTAAATGTTGCAATTGTACCAGCCTCCATCACTTCCTCTGGCAGCTCATTCCATACATGTACCACCCTCTGTGTGAAAATGTTGCCCCTTAGGTCTCTTTTATATCTTTTCCCTCTCACCCTAAACCTATGCCGTCTAGTTCTGGACTCCCCGACCCCAGGGAAAAGACTTTGTCTATTTATCCTATCCATGCCCCTCATAATTTTGTAAACCTCCATGAGGTCACCCCTCAGCCTCCAATACTCCAGGGAAAACAGCCCCAGCCTGTTCAGCCTCTCCCTCCAGCTCAAATCCTCCAACCCTGGCAGCATCCTTGTAAATCTTTTCTGAACCCTTTCAAGTTTCATAACATCTTTCCGATAGGAAGGAGACCAGAATTACATGCAATATTCCAACAGTAGTCAAACCAATGTCCTGTACAGCTGCAACATGACCTCCCAACTCCTGTACTCAATACTCTGACCAATAAAGGAAAGCATACCAAACACCTTCTCCACTATCTTATCTACCTGCAACTCCACTTTCAAGGAGCTATGACCCTAGGTCTCTTTGTTCAGCAACACTCCCTAGGATCTTACCATTAAGCGTATAAATCCTGCTAAGATTTGCTTTCCCAAAATGCAGCACCTCGCATTTATCTAAATTGAACTCCATCTGCCACTTCTGAGCCAGTTGGTTTGTCTGATCAAGATCCTGTTGTAATCTGAGGTAACCGTCTTCGAGATACTTAGAGCTTTCAAATGTGTTAACTTACCTCAAATGAAATATATAAAATTAAACTTTAAGACCTAGAAATTCAATAGCATCTATTTTGGACACTTCATCTGCAGAGTGATTGATGCCCAGACGTCTGTGAGGTACATTCCAGGTCTTAGATCCTATTGTCAAAAAGAGGGAACCCTGGTAGGAGCTCACTCAAGTTTCTTTGACGGTTAAAGTAAATAATTGAGCACCCTCACAATGTTGTACAGGTGGAAGAGCTGGCCTTAGAGTGTGACTAGAGAGCTGGAGGAAAAATACTGGGCCTCAGAGAGCAATTAGAAGGCTGTTGGATATTTTGGAAGAAGATCACAGGATGTCAAACTTTGTTGTGGTTCTGTTCGCCGAGCTGGGAATTTGTCTTGCAGATGTTTCGTCCCCTGTCTAGGTGACATCCTCAGTGCTTAGGAGCCTCCTGTGAAGCGCTTCTGTGATGTTTCCTCTGGCATTTATAGTGGTTTGTCTCTGCCGCTTCCGGTTGTCAGTTCCAGCTGTCCGTTGCAGTGGTCGGTATATTGGGTCCAGGTCGATGTGCTTATTGATTGAATCTGTGGATGAGTGCCATGCCTCTAGGAATTCCCTGGCTGTTCTCTGTTTGGCTTGTCCTATAATAGTAGTGTTCCCAGTCGAACTCATGTTGCTTGTCATCTGCGTGTGTGGCTACTAAGGTTGTGTCGTTTTGTGTTGGACAGCTGGAACTGACAACCGGAAGCGGCAGAGACAAACCACTATAAATGCCGGAGGAAACATCACAGAAGCGCTTCACAGAAGGCTACCAAGCACTGAGGATGTCACCTAGACAGGGGATGAAACGTCTGCAAGACAAATTCCCAGGTCGGCGAACAGAACCACAACAACGAGCACCCGAGCTACAAATCTTCTCACAAATTTTGAATGTCAAACTTTATTGTTGAGAGGGCTCTGAGCATTGGGTCAGAGATCTGAGACAGTGAAGCCAGAGCCCAGCGATGACTTGGAGCATAAGGTGGGAGATCTCTGGACCAAGAGTGGCAATGATTTTAAACACTGGTTGTTTTTCATTCAATGCTGCTTCGCGCTGATTATCTCAGAGGCAATCAGCCCTTGCTTTGATTGCCTCAGGTACAAAGGAGAGTTGCAAGAGGGAGAAGAAGCAGGCATAAGGTCCTCTTTTCTCATGCAAGTAGTTGAATATTTGCTGCTGATTTGGTAAAGAACACCTTTAATTTTGGCATTTACCAAAATGGTGACTGTCATGACCTGCACCAAAATTGTGCATATATATGTGGATGTCATTTTGGACATAACAGCACTGTAAATGGAAGTTATTATATCAGCCCACCAAAACAAAATAAAAGCTGAAATAAAACTAATAACTTTCCTAAATCTATTTGAGATTAAAATTAGATTTATCACATGTCAACCAAATCAAGTAGCTTAATTATTTTGCCCTAAAACACTTAAAACTGCACCATTATTTGGTAATAAAGAATTTAATATTAATATTTATTATTAAAAGATTTAACTGTCTTTGCATCATTTACAGTTGTATTTATATCTATTTGGTAGTCCCATCGTTTTAATTAACTGGCAACTTGAAAAATGTATTCTTCCGGTGTTGAAAATATTCTATTACATTTTATTATTTTTCTGTTGCACATTAATTTTGCTGGATAAAGAATTGTCAATATATAGCAGTTTTGATTTATTCTTCCTTGGACCTTAATTGCACACTTTGATTGAAATATAAATTCAATGGTGCCTTCTTTCTGACTATATTGTACACCAATGCTCATCTAATCTTCATTTATTAGGCTAACAGTGAAGAGTTGAGCCAATCCATCAGATTCCTTACTCTGTTATTTTCTCCAACTATGTAATTAGCTGAGAGGATTGTTTGAGCTCAGCTTTGCAATAGTTGCAAAAATACACACATGCTGTGATTTATGTTTATGTACTATTATACTGTTGTGGTTTTTGAGAAAATTTGTAGCTCAGGTTGATG
Source organism: Chiloscyllium plagiosum (assembly GCF_004010195.1). NCBI lineage: Eukaryota > Metazoa > Chordata > Chondrichthyes > Orectolobiformes > Hemiscylliidae > Chiloscyllium > Chiloscyllium plagiosum. The sequence continues at coordinate 24,773,320 of NC_057722.1, read as the reverse complement.
ATAAATAAGTAAGTTAGGTCCCTGAGCTTGAAGGTTTGTCTTCAGATGTTTCATCACCATACTAGGTAACATCATCAGTGAAAGTATCCAGTGAAGTGCTGGTGGTATGTCTCGCCTCTCTGTTTTTAGGTCTTGGTTTCTTAAGGTGGGTAATGTTATTTCTGGTTCTTTTTTTCAAGTAAAGTTAGATAGGATCTAAATCAATGTGTTTATTCCCCAGTTCCTATTGATTTTGATTTTGCTCTGTTCACTGATGCCACACATTGAACAAGGACATGGAATTCTGATCTTTCATCCATGTTTGGACCAAGACTACAATGAGGTCAGGAGTCAAGTAGCCCTAGTATAACCCAAACTGAACATCAATGAGCAAACTATTGATCAGGTAATAGTCGAAACATATCGTTTGAGGCATGCTATATTTGATCTTAATACAAGTACAAACACAGCAGATCAAACACTCTAATAAATAAAGTAATTGGCTACAAGAGAAGGTCAGAGGCTAAGAACATTGCAGTGAGTAATTCGCCTCCTGACTCCCCAAAGCTTGTCATCATCTACAAGGCATGAGTCAGGAAGGTGTTAGAATACTCTCCACTTGCATGGGTGAATGAACATGCAGAAGCATTCAAGAAGCTTAACACCATCCGGAACGAAGGAGCCCACTTGGTTGACACCACATCCACAAACATCCACTCCCTCCAAAACCAGCCTTGATAGAAACAGTGTACACCATTTACAAGACGCTGCTGAAATTCACCAAGGCTCCTTAGACATCAACTTCCAAGTTCATAACCAATTCTACTTGGAAGGACAAGAGCAACAGATACATGAGAACATCACCACCTATAAGTTTCCCTCCAAGCCATTCACCATTCAGACTTTGGAAATATATTGCCCGCTCCTTCAGTGTCATTGGATGAAAGTCCAGGACCTCCTTTTCTAACATCATAGTGGGTCTACCTACAGCACATGGACAGCAGTGGTTCAAGAATGCAGCTTACCACCATCCTCTCAAGGGGTACTAGAGATGGCCAATAAATTCTGGGCCAGACAATGATGCTCACCTGTAAACAACCAAAAACAAAATTGCTCCCTTCATAAATGCAGAACACAACTGAGAATATGTAACACTTCAGTGCGAAGTATAAAGTTGGCTGCATTGGAATGTTTTCACCCGGAAATTTCCAAATATTCTTGTCCCAGGTAATGATTAAATATAAAAGCTTCTAGTCTTCATTATCCTTTCTACAAGGATATTTACATATTGAGTGTCATAATTAAACAGTTTATAATGCAATCAGTAAATTCAGTACCTGACTGGAATTTAACAACCCACTGAAGGTCATTTTCCTATTAAATAAAACAGCATTAGAACAAAATCAGGAAGTTTTGTAAATCATGATCAAAATGTAGTTTGATCGGATACCATTATTTAAAGGCTAGACTTCAGGATTACAATAAAAATGTTTACCTTGGTGTCAAGTTAGGGTCAAGGCTAAAGGAATGTCAATTTATAACACACTGGAAAATGAAATTTCCAGACACTGTGGTCTCTTTCTGTGTCGTGCAGAATTTTCGATTAAAAAAGCATAACAATAAATAATGCATATCAAGATCACACTAGGAGAGCATAGTAATTTACATTTTATATGCAACATGAGCTAAGGCAATAGATGTAGTTTTAGAATAATATCAAATTATATTGTGTCAGGAGTAGAGGAAGTCTTATGCAGATAGAGTTTTCTTTTAATATTTTCAGACAGCTGGTAATGCAATGTTAAAACCATTTTAATTTTCAAAAAACATTTTCCAAACTAGCGTCCGTCTTACTAGAACAACAAGTATAAGTCTGCACTAGTGTTTCTCTGGAGGAATCTACAGAAAGAAGTGACAAGACCAAAGTTTCATAATATGTGTGATTTTTCTCCTTTCAATTAATGACTTTCAAACACTGTATTTAATGTTTCATTGTGACACTTATAGGCTAGTTATAGATTATTTCAAGAACTAAGTATATTACACTCTGGGCAATAAATCTTTGTCCTTGTAGTCCTGTTTAGATTGATATCTTACTGCTTGTGTTATATGCAAACATAAATCCAAGCATGCACATGTGGTTTTTATCAATTTACCACCAAACTAGAGGTCATGAAAATGAAGCTAGTGAACCACATGAGGTACCAGAAAAGAAATGTTGTGGCTCCAATTATGGTAACTTTTATGGTAAACAGTCAATTGCACATTCAGAGCTATACTCTGCAGGAAATTGTACTTAGAGGACATATCCTATATGTCATCGTGTACACACATTTACCTAAGCTGAATTTTACAGTACTGCCTGATGCCAGTTTACTTGATTTAAAATTATTGTAAGTTCCTAAATGGATCAGCCTAATCTGCCTGTATCACCATGGAATATTGTATATTCTTATAACACTCAGTACCATTGGAAAGATCCAGAGTTATTCCAGCCTGTTTTGATATTTTTTCACACATCTTCAAATATCTAACACAGTAAATTCTGATGGTTTAAAGCACTTACTGTACATTTGGATAAATTTGACAAAATTTCAAATCTTGTACTATCCCAATTTGTTTTCAAAATGGCCATCTATTTTAGATTTCAATCTTAACACAAAAACAATAACTTTTATAATGCTTTAAATGTAAGAAAATGTCACAGGATGCTGCTCAGTAGAATAGAAACAAAGCCAAAAAATGTCAATATTTGAAATGATGGGCATGGATCCAGAGTGGCAGCGTGAAGCATATTCTCTGTTTGTGGCTACAGTCCCAAAACATGGCCAGAGATTAACAATTATGCCACATCTATTGTATAGCTGTGGTATTTGCTGCTTTTAACATAAACAAAAGCAAAACCTTTTAAAGACCATGGTCAACTGTCATTGAGAAATAAAACTGAGGGGGAGAAATTAATTTACATGGTGCAGTTTTTACCTGCAAATAGCACTACATATAGATTAGATTACTTTACAGTGTGGAAACAGGCCCTTCGGCCCAACAAGTCCACACCGCCCCGCCGAAGCGCAAACCACCCATACCTCTACATTTACCCCTTTCCTAACATTACGGGCAATTTAGCATGGCCAATTCACCTGACCTGCACTGTGGGAGGAAACCAGAGCACCCGGAGGAAACCCACGCAGACACGGGGAGAATGTGCAAACTCCACACAGTCAGTCGCCTGAGGCGGGAATTGAACCTGGGTCTCTGGCGCTGTGAGGCAGCAGTGCTAACCAGTGTGCCACCGTGCCGCCATTGATTCCTTGGGGTAGGCAATACCATAGATAACTACCTGAGTGACCTACGCAATCTTCTTCAATGATATCAGTAAAGAATATTGCCCAGGCTGTGTAGGAGGGGCAACTGGCATTACTGACACACAGAGAATTGATTTAAGTCTGTGTAGTAAGAAGCAACATTGTGTAAATTAATTTCGCCCATATTCACCATTCTTATCAGCAGAGTTTGATTCTAATTGGAGCTGAAACACTTTCTTCTCATTGAGTTGATGGAATGAATGCTTTAACTGCCCTGGTAGTGAGTCACACAGATCAAACAAGACCTTAGGTTCAATTCCTGGCTTCTGTTGTCTGGGTGGATGTGTGGAGTGACCTTTGGGCCACTTGAACTTGAGGTGGAGGAATCAAAAATGAACTCAAGTGTTTGTTTATCATTTCTATCCTGCACTCTCACTGAAGATGTGAATACTGAGATTAAACTTAGATTTGTTCTTCCCTGCAGAATAATAACCTACCGACACTGATCTTCAGCCATGAACTATAACAGCAAGACTGAGCATCTTCATGAAAAAGGGGAAATTAAAAAGATCAAATTTATTTTTATTGTGAACTTTGTCCTACAATAAAATGTATTCAAAGTATATTCTACGGAATCATATGTATGCTTTCACAATTTCTGACGGTGATGCACGTGGCCTCTTCCCTTTCTTTCTCCCTCCAACCGACAATATCATGTGGTATTTGTGGCATTATGAGTTCTTCATTACAGCTCATCATCATTTTCTGGCAGGGATTCACAGGACCAGCTTGGTCTCATATGACAGAGGCAAATCTCCTGGAAGTTAAACAGGAAAAAGGCTCTTGTTTTAAGCAAGATGTAGTTTACAGCACGATAGCAACTAGGTGCAAGTTACATTGGTATGAAAGACATTGTTACTGGGCAGAATCTTACAGGGGTCTGAGTGATGTAAGTGATGATGAAGTTTAAGGAAGAGTCAGATGAGAAGTCAGGTGAGTCTATCTCAATATTGGGAACATATTGCTACATCTTTCATGTTTTCACATGCAGTGTAGCATGCTATTCATCAAACAGCAGCAAGTTGCTAATTAAAAGGAATCATTGTTTGTTAAACGCCTTGTTGATGGCCCAACTCATCTCATTAATATTCAGTTTTCTATTTTATCAAACTCACCAAACAAAATAGACAATGGAAAAACTCAACATGGACATCAGAGCAAGTGCCTGGTGAATTCAGCTCACCATTTGTTCTGAAGGATGTCCATATTTCATATGAAGGAACTGCAGATCTTTGCACAATCACAGGCACCAGCCACATGTGTTTCTCATCCATGGCTTGGCATCCAGCAATAACCAACCTTTCATGAACATTATGGCATCTCTTCACTACACTTGCAGAACACTTTGGGAACACAGACTTGGATTGCAAGCATAGCCATAAACAGGATTAAAAGACTGAAGCATGAACACTTTGCACCCAGAACAAGCATGCATTGGATCAGGGTGTATCTCAGGGCTGCTTATTTGCTCGCTTAGTGCTTACAAACTTTGCACTTACCTGCATCTTCACAGCCTCCATGCCTTTCCCTGTCTTGTGGTAACAATTAACATAGCCACACAACCAGGCACTTTACCTTGCTGGTCAGCAGTCCTCACTTAAGGGGATGTATATCTTGCTGTATGGCAATGTGCTGCATCCATCTCATACCTTTACCAAATGCTAGCAGCTTACATGACAAATACTTTGCATGTGAGGTAAGCAAGCAGACATGTCTCAAGATCTTAGGATGTAGTTTTCACCAATATCCATGGAGGCACCTGTCAGTCAGGGGATCGCGGCACAGCAAGTCAAGAGGTGCCTCCAAGATCTGTCCAGGGGAACAACCACAGTCTGGCATCCAGTCAGGTGATCTCATTCAGGGGTCTATGTCTCTACAGCTCATTCTGCCCTATTATGGGCTATCTCCTCCTGTAATGAGAGACAGTCAGGAATTCAGTGAGGTGAAAGTAGGTGGCAGCACTGTTGCTACCGGTGCAGGTGGACAAAACGTGGTGAAATGTTTTGTGATTGAGGGGACACAGCGCAGAGGGTATGCAGGGTTAATTGTGATGGAGGTTGGAGTTTGGGATATAAGGGTGTAGTGATGGCAGCAGGTGAGGAAAGATGTTTAAAGCAACAGTGAGATTGGTAGAGTATGTGTCTTGATGGGATATGGGTTCAGTAGCAAAGATCGAGTGAATGTACTAAGGCATAATATCAGACTACTGGGAGATATTGTTCGGTTAAATAAATGGACAAAAGGTTGGTAAATAGTGTATAATGTGGGAAAATGTGAAGTTACTCATTTTGGAAGAGAGAACAAAAGAGCAGAGTATTATTTAAATAGGGAAAACTGCAACACAAAGAGATTTGGGGATAACTTGTTCATGAAACAGAAAGCTAGTACACAGGTATAGCAGGGAATTAGAAAAGTGAATGGAATGTTGGCCCTTTTTCAAGAGGGTTGGAGTATAGAAGTATAGAAGTCTTACTACAACTGTACAAGTTGTCAGTGAGACCACATCTAGGTCACTGTGAGCAGTTTTGGTCCCTTGGTTTAAGGAAAGATACAATTTCATTGGAGGTAGTTCAGAGAAGGTTCACTCAGCCCAGTCCAGAAGGTCTTTGGAACTGAAAATGTGTTGCTGGAAAAGCGCAGCAGGTCAGGCAGTATCCAAGGAACAGGAGAATCGATGTTTCTGGCATAAGCCCTTCTTCAGGAATGAGGAAAGTGTGTCCAGCAGGCTAAGATAAAAGGTAGGGAGGAGGGATTTGGGGGAGGGGCGTTGGAAATGCGATAGGTGGAAGGAGGTCAAGGTGAGGGTGATAGGCCAGAGTGGGGTGGGGGCGGAGAGGTCAGGAAGAAGATTGCAGATTAGGAAAGTGGTGCTGAGTTTGAGGGATTTGACTGAGACAAGGTGGCGGCCTGTCTCCCCAATGTAGAGGAGGCCACATCGGGTGCACCGGATGCAATAAATGATGTGTGTGGAGGTGCAGGTGGAGATTGTCTTTGGAGCAAAGGCTAAACAGGTTGGGGCTCTAATTACTGGAATTTAGAAGAATGAGAGATCTCATTGAAACATAAAAGATTCTTAAGGGCTTGTGAGGATAGACACTGAGAGAATATTTCCTCTCATGGGAGATTCTAGGGCCAGAGAGCATAGTCTCAAAATTAAAGGCATAAATTTAAGACTCAGATGAGGAGGAATTTCTTCTTTCAGAGGGTTGTGAATTTCTGGAACTCTTTGCCACAGAGAGCTGTGGGGCTGGAGTATGTGTGCATTTAAGACTGAAATAGATAGATTATTGGTAAGTAGAAGAATCAAGTATTATGGGGAAAGGGCAGGAAAGCGGACATAAGGATTGTCAAATCAGCCATATGGCGGAACAATCTCGAGAGGCTGAATGGCCTATTCCTGTTTCTATTTCTTTTGATCTTATAAATGTGCAGTATCAGAGAACGAAATGTGGTGCAGCAGAGATGGTAATTGATTTTCCTATGGGACTGCTGGCCAGACCATGGTGGTGGCATTGACTCAGGTGGTGACTTGGACCAAGCTGGTATGGTCTGGTGTTGCAACGTCATGAGGTTGTCCTTGGGAAGAGGACTCCTGTCTATTGCGCCTCCAAGTCTCTGTTGAAGAACCATTGTGCCACATTCCCTTTCTCCAACATCATCTGGAAACATCCGTTACTGAGCAGGGCAGCTTTGAAATATCAGTACTTATGCAATGACCCTTTAAGCTAGTGTGGCTGCAAGGGTTGCAGGTCTTTTGGTGGATATCTGTTGAGTGGTGAGTTTTTCCAAGAGTTGCGCATGCTAAAGCAAGTCGAGACTTGAATGTGAGGGGTACCTTAAGGGCAGGGTAGGCAGGCAATTAATGAGACGAGTTTGGTAAGATATGACGAGAAAATTCTTTAGGACTCATGGTGAAAGCCACTTCAGAAAACTTCACGCAGCTCAAACTTAGCCAAAAAAAAATAAGATTCAGCTCACACAAACTCCAAAAGAGACCTCAAAGTAAACTTTCACTCCTTCAAGATCCAAAGTTGTATCCTCCAGCTGTGTTCCTGTGACATTATTATATTGGGAGGTGCTTAATGCACTCCTTAATATTAACATTTTCAGACCCTTACTCTCCCATATATCATTATTTGTATGCTTTTGAATATGTAGAAAACCCACTGCACCCTAATATGATTCGGAAAACATCCTTCCATACAGTGTTATAACAAAACTGATTTGTCCAACATTGACACTACCCGCTATGGTTTAATCCAGGTGTAAAGAAGAAAAGTAACTTTGGCTTCCTAACTAGATATAAAAATAGTCCTGATACAATAGACTTACCTCAGTTCTAAGCAGGCATTCTTCTGTTTTCATTATACATCAATGAAGTTGGATTCTATTTTGACATTATCTGTCAACTTGATAGCTGGAATGATTAAATCAAACCCCCCTGCAATGCATAGGTAAAACCTAGACCACTCTTAGCAAATCCACACAAAATATTTATACTGGGTTTCTATTCTTCCTTGCCTTGATGTTTCCAATGCATGTTAATGAATTTCCCATTACATTCACTTTTCATTGGGTGGCCACTATAACTCTCCATGACATCTTGGTAAAAACCACTTTTGGTCAGATGAGATAATAGAAATAAATTTAAAACAGAAAGTGTGTGTAACTTCATGAAGTAAATGTTTTGGGATTCTCAGCTGCGAACAGCAGGAGGGAAATGAAAATGCTATGTGTGTGCTCTGAACGAGGTCTAAATAAAAAGGTGAACTGAACGAACTCAATAGCCTTCTCCCATTCCAACATTCTTATATTCCAATAATAAACAGTACATACTTTTGCTATATTTGATTTAAACATTAAAGAAGTTTGTAATTTATCTTAATATTTGGTCTTGTAAGATTGAGGATAACTAAAGTATATGGAACTAAAAGTGAATAGATCAATATTCTTTTGTCATAACTGAAATAAGGACAATTCATAATGTTTTCATGGGTTCTACAAAGTATAGCCATAGATTTAAATTGATCATGATTCACTATATACTGTCTTTGAATTATTACCTCCAAAACTTTGAACTTGATAAATATCTTGGTTCAATCTGGAGTAAAGCAAATCAAAATTCTCCTGACCATATTGAGAGAGTTTAACTGCAAGGATCATAGATTCATAGTGTCATACAGCACGGAAACAGTCTCTTTGGTCCAACTAGTCCACAACAACTATGTTCCCAAATTAAACTAGTCACCCCCACCACCACCACTTGCCCCCACCCCCGGCTGCATTTGGCTCATATCCTGCCAAACCTTTCCTATTCATGTACTTAACCAAATGCCTTTTAAATGCTGTAACTGTACCTGCTTCTACCACTTCTTCTGGCAGTTCATTGCATTAACTATTCTCTGTGTAAAAAATGTTGTCCTTTTTAAATCTTTCTCCTTTCACCTTAAAAATATGCCCCCTAGTTTTGAACTTGCCCACATTAGGGAAAAGACCCTTACTATTCATCTTATCTATGCCCCTCATGATTTTATAAAACTTTACCAGGTCACCCTTTAAACTCCTATGCTTGGATGAAAAGTTCCAGCCTGTCCAGTCTATTTTTGTAACTCAAACCCTCCATTCCCAGCAACATCCTGGTAATTTATTTCTGAACCCTCTCCAGTTTAATAATATCCTTCATATAACAGAGTGACCAAGATTATACACAGTACTCTGGAAGAGACCTCACCAATCTCCTGTACAACCTCAACATGACATCCCAACTCCTATACTGATGGGGATACAGTAAAGGGAGCTTTACTCCATATCTAACTCCATGCTGTCCCTGTTCTGGGAGCATTTGATGAGGACAATGAAGGGGAATATTTACTTTGGAACACTGGAATGAGAATAGACCATTCAGCCCCTTGAGACTGTTCTGTCTCGTGTATAGATGCTATTACCATCAAATGCAAATACACTATTCACTGACGAATTATTGGACAGATCTTCTAAGTTGGACATGCAGCAGGAACGTTTTGAGGTCTATATTCCTCTACCTGCATTTTGAACAAAACAGTTGTGACAAAGATTTAGCCAGACTCCCCATCCCTTCCCTTTAACTTCCCTCCCCCAAACTGTGTAACTGTTGGGAGAGCCTGGTCCGCTGTACTGTCTCATCCATCAGCCAGGATGGATGCTAATTGGCCTGACAGAAGGCTTCCACCTCTTCTGGGGAGAAAGCCTTGCCTTTACGAGATTGTCTGGCAGCTGTCAGTATCACTTGGAGCTGTTGCCCCTCCTGGCACTGTGATAGAGTTCCGGAAGCAAATTGCTGATGCAGCCAGATGTGAATGTAAATGGAGCATCTATCTCAAGGGTCATTCAGCAGGTGCTAGCGAGGTGTTCTTTGGGGTGGGGA
>NC_057722.1:24759203-24762961 GCF_004010195.1 Chiloscyllium plagiosum | reverse complement strand
GGAGGTGGCTGGAGGGGTGAGGATAAGGATTGGGTGGAAGTATTTTGAGGGGTGGGGGAGAGGATTGGGTAGAGGTGGTTGGAGGGGAGAGGTAAATCTATTATTCAGTATTGACACTGAGACATTTTATATACAAATTATATACTTCACTCTGCACTTGGATTCACAACATTTTGGATCTCATGCTGTTTGAGTACCTGTTGGCTACTTAAAAAAAAGATGAAAGCATATTTATGACAAGCATCTTGTGATTGATTACTTTTTCCTAATTAAATTACAAATTCAGAATTATGCATCTCCAAGTTGTTGATCACATTGAGAAGTTCAGGGATCCTCTTGCTCATTTATTCCTCTGATTGTGCATCAAGTTGGGAGATGATTATTGGGCTTACAATGATGTGAGTAGAATACCATAATAATCCAATGTTTTAGTTTATTGGACTCATGCAGAATAAGAGAATGAAGAGTTGTGGCTAGATATATAAAATGTGTCATACTGTGGTGAAAATTAAGCTGTCAGAGCATGCCATTATGTTATTTTAAAGGAGACAAGAACAGTCAGTAATGATAACTCCTACTGTCACATCTTGATCTTTATTACTAAATTGTAAAGCACCAACACAAAGTGGAACTTGTAATTTGATTTACTTTGCTTAACACTAGTAAAAATACATTTAACTTACTTCTGCTCATTAGCTGTTCATGCTGTACAGATGATTCTGTGGTGACCAGAATTAGTGAGTGACCTAAATTTAAATTTGACCCTGTGCTCCTCTTGAGTGGGACGTTAAATGGATTGTTGTGATATAACTTGTTCTATAATTTATCTTTGATTCCTGTAGGAGTGTGCCAAGCATTTGTCCTGCATTGAGGTCAAGACTTACCACACAGGCAACCAGTTCTATTATCTGCTGCTTAACCTACTTAGACGACACAGATTGAAGTTAATGCCCATTTTAAAGCAAACACCAGTTGCACCAAACATAGAAGTCCAGTCTGGAACTGTTTTTGATGCACCATTTTGCATTCTCAATAGAAATTAAATATTTAAAGACAGTAACATATCAGATAATCACAGTGATATTGCTATTAAGTGGATCTAGGTAAATTTCTATGATACATATCTACTTTGCATTTTAATAATCCCGAGGACTTAATACAGCATTTTTTTTCATTTTGGTTTAGACACTCTTGTCAAATGTACTGCAATAAACAAATAAGCGTGTTTTGTGTCTGGCTATTTTCCATGCTGCGGTTGTGCTGACCCATAGCCGGGGAATTTGTGATTACCAATTTAATACGAAAATAAATAATTAGTTGTCCACTTAATTTAAGTTGTTGGTAAATCCTTTGAAAATCCTAGCAAAATAAACGGAGATTACATAAATACAGTGTAATTTGATTTATCTGGGAAGGCTTATACTTGCATCAAAGCAACATGTTTTTGTGATTTACATTTTTATTTTTATTTAATTTTATTTGTTCCAGATTGAAGCACATTCCAAGTTCAGATACTTAAAGTGGTGTGGGGCGCCTTTGTGGACAAAATATTGTTTGAGAGGTAAGGAGCATCAAGACAGCAAAGAGTCATGACAATATTAAGTGCAAGTAATATTGTCATGGTTCAGTGCAATCTACCTCTCTTGTGTGATTGTGGATCATTAACAAGGTTGGTTTTAATTTAGAGTGAAAAGGCAGTGCTAATTCGAATTGCAAAATTTTAATTAAAGAATACAATTATTTGTAGAGTTGTCATTGGTCCATAGTTGAAACTTTTCTGAGCACATCATCGACCAAAGAGCTTGATATGTAATACCAAGCTTTTTATACTTAACAAGTAAATATTTATGATGCTATTTGAATAGCTTGATCCCATATTAAACCAATAGTGGGAATTGTAATCATGTTCCTTAACCTACTGGCCACACCCTTAGTTTGATATGTGGGAAAGGGCTGGGGATGATTGAGTTAAAATAGTAAAAATTTGAAACCCGAAATCCACCTCTGGCCTACTTCTGGATTTAATGGTGGAGTGTGGATCAGACAGCATCCATGGAGAGAGAGCAAGCTAACTTTTCAAGTCCAGTACTGTAATGAAATTGCATACCTCAATTTGTTAAGGCCTTTTAGATTTACTGGGTCTAAGCTGTGGCTCTTGGCACTTAGGAGCATCATCATTTGACAAGAGGCATGAAAGGCTAAAATCAGCAATCTAATAAATTCTAATCATTATATTTCATTTATGAGGTTAGATTAGATTAGATTACTTACAGTGTGGAAACAGGCCCTTCGGCCCAACAAGTCCACACCGCCCCGCCGAAGCGCAACCCACCCATACCCCTACATTTAGCCCTTACCTAACACTACGGGCAATTTAGCATGGCCAATTCACCTGACCTGCACATCTTTGGACTGTGGGAGGAAACCGGAGCACCCGGAGGAAACCCACGCAGACACGGGGAGAATGTGCAAACTCCACACAGTCAGTCGCCTGAGGCGGGAATGTTTCTCCCAGTCTTTCAGTATTTCTCCATTCCATAATCACATTGCTCTCTCTGTCTCTCTTCTAATCTCCCTGGCTGTACTCTACTGTTATATAAAGGTCATGGATCTGAAAGAGTTAAAGTAGGAGGTGACATTAAGCTCCATCTAAGCTGGTGATATCATTGAGTATTTGTTGGAAAAAGAGGGAGTCTGGTTCAATTTCCCAATGCAGATCTATATATCATCACTGTTTTGTGATAGTCTTATTTGGAATGCCTAACCAGCCATTGTATCATCAATAAACAAAATCTTGTTAAAACAAGGCAAGCAGGAAAGATCCCAAAAGGATTACGGATCACGAACCCAGTTAGGTTGACCTACAACATGGATTACGCAGAGAGACTTTGCCACCGCACCTCTCGTACACTTCTCAATCATCTTGTGCACCAACTCTACAGCAGGCACCACAACCTTGAAATTCAGATGGAGTCCACATTCACAGCCTGCACACAGGATACATCAGTACAATTACGTGACATTGCCAAACAGACAAAGCAACAAAACTACACCATGTACATGCAAATCAAGAACAAAAAACTGGAGAAGCTTGGCATTCTTATCAGTAATAGCAAAGCCCACCCTGGAACCACAGTAGACAACATTATCACTGCGGGGAAGTCTATTGTCAACTTATCGGACCACACCCTTCAACCGAAAGAGATTGAAGTCCTGAGTAGGGGTCTCAACTTCTGCCCCACCACCAAAATGGACCCGTTGGTTCTGGCAGCAGACACAGAGGAGTTCATCAGACGAATGAGACTCCTCAACCGAAAGAGATTGAAGTCCTGAGTAGGGGTCTCAACTTCTGCCCCACCACCAAAATGGACCCGTTGGTTCTGGCAGCAGACACAGAGGAGTTCATCAGACGAATGAGACTCCGGGAATTCTTTCAAGGTGCCGGCAGTGATCCCACTGAGCCCACTGATGAACTAGAACAGTCATCACAGGGATCTGTAGAGAAGCGACCAAAGAAGGTGTCAACATGGACCCCACCGGAGGGCCACTTCCCTGGGCTTGACATGTATGCTCAAACCGTCAGGAAATATATAAACGCCAGATTCATCAGCCGTACCCATAAGGTAGAGCAAAACATCACCCGTTCACAACGCAATGCCATCCAGGCTCTCAAAACCAATGACAACATTGTCATCAAACCAGCAGAATAGAACAGATTACTGCAAGGAAGTGTACCGACAACTGAACAACCAGGAACA
>NC_057722.1:24627037-24757048 GCF_004010195.1 Chiloscyllium plagiosum | reverse complement strand
ACTTAAGACACTCTGCACTCACTACACACACACACACTTTCTCACTCCAGACAGACACACACACACACACACAGACAGACAAGGACCCACATGCACACATATATTTTGTGTGGTGAATTTGTGCATACATTCATGTAGAACTCTGAGCTCAAAAACTGCATGAATTTATGTAAAACTCTGTTATCTCACTTTTTAGATTAGAATTAATCTAAACATCAGGTCATAGACAGAGAACACAGGGGGCTAACACCTTCAACATATTGTCTAGCTATCACCATTGTTAACAGCTAATCCGAGAATGCAACTTTAAAAAAAAGGGTTTTGTGATTTACACATGAAAGAAGTGAAACTATCACTGTATTCTAACAGATGAAAGGCTTAACAGACAATCAATTTTTCAATGTATAATTTCAGTTACATCACACTGCAAATTTTTGCTATAAATTTGGTGTTACAATCGAGCCCTCCACAATCACCTGATGAAGGAGCGTCGCTCCGAAAGCTAGTGTGCTTCCAATTAAACCTGTTGGACTATAACCTGGTGTTGTGTGATTTTTAACTTTGTTAAAACAAGGTCTTCTCATTAAGACTCACTTGTAGTTCATCTCAAACACTGTTAAACAAATAAGCCTTCATATCTAACATAGAAAGGAGGTTGGTGGAAGTACTCTACTCAACCATTAGCTGGTAATAGCTGGTTTGGCAACAAATACAACATGGTGATCAGAGGTGGGCTTCATTGCTGACATAACATTAGCTAGCAACAGTGGAAAAAATCCATTTGACCTTAGAGGGAAAAAAAACAGACAAGTGAGTTTATTGCTTTAAATATTTTATCACTTTAAAGATATTCAGTCAGTCAGCAGTTGCAAGCACTTGAAGAGCTATAAGCAATCTATAGAATTTGTGAAAGGAACAAGAAGACAGGAACAGCACTATAGACTAATACCTTCACCTCAGGAGAAGCTAGTAAGGTTACAGAGTCCTTAAAGAAGAAAGATTCATAGGATCAGATCTATTTCAAGGTTCAGCTGACAACAACATTCCCCCTAAGTTGCACAACCACTCTGACATTCTGTGCATGACAACAAGCATGCTGACACAGATTGTAACATTGACTTCCAGTAATGGAAGTCCCTGCTGTGTATGAACCTAGGAGTTTCGCAGAAAATAGACAAGCACTAGAGGGAACACTGGCTAATAAAGGATTATTTTGGAGCTCTGAGTAAAATTATAATTTCATGTTAAGCAAAGGGAAAATATTAAAATTATTAGCACAAAGATCCATGCTGGGAATCATAAGTTGAGAAAGGACTACTTATGATTAAAAATGAGTGTTGCCATCATAGTGAGCTCAGTTACAGTAGCTCAGTCAAGAGCCATATTGTTAGTCTATATTAATATCATGGGACCTATTTAATGCAACAAAAGGCCAATTTTAAAGATAAACAAGTCAGTGTCTAACTGAAGAAGATAGTCAGAAGCCTTTTAAGGGTATGAAAGAAACAGTAGTTCTTTAATTATAGACCTTGATTTTGGCAAGAGGGTTTATCCAGGCTGCAGCCAGAAAACCTTATTTGGTAGGGGCATGTATTGTGCTTTAGACCAGCAAGAGAGGAAAGCAATCCTTTTGCAGGGAAAAAAGCACAAATCCTTCTTCTTGGCTGCAGAAGGTGCTAAAACAACACTGACTGCAAAAAGGGAGGAAGATACCCAGTAGTAGCATAGAGATTAGCATTGTATTTGATAGAATTTAAACTTTAGGAGAAGGAAATAATACAGCATTTCTGTAATTAAAGTTTTGAAAGAAGAAAAATAATACAACTTTGCGATATTGCACATTTCAAAAGATGGCAAAACAGAGAAAATAAAACAGTTGTGATATTTAGAACATAGTACAGCACAGAACAGGCTCTTTGGCCCACGACGTTGTGCTGAGGCTTAATCCTAATGTAAGATACAGTAACTTAACCTAAGCACCCCATTACTCACTGCTATCTATGTGCATGTCCAGCAGTCACTTAAATATCCCTAATGACTCTGCTTCTACCACCACAGCTGGCAAGGCATTCCATGCATTCACAACTCTCTGCATAAAGAACCTACCTCTGACATCTCCTCTAAACCTTTCTTCTAATATCTTAAAACTATGACCCCTCATACCAGTCAATCCTGCCCTGGGGAAAAGTCTCTGGCTATTGACTCTATCTAGTCCACTCATTATCTTGTACACCTCGATCAGGCCTTCTCTCTTCCTCCTTCTCTCCAGAGAGAAAAGTCCGAGCTTATTCAACCTTTCTTCATTAGGCAAGCCCTCCAGTCCAGGCAGCATCCTGGTAAACCTTCTTTGCACCCTCTCCAAAGCCTCTGTATCATTCCTACAGTAGGACAACCAGAACTGGACACAATACTCCAAGTGTGGTCTCACCAGGGGCTTGTAGAGCTGTAGCAAAACCTCATGACTCTTAAACTCAATCCCCCTGTTAATGAAAGCCAAAACACCATATGCTTTCTTAATGACCCTATCCACTTGGGTGGCAACTTTGAGGGATCTATGTACTTGCACACCCAGATCCCCGTGTTCCTCCACACTGGCAAGAATCCTGTCTTTAATCCTATATTCAGCATTCAAGTTCGACCTTCCAAAATGCATCACTTCGCATTTATCCAGGTTGAATTCCATCTGCCATTTCTTAGCGCAGCTCTGCATCCTATCTATGTTGTGAAAATGAAAGTTTTCCAATGGAAGAGATTAAAACAGCATTGACTTATGCAGGACTAAAAATTCTAAAGCCAGAAAAACAGCAGCATTTAGATACAGCAGAATCTTTAAAAAATAATTTAAGGGAAGAACAAGAAGTCTTATTAAGAAGACATGACAGGCAAAGTAATCCCAGCTCAAAGAATTAACATTAAAGATGGCCCACACGAAAGAAAGGACTTGTTGGAGAACACAGATATTAAGATCTGGAATTGCTTCAAACATAAATACTAGACCTCAAAGCTGAGCAACTAATTGTATTGTTATATTAAATAGGACCTACAGCAGTTGACACTGAACTCACCAGAACATGAAAAAAGCACACACACATGAAGGTGTTCTAGCAGCTTTTGAGAATTAATCTAAGCACAAACAAACAACTTGAAGGTGCTAAATTTAACACGCAAGTTCAGCATCTGGGAATTTGTAAATAACCTCATTCACGATCTCCCAGATCAGTGCACAACTATGACAATGGAGCTGAGAAATCAGAATTCATAACAGACATAATTGTTGTTGGAATTGTTGTTGCATCTCTGTCAAATATTTTACAGTCTGAAGGAAATTTTACTTTGGAGAAAACTATTCAAACTGTGCTGTAAGCAGAAACAAGCAATGTTCACAGACAACTCCTTAGAGAAGAATGAATGACTTATCTAAGAGGAGCAACACAATCCACAATAAAGTATAAACACTCTGGAGACACGTGTGAATGGCAACACAAAGAGGGGCCATATGGAAGATTCTAAGAGTCAGTGTCATCATTGCAGAATAAAAAAGACCCACAAGCAGAAAAAGTACCCAGATCTGACAAAATAATGTTACATCTGTGAAATTATATACAATTTCAAGAAGAATAGGATAGGATATAGGATATATTTTCATAGCAGCAACAAGCCATGTACTTACACATATAAACATATCAATGTGATAGAACTACTGCCATTAGAAAAGGTATCTGAGACATTGCTCAGGAAATGGTGCTTGAACAAAACTGAATTTACAGGATCTATTTACATCAATGGGCATATACTTAATTTTAAGTTTGATACAGAGGTAATTATCAGATCAAATGCTGTTGCTGAAGAAAAATAAGTTGCAGCCCAAAGAGATGACACTGTATGGTCAAGGAAAAGCAACTCCTAAGATTAAAGGTATGATACAAGTGACCCTGCAACACAAAGAATGTAAGACAATTTAAAATGGATATACAATTTGCAGTCAGCACTTCTCATTTTTGAGTCTGCCTGCCTGCCTGCCTTGACATCAACATCCTTAAAGAACCAGAAGGAGTTCAACAAATTTCAAGGGAACAATTGTGTCAGGAACAAACTGTGTTGACTAACCACTCAAAGTGCAACTAGCAACAGTTTGCGTTGGACTTCATAAACTTATGGCAGAAACAAAAAAGGAAATGGGAATCTACTGAGTTTACTTATGAAGGCAGTAAATAGATCTTCCGCATAGCTAAAAAGAATCAGTGGCCAGCAAGGCAAAAGAAGCTCAGACAAATTTGACAAGGGTAAAAGCATGACTAGGAATGTGTTGCTAATCACCGACATTGTAGTGAAGGATGACCAGACCAAATGTTTAATGAATTGGCAGAGGAAACAAATTTTGAGTACCTAAAGGTTTCAAAATCCCAGATGAATTACTAATATATAACTGCTGATTATCATTCCAGCTTTCTTTAAAGATAATGTCTTGGAAAGGAGACACAGAGACACTAAGGCATTGCTAGGTATACAACCAGGGCTCAAGTCAATGGTGTGGTGGTCAGAGTTCTCATCAGAGATTGAAGATCTTATAGATCATTGTGAAATCTTCAATTAAACAGGATTGTCAGGACTGAAAAACAGACCCAGCATCACTAAAGAAAATTCAGTTGACAGAAACCAAAATAATTTGTAATGATGAGGAGAAAATGAATGAGCATTACAACACACTGTAACTCATTGACAAACCTTTATTTGAAGTTATTCAAACAGCAACACAGTAAGGCTATCAACAGATCATCTATTAATGGAAGGGATGCAGAGAAACAAATCTGCAAGGAAATTCTGGATAGGTGCAAACATCATAAAATACTTATACTTACCTAAATATAGACTGGGATGGTATCATTATAAAGGACAGTGAGGACAAAATGTTCTTAGATTGTGTTCAGAAGAATTTCCTATAGCAGTAAGTGTTTAGTTCAACAAGCAAAGAGACATTGTTAGACGTGTTTCTTGGGAGTGAGTCGGGTCATGCATGTCAAGTGTCAGTGGAGGAATATATAGGGAATAGTGAACATTGTATCATAAGGTTCATAATGATAATGCAAATGACAATGAACAAGAATAGATCTAGAATGATCTAGAACAAGAATATTGAACAGGCAGAAGCCTGATCTCAATGAAGCAGGAACTGAGATTGGCTTAATAGCAAAAGGCTGGAGGGAAGATCATTACCTGAGTTGTAGGTTTCGTTCAAAGAGCTAATGGAGTGGCCACTGTCAAAGTATATTCCCCGAAAAGTAGTGAAAATGAATACTGAGCTCCCTGGATTACAAAGGTGATAGAAAGTAAATTAAAGAAGAAAACATGTGTTTATGACAGGTATGAAGTAGTAAGTACAATTGGGAACTAAGCCGACTACAGAAGGTTCAAAAGGGAGGTGAAAAAGTAAATAAAGGAAATAAGGGGGATTATGAAAGAAAGACAGGCAGCTAAATCAAGGGGAGTCTTATGTGGGCAAGTCAATAGCAAAACAATGGTAAAAGAAGGAGTACTGTGACTGAATGGCCAGAAAAAGGATTTACATGGTGGCATAAGTCATGGCAGAGGTGTTAAATGTACAGTTTGCATCTGTCTTTACCTATGAGGCATATGCTATCCAGGCTAAGGTGGCAGTGGAGGGAACATAGTCACTGGAAGGGTTTAAAATGGAAACAGAGGAGATATTGGGTAAGTTCTTGGCATTTAAACTAATAAGGCACTGGTACCAAATGAGAGGCATCCAAAAATATTTAAGGATGTGAGAGTGGAAATTGCAGAGGCACTGTTTATAATTTTTGGTCTTGGGGCAGTGTTGGAGAATGAAAAATTGCAAACATTGATTGTAAAAGATAGGCTCAGCAATTGCAGACTAGCCAGTTTAACTTTGGCAGTGGGGAAACTTCTAGAAATGATTATACAGAATGGATTTTAAAGTCACATGGAAAACTATTGTTTGATTTAGAAAAAGCCTGCAAAAATTTGTTAAGTGAAAATCATATTCAAGCAATTTCCTGGCGTTTTTTACTGAGGTAATAAAGAATGTTGGTGAGGACTGAACTATTAAAATGATGTACATGAACTTCCAAAAAATGTTTGATACTTTGCCATAAAGTAAAAGGTAAAGTTGCCTTAGTCTCAACAGACCATAGTTTCGCTCTCTCATTGGAGAGAGTCGATTGGTGGTGGTTTAACTTAAGGGCCACCACACCTCAGGCGAGGGGAGAGGATGAAAAAGAGAATCCTTCTTGGCTAACCTCAGCTAGGATGGGAGTTAAACCCACACTATTGGCATCACTCTGTGTGGGCAAAACAGCCATCCAAGTATCTGAGCTAACCAAACCCCTATTAACATAAAATAGACCCATGACAAATATTATAGCTCATGGAATCAAAGAATTAGTAGTCATGTGGATATAACATTGGCTGAAGGATAGGAACTGGACAGCATTGGTTCGTGGGAATTTTTCGAGCTGCAGGAAGGAAAGTAGTTGAGTTCCCCTGCAGTTAGTGTTAAGACTGTGGCTTTTTCTGAAGTAAAATTATCTTGGTGTTGGGTTGCAGGGGAAACTTGCTAAGTTTACAGACTACACAGACCTTGGAGCACTGTAAACTGTTAGGAGGAGTGGAGAACATTAAAAGGACATTGACAAGTTCTTATAATAGGTGGATAGGTAGCAGGTAAAGTTTGGTGTGAAAATGCATAAGGTGATAATCTTTAGTACAAAAAAGATGAAGAAACAGTCTAAAATAAAGGGTATTTTTCTATGAGGTGTGCACGAACAGAGAAACCTTAGGCACAATTTATTAAAGATGATTGGATAGTTGCCGAGAGCAGTTAATAAAACATACAGTATTCCAGGTTTCATTAATTGGGACCTCAGCTGAACTACTGTTTACAGTTATGGGCACCCAGTCTTTAGGAAGGATGTGAAAGCATTGGAGAGAGTGCAGCACAGGTTTATGAGAATGGTTCTAGTGATGAGAAGCTTCAATTATAAGGATAGATTGGTGAAGTTGGGATTCTTTTCCTTGCAGAGTTAAAGGCTCAGAGGAAATTTGACTGGTGTTTTTAAAATCACGAGGGTCTGGACAGAATAAATAAGTGGAAACAGCTTCTGCTTATAAAATCATCAAGAACCTGAGAGCACAGTGCTAAAGTGCTTTGCAAGTTAAACAAATATGAGGTGAGTTACAAAATAATTCATACAGTGATGAGTTAGGGTCTGAAATGCATTGCCTATAAGTGTGGAGGAGGATGCAGGTTCAACTGAGGCATTGAGGAGGACATAAAGTGATTATTGAAAGAGAAATAACACTGGGAAAAGGCTGGTGATTGGCACTAAGCCAAATGCTCAGAGTGCACACGATGAGCTGAATGCCTCTTAATACACCAAAACATTTTTCTGAATGTGATTCTCAATTCGGGACATCAAAGACAAGAAGTTCATTTGGCAGTCCCATTTGAAAGGTGTATTTCAGTGTAGGCCACAGCACATTAGGCATGTAGCAATGGATTCAAACATATCAATTATATCATTACTCTGTAGAAAATATGCAATGAGTGGGAGATTAAGACTAGTCAGTAATTTTCATTAAAGGCTCATTTCTCAATGAACCTAAGAAAGGTGTTTGCGAGAAGTGGGCCCTAGAGGGATTTCCATGGCAATAGTATCTATTTAGGTGTACATGATGACATTAAAACTGCAGTTCTACACAATATGAACTGGCCAAATGGTTGGGGAATTGTTGCAAGCAATTTAGAGCAAATTTTCCATACACCCAATGAAAGAGTCATTCATATTTTATGTGGATCATGCAAAACTTTCAAATAGATAGAAATGTCATGTGTTCATTTGCAATTGATTGGCTCTTCAGCAAGGCATCACTTAGGCTGCCTTAGATGTTTGCAGTTCACTATCACCGCGATGTAGATCAACGTTTATGGTTTAAATTTAAGGAAAAATTGGCCGTCATTAACTGTCAGTCACTATCAAACCGGTGCATTCTTCATGGCAACATTTCTACTAATCAGCCATTTGCAACACTTCACCACTTTCTTCTCATAGTGTAGAAGATATTATTTTGCCTTTACATTGGTATTCAGACAAATGTCCTGATTAGCGCAAGTCTTAAAAAACTTTGACAACATTTTCAGTAATGCTCAGATAACAATGTGACAACAATAGATATTCTGGAAGGTTTGTTGGTGAAAGAAATTGAGGAATAAGCATTGGCCAGAAGATCATTACCATGTAATCTTTTATTTTTTCTGAAAGAGCAGGAGGGCCCTCAGTTTCATCTGACCTGAAAGACACCACCTCTGACAATGCAGCAGTTTCTCAGTACTACACTGGGAGTATCAACTTTAATATTTGTACTGAAGCAAATGCAGAAAGGATGAGGCAACAATTGTCATCATCAAAAGAAACTAGCCCTTTGTCTTTAAGTAATGAGTAAGGAGAAGGTGAATCAGTCAAGGGACTGAAAATTGATTTTGAAAAGAAATCCATTTAGGTTTTCATTGATAGCATGAGCAATTTTAGAAATTCAAATGTTTCCCTTGAGTTATTACTCTGCCAGCTGATAAAAAAAGCTGTATTTCTTCTGCGGACTGCAGAACACCCACCCTAATGGACTGTTTATTGTTGCTGGAAATTTTAACCATGCAAATCTCAAGTCTGTGCTCCCTAAATGCCATCAGCATATGGATTTTGTCATGAGAGGAGGGGACACACTGGATCTTGTTTATACAACTATCCCCAATGCATACAGGGCAGAGCCCTGGCCCCTCTTTGGCTACTCAGACCACATCTCTGTTATGCTAATCCCAGCACACAGACCACTCGTTAGGCATATCAAACCGGTTCTGAAGCAGGTGAAAACCTAGTCCAGCAGGAGCCATTTCAGCTCTTCAAGACTGTTTTGAGCACACTGACTGGTGTGTGTTCAGGGAGGCGGCAACCATAGGTGATTCCATCAACTTAGAGGAGTACATGGCGTCAGTGACTTGCTACATTAGCAAGTGTATTGACAACATCACTTTATCCAAGACCATCAGTTCTTGCCCCAACCAGAAGCCATAGATGACCACAAAGGTGTGTGTGCTGTTGAAGACCTGTGATTCTGCCTTCAGAGCAGATGACAAGGTGGCCCTAACAACAGTGAGGGCCAATCTGTCCCAGGCCATCAAAGAGGCAAAGTGCGCACACGCACAGAGAATACACAGCCATTTTCAGCGATATGCGGAGCATGTGGAAGGACATTCAGGCCATTACCAACCAGAGAACATCATCGCCTGCTTGTGCTGGTGATGCCTCCCTCCTGGATGAGTTGATCAATTTGCATGCATAGTTTGAAGCATGAAATGATGTGGCAGTGAGGAAGACTACACCCCTCCTCCCCCATGGCTAGGTGCTGTGTCTTACAATGGCTGACATGAAGAAGGGCTTTGGCCCAAAATGTCGATTTTCCTGCTTCTCGGATGCTGCCTGACCTGCTGTGCTTTTCCAGCACCACTCTAATCTAGACATGAGGAAACCGCTATGCAGGGTCAACCCACCTAAGGCTGCTGGACCAGATAACATCCCTGGTAGAGTGCCCAGAGGATGCTTTGATATAATGGTGGATGTTCTCAAGGACATCTTTAACATCTCCCTGAGCTGCGCCATAGTTCTAATGTGCTTCAAGGCCGCTACCATCGTCCTCTTGCTGAAGAAGTCTTCTGCATCCTGTCTCAATGACTACTGCCCCGTTGTGCTTATACCCATCATCATGAAGTATTTCGAGAGGTTCATGATGAGACAAATTAAGACCCTACTACCTTTCCTTTATTGGTCAGAGTATTGAGTACAGGAGTTGGGAGGTCATGTTGCAGCTGTACAGGACATTGGTTAGGCCACTGTTGGAATGGACACCCTGCCATTTGCATATCGTCCCAACTGCTCAACAGATGATGCCATTTCCACTATCCTCCACCTGCAGAAGGATGCCAACTTCAGATTACTGTTCATAGACTTCAGTTCTTCATTCAACATTATTATTCCTCAGCACCTGATTACAAAGCTGAGTCTGCTGGGCCTAAATACCTCCCTTTGTAACTGGATCCTGGACTTCCTGACTGGGAGACTTCAGTCAGTCTGGATTGGGAACAACATCTCCAACACCATCACACTGAGCATGCCCCGCCCTAGGTCTGTGTGCTCAGTCCAATGCTGTTCACCCTGTTGACATATGACTGTGCAGCGATGCACAACTCAAACCATATCATTAAGTTCACTGATGACATGACTGCAGTGGGTTCCATTAGCAAGAACAAAGAGTTGGCATACAGAGAGGAGTAGCAGCGGCTAATGGAATGGTGCGGAGTCAACAACTTGTCTCTGAACGTGGACAAAACAAAAGAGATGGTTGTTAACTTCAGGAGGGCATGAAGCAACCACTTTCCTCTGGACATCAACTGCTTACCCGTGGAGATCATGTAGAGCACCAAAGGTCTTGGCATCCACCTGGCAGAGAATCTCACCTGGGCCCTCAACACCAGCTCCATAGCCAAGAAAGCCCAGCAGTATCTCTACTTTCTACGTAGACTGAGGAAAGCCCACCTCCCAGATTCCATCATCGTCACATTCTACAGAGGGTTCATTGAGCTGCTGCATCACTGCCTGGTTCAGGAATTGCACCGTCTCGGTTTGTAAGACCCTACAACAGACAGTGAGGACAGCTGAGAGAATCACCGGAGTCTCACTTCCCTCCATTACAGATATTTACACCACACACTGCATCTGCACGGCTAACAGCATTGTGGACGACCCCACACATACCCCATTCAAACTCTCCTCCCACCTGCCTTCTGGTAGAACATACTGATCTCTCACAGGCAGACTTTGCAACAGTTTCTTCCCCAAACCATCGGGCTCCTTAGCACTGTATGATCACACTCTATTCCATCTGTAATTCTTTGCATGACTTTACAAATTGCTGCTAAAACAATGGTTTATTAATGATCATTCATTATTACACTGTTATTTGTTCACCTCTGTGCCTATAGTCTTGCCTTGTCAGGAATTATCATGCTGCATGTTTTGCATTTCTCTTATGCACTTTATGCTGCCTTGTGTATGACTGTACTTTCATGTAATTTGTGTGGTCCAGCACCTTGGTCCTTGAGGAACGCTGTCTCGTTTTTACTGTATTGTTTGTATATAGTAGAAATGAGAAATAAAGCAACTCTTGACTCTTGGCACGTGTCATGTGAACAGTTTCAAGCATGTACCAGTACAACAAGAAAATGAATTTTTATGGCATCCTTAATGTAGTAAAAATCCCAAAGGTTGTCACAAAATCATAAACTAAAAAAAAATACTCAGTCAAAAAGACAGGGCAGCTTTGCAAAGTAATTTTTTAAAGAAGGGGAGACAGACGCAGAGGGGTGTGTAGCTTCAAGAAGGGAAAATAGTTGAAAGCACAATTCCAGGAGTAGTTCAAGGTAGGGAACAGACAAGAGTCTGCAAATAATTCTTTCAGTGCAAGCAGAAGGCTATGTTTTCTCACTATGTAAGTTCATTTCTCGGCTTCTTTTTCTGAATCTTGCCCAAACAAGCTAGCGGATTAGCTTTTGGTTTTTCTGTCAGGTAAATGTAAACTATTTAAATTGTTACCAATTATTTAACCTACCGTGAACTTCTTGCTTTATTTCAGAGAGACAGCCTACATCAGATAAAGTCAGACAAAGATTAACAACACGTGTGCATTTTTGTTTATACTTAGAAATTCAAAACAGTGACTCTTTATTGAAAATACATTTTGCTCAGTGGATAGTGTCTTACTTAGTTTTCCAAATGATTTTGAATGGAGCAGGAGGAAAATTTGAATTACTCTTGCTGGATTTTGCTAGCAGGGTTTTCTCTATAAATGTCTAGCTTCTTCCTGAGTATCTGTTCGCCATATTAATCACAGCTAGTCTGTCCACCCCCTCTTTATCTTTACGACAACGTAGTTAATGATCACCCTCGTCTGAGCCAACTTAATATTCATGGTTTCAATACTTGTGGCATTGAAACAAATTGGCAGGTTGGAAGGTGCTGGCAATGATATGTACTAAAGCTCACCCAGTCTCTGGGTGAACAGCCTAGCAGAGGCTGAGAAGCTTGCCAAAATGTTATAGTGATTGTCAGGTCAAGAGATTGCATTAGATTAGGAACAGATATTTGTGGGAGATGCAAATTCACTCACTCTCGAGCAATGTCCCAATTCTACACAAACAAAAGATCAATGGTGTTATCTTTGCATTAAAGAATGAGATATTTTCTTAATTAATCTGCCTTTCGTTTGAACATATATTAATATTGTGGCTTACAAATCACTTTACCCTCATTGCTATACAGAACAAAATCTGTCCTTACATGGTGAAAACCCAATACTGCAAGTATACATACAAGTTTTATGTTGCAAATTGGTCTGAATCTCCCACAGAATTATCTTCAAACTCTTTAGCTAGGCTCAATTTGGTGTGACAGTTGATGGGCTGAAATTTGACATTTAATCTCATGACTCACTGAGCCAATGTACTAGATGAATGACTCTCTTCAAGAAATGATGAGAATGAATTAGACTATTTCACAACATAAGATTTATTCAGTTTTCAACAAAGTATTTCAACAAAACTTGACACCAGTGGCACAACAACTGCACTGAAAGAGGTAATGTACATTAAAACTTTATTTAAATGTATAATGGAATATTATAATAGTTTTTGATCTTACTGATTAATGTAAGTATGAATGTGAGAAGAAATAAATCAAAAAGGCATCTCTTGCAGATATTTACTTTTCATATCTTTGCTGTCATTTAGAATTGAATTGAATTGAATTGAATTGAATTGAATTGAATTTATTGTCACGTGTACCGAGGCACAGTGAAAAGCTTTGTCTTGCGAGCAATACAGGCAGATCACAGCGTTAAGTAGCACAAAAAAGTAAATAATAGGTAAACAGCAGCAAAACCAAAAACACAGGTACAGTTAAGAGCTTGTGAGTCTATTCAGTATTCTAACAACAGTAGGGTAGAAACTGTTTCAAAACCGGCTGGTGTGCATGTTCAGGCTTCTGTACCTTCTCCCCGATGGTAGAGGTTGTAGAAAAACATTGCCAGGGTGGGATGGATCTTTGAGTATGCTGACGGCCTTTCCTTAACAGTGGGCCTGGTAAATGGATTCTATAGATGGGAGGTTGGCCTTTGTGATTGTCCGGGCTGAGTTCACCACTCTCTGTAACCATCTCCGATCTTGAATGGTACAGTTGCCATACCAGGTAGTGATACATCCAGTCAGAAGGTCTTGATGGCGCACATATAAAAGTTGGCAAGGGTATTCACCATCATGCCAAATATCCTCAGCTACCTGAGGAGGAAGAGGGTCTTTGGGTCTTTGTAACCAGTGCATCCACATGAAGAGTCCAAGAGAGCTTGTTGTGGATGAGCACTCCTAGGATCTTGACACTCTCCACTCATTCCACCTCTGTGCTGTTAATGTGGAGGGGGGCATGACTAACATCCCGCTGGAAGTCAATAATGAGTTCCTTGGTTTTGCTGGCATTGAGAGCTAGGTTGTTCTCAGTGCACCATTTTTCCAGGTCTTCCACCTCCCATCTGTGGACTGTTTAGTCGTCATCTGAGATTCGACCGACTATGGTGGTGTCATCACCGAACTTGTAAATGGCATTAGTCTGGTATTTGGTGACGCAGCCATGTGTATACAGTGAGTACAGTAGGGGCTGAGTATGCACCCCTGGGAGGCTCCAGTGTTGAGTGTTAGTAAAATGAAATATTATCCCCAATCTTCACAGACTGTGACCTGTGGGTCAGGAAACTGAGGATCCAGTTGCAGAGAGTGGGGCTTAGTCCGAGATCACTAAGTTTAGTAATCAGCCTCGAGGAGATAATAGTGTTGAAGGCTGAACTGTAGTCAATGAGTAAGATTCTTATGTAGCTGTTCTTAGTGTCAAGGTTTTCTAGAGAGGAGTGAAGGGCAAGTGATATGGCATCTGATGTGGATCTGTTTATCCGATAGGCAAATTGGAGTGGGTCAAAAGCAGTGGGGATGCTGGAGTTGATTAATGCCATGACCAGAGCTTAAAAATGTGTTGCTGGAAAAGCGCAGCAGGCCAGGTAGCATCAAAGGAACAGGAGAATCGACGTTTCGGGCATAAGCCCTTCTTCAGCTCTGATCTCCAGAATCTGCAGTCCTCACTTTCTCCCTATGCCATGACCAACCTTTCAAAGCACTTCATGACCACTGAAGATAGGGCCACTGGAGGGTAGTCATCGAGACATGCTGCATGAGCCTTCTTAGGCACAAGGATTATTTTGGCCCTGTTGAAACAGGCAGGGACAGTGACCTGCTGCAAGGAGAGGTTGAAGATGTCCGAAAAGACCTTTGTCAGTTGATCTGCACATGCTCTGAGTGCACGGACAGGTACTCCATCTGGTCCCATTGCTTTCCTTGGATTCACATGAAGGAAAACTGATCTGACCTCTGATGCAGTGATTGCTGGGATAGGTTCGCCAGGACTTGTCGGAATAGGTGTTACCTCTCCGCCAAAATTCTGCTCAAAGGAGCATAGATGACATTGAGAAGGTCTGGGAGGGATGTGTCATCGTCTGCTATCTTGCACTGTCTCTTTTTAGAACCTGTGATGTCATTCAGTCCTTGGCATAGTCGCCGGGTGTCAGTTTAGAAAAGTCTCTAAACTGTCAAGTAATATGAGCAAATACCTATCCCTTTCATTACCATTCATTGTCATGGCTGATTGCAAACATGTAGCATTTATGAATTGGTCCATTAGCCCAATGTTTGGTTAAAGACTTTAGACCCAGTGAGGCAAAGTGGCATTTCTGGGAAACTGGGAACAGCTGAAGAAACCAACAAGACCAGACGCAGAGCGGTCTAGTTGAAAACCATTGCAAAATATCAGCAATTTATTTTGCTTCTAGATCCAGTCAGCCAGCTGCATTGAAAGTTGAATGAAAGCTCTTGCTGATATTGCCGAGTAATTGCAAGGGGAGGAGGCTTGCTCTCAGGAGATTGGTTTGGAACTGGCGAGGGGAGAGGGTCATGAAAAAGGTTTGAAATAAATTCTGTGGCCAGTGATGGCAGTGAGAAGCGAGAGGCTACACTTCATAAATAACAAGTTGAAGGCCTCAAGGAAATGGTCCTGCTTCTACTGAACCACAAAAAATGTCCCGCCGATTTTGATTTTTGGAGCATGCAGCTCCTTTAAATATTTTGCACTGTAATTTAAAGAAGCCAACTGGTATGTGACCTGGGTGGAAACCTTTGGTTTGCTGACTGGTCACACAGCAAGCGAGAATATTACACACAAGGAGTGCTGTAAAAGAAACTTTTAAACCAGTTATGAAGCAGGTGGCAATTGATTTAATACATTATTGATATTTCTCACCTCCTCATGGCAAGAAACAAAAACTCCACAAAACCTGCTGCAATTAAAATTGCAATGGCTGGTAATTTGCAGCTTACATGCCTCCATTTTTAGATTTCAAATCATCCCCACCATATCAACGCGTGTGTGTGTTTCTGTGTGGTAGGGTATTTGGGGCAGTAGACAAATAAGGGAAAAGGTGTCAGTATCAAAGCCTTAGGTGTATGGATGTGAAATGACTTGTTCAAATTAATGGTTGAATACCATATATGTTTTCCAACTTGTTAAAATATAACAAGCCCGTTGTATCAGGAATATCAGACCTGTATTTAATTATAGAAATGTCAAAGAAAGAAACATATCAATAATACAATTATGAATGTTTAAGTACTTCACACCTTGGCCACTATTATAGGAAGTGCTCCTCCCCTTCTCCCATGTGCTGTACATTGGTTACTGAGATGGTATCAAATCTAATTTCTCATTGATTTCTTTAGGAATTGGATCACTTTCTAGTTCTTTACAGCATGCTAGCTGGAAAAATAACAATGAATTGATGTGCTTGGTTAGTTTTGACGTGAATGGGAAACTGAGCCTGCTAAGGTCTCACGTGGCTGTATAGAAATGCCGTCACTAATACGTTGTAGCTAATGATAATGCACAGGTTATCTGAAACTGAGATCGGTGCTGTTGCAATTGTCTAAACAATCGGATTAGAACTGACAAAACACAGATTAGATTCTTTTAATATAAATGTACTGTAAAAAGATTAATCAATCATTTTGAATATTGATTTGCATATCCTTTGTATTAATATTTAGAAATGTAAGTTTCAACCAGTTTGATTTTGAGTTTCCCTGTGTATAAGATCAGAACCATGACACAGAATTGCACACAGGTGCCAGCCCATTATTGTGGTTATCTTTAATACTGAAGGCAAGCAATGCAGAAAACATAAGACTCAGTGTCATTCCAGCGCTTAATCTGAGAGCTTTTTTTTTATTTCTTTAATTAGCACCACATAAATTGTACAGCCAAATCTATACAACTTTGCATCATTAGGATTTTAGGAATTGGTCAGGGCATGGGAGTGCATGGATGTTCGTGAGGCAATGAGGCAATGCACACATAATGAATTTTCCAGAAAAAAAAGCTTATATCAACTTCAGCCTGGGAAATGGTGTTAGAATATGGGAACTAAAAATAGTGTTCAATTTACACCAATGTTTTGGATTAACTCAAATTCATTTTATTATCAAGCTGACATACTTTAATATTTGAACTTCAGTTATGAATTCAAATAGATCGAATCATTTGACCACAAGTCTTTAAATATAAATTAATGATTTGAACAAAACAACACTTTCTAAATACATTTTCCCCATGTTATGATGTCCCACACTGTACCTGCACACAATACTGTGTCAGTTATACAATTTTCTGCATCATCAGAATGCAAACAGTCTTAAAACAACCAAAACATGATTATCTGAATCAATTTTATTCTGATATGAATTAGAATTTTATTTTATATGTTGCAATGCCAACTGTTATTGATGTATGTCACTCCACTGTTTCCTTTCCCTGACTGAGTCTAAAATCTTCCCTGGTGTATAGTGGTAGAAGAAAATCACTAGCAAGTCTTAATATGATGAGGATTTTGCCTTAAACAAGATATAGTTTATTGAATGATGGCAATCAGGTATATTAGTAACTTCAATATTGTTACAAAGACTATGAGGAGACCTCAAAACATAGGTCATCACTCTCCAAGATCCTAAACTATTCTGCCTTTCCCCAACAAGTTCATCAGACTGGGTAGAGTTTAATGCAGTCTCCAATATCAGCCATTTCAGAACTGCTATACAGCTATTCTGTGCAGGTACCTTTTATAAACGAAATTGCAAAGCCATCTAACAGCTTGCTTGATACTGAACTCCCTGAGGTATTGATCTGAAGTTAATGGTTAATCCATATATTATGAATGGAAGATTGCAGTATCAGCTAAAGTGTCAATGCTGTCCTTTCAATGTTACTTGTAAAGGCATCTTACCAAGGTGTATAATTTAAAAGTAAAATGGAAGCATTTAGGAAGTGATTTATGCCTTCTCACATGATTATCTATTCTCTCAAACTGATGATTTTGATGTTGTTCCTAAAATTCTGATTAGAGTCATAAAGTCAAAGAGATGTACAGCACAGAAACAGACCCTCTGGTCCAACTCGTCCATGCTGACCAGATATCTCAACCCAATCTAGTCCCACCTGCCAGCACCTAGCCCATATCCCTCTGAACCCTTCCCATTCATATACCCATCCAGATGCTTTTTAAATGTTGTAACTGTACTAGCCTCCACCACTTACTACTTATTGGTTGCTCATTCCATACACACACCACCGTCTGTGTGAAAAGGTTGCCTATCAGGTCCCTTTTAAATCTTTCCCCTCTCACCTTAAACCTATGCCCTCCAATTCTGGACTCCCCCATCGCAGGGAAATGACTCATCTATTTACCCTGTCCATGTCCCTCATAATTTTAAAAACCTCTAAAAGGTCAGCCCTCAGCTCTGACGCTTCAGAAAAAACAGTCCCAGCCCATTCAGCCTCTCCCTGTAGTTCAAACCCTCCAACCCTGGCAACATCCTTGTTAGTCTTTTCTGAACTCTTTCAAGTTTCACAACATCCTTCCTATAGCAGGGAGACCAGAACTGCACACAGCATTCTAGAAGTGGCTGAACCAATGTCCTGCACAGCCGCAACATTAGTGAATAAACTTTACTTTACAAAATATACTTTTGCATATTTCATGTATAAGAATAGTTTAGCGAGGCTGTGCTCCTAGAATGTAGACAGCTTAGGAGTGCTTTTTGGTGGAGCATTGGACAAGGGTGTTATAACCTTGTCAAACAAGGTCTTGACTATCTTGTTGATATATCCGACTCTTCCAGCTGAATTGAC
Organism: Chiloscyllium plagiosum; assembly: GCF_004010195.1. Lineage (NCBI taxonomy): Eukaryota > Metazoa > Chordata > Chondrichthyes > Orectolobiformes > Hemiscylliidae > Chiloscyllium > Chiloscyllium plagiosum. The sequence continues at coordinate 24,738,635 of NC_057722.1, read as the reverse complement.
CATTAACTGGACTATGGTGCATCCTTCTAATGGGAAAATCAGCTCTACATTTTAATTTACTAAATTAAAGAGGAATCTCAGAAAACAAACTCCTATATTTTTCATTAGTTGTTCTTGCTCTTTTCTTCAATATCTTTCTCCAAAAGTCATTTCTGCCAACATTTTGGTGTGAATTAAGGGAACAGCAGTCATGAAACCTGCTTAGCAAGACAACCAATTGTAGTTATGTTTATGCAATTCTTGTGTGCTTTTAAGATGATTAACATTTTCCAGTTGCTTCTCAGAATGTTGAGATTATTGCAAATTCAGACAATTATATGAATATACAGGAAAAACACCTGGAGATTATTGTCAATTAACATACTGCCTTTAACATCTAGGACAGAGGCTTGATTCGGTCCTATGCTAATGTAATTGAAGTATTTTTCTTTGCTAACAAGTCCCATGTGAAGTGGATTTAGGATCACATTTAATTTAAAACAATAGCTGGTGGGTGTGAATCTACAACACATCTGCCCACAACTCATTCTAACTTGCTACTGAATCAATAATCTAATTTAATAAAGCCATAAAGTTAGCTGCTGTGGGAAAAGGAGACAGTCAGATAGCATTGAGAAGGAAATAAATCCTGGACTGGTTAAAGGCAGAATTGTTGTATAATGTCTCACATAGTGTAAGCATGTTAAATACCTTTTAGAAACCTGATCATGATATCATCATTGTATCACAGCACATGACCTGAGGGCAGAAAGGTCTCAGGCTCCATCTTAACTCAGGCCATTTGAAGCATAATGGAAGAAAGCTCCACTTTGTATCCAAATAGCATAAAGTTAGCCCAGACATCGAGTTGCCTGTGAAACTAATGATTGTGTATAACAGTGAGCTGAAATAAACATTATTGGATTTTTCAACAACACCTTATACAAGTCTAGATTCTGACACTTTGTGAGATAGCATAAGCGTTACCCTATATCAGGTAAATACACCCTTTTGCAGGAATACCACACACTATTGTTAGCAATGATGACATTATAGAAGAGATCAACTGGACAACAGCCCCAGACATTTGGTTATTTAGCATCATTAGTTTTTGTGAGCACTGAAGACAGAGCTAATATATTTCTGATTCAAAACTAGCATACTCGAAGCTCGAAAAAACTTCTACTAATTAAGTTACATATATGAAAAGCTGAAGGTACAGTCCTGTGCAGAGGCAGTGAATACTGTATTTCTCTGTCTCTCCTCTCCAAAGAGAAACAAACTGACAGCCTGTTGGTCCAATTTTTTTGTCTTCATAAAATGACAGTTCAGTATCCTCACCGCAGAACTACAAAGTTCTAAAAGAAGATATAGCTAATGAAACAGTAAATAGTGGTGCTGTACATTAACAAGCCTACTTCTATCCATAGGTTAGTTGGATTTACTGTTTTCTGTCACCAATTTGGCACTTCAGGAAGGTCACATGCCATCATCATTCCTTATTTGGCATGAATATCATAGGCATGGCATGCATATATATTCTTTCTGTCTGCCAAGAACAGGACCCTGTTTATTTAAAATATATGGTTTTCAGGACAAACATGTGTGCTATGCTGTGTGCATGACTGACAATTCTAAATTATTTATCAGTGTAATTCCTAACACATTCATGATTATCTCACAAATGTTGTCCATTTATAGAATCATATCTGGTTTTGGACGCATTGTGGCAAGCATGGGCTGGGATGTTGTGGTCAGAATTTTGCTTGTTACAACCAAAGGTGCATGCTGTTTATCACGACCTGTCAGCCTTTGCGACATATGGCATACATTCCTGGTTTTTAAGATACCTGAATAGGATACATCAAAACCATCCTGTGGGATAACGGCTAGCCTGATTGGATTATTTTTCTCTCTCTCTCTCTCTCTCTATCACATAAATTCATGGAAAGCCTTATGCGTCCCTCTTAGTCCTAAAAAGGCCAAGTCTGCCTCAGATTACCTGAGAAAGGTAACAATAAGGTATCCCAAAGGTTTGAGCAAACAGGTGTAGTAGAAATACGAGTAGCAGCACACGTAGTGTATCCCACTAACTGCTGTCAACCCAAAGAGGCATTCTGACTATGACACAAAAGAGTAATATGGAAGATGAATTTTCAGTGCCAAATGATGCTAGGTCTCCAGGCTTTTCATCCAAAAGATTGGAGATCTTATCACAGAGCATGTTCCTCTGGTTGGTCATCAACCTGCCTAGTTAAGATTAGAGTGGTGCTGGAAAAGCACAGCAGGTCAGGCAGTATCCAAGGAGCAGGAAAATCAATGTTTTGGGCAAAAGCCCTTCATCAGGATTTTTGACTCTAATCTCCAGTATCTGCAGTACCCATTTTTGCCAACCTGCCTAGTTAAACAGTTAAACAAAGCTAGGCTAGTTACTGTCAAACAGCACTAATGGGTGCATTCTCCATGACAACATCTTTACAACACTAGAGTTGTCCAAGTGAAAGACAAATGTCAGAAGATGACCACACTTTCTATATTGTTAGTCTCATACACCATGTCAATGATGTAAGGAAATCAGAAGCTTTGTCACTCATTAATATCTTATGTCCTGATAAGGCAGGACAATACATCCTAAAAGCTATCATTGATAAAGGAGCTAGTGTTAAAATTTTACCACTACACATCCTGAAAGACATGTGCTGAAGCAAGTAGCAATCCATGATACTGTTGATGAGATTTCATTTGACACCATAAAAAATAAATACTTCCAGGGGAAAGCAGTGGATGTAATATATTTGGATTTCCAGAAGGCACCGCAGATAAGGTTATTTCATACGATACCAGCACATGATGTTGGTGATAGTATATTAGCATGGAGAGAGAATCAGCTAACTAATAGAAAACAGAATTAGGATAAAGGGGCCATTTGCAGGATGGTAACCAGTAAGTGGTGGAGTTTTACATGGATCAGTGCTGGGACCACAATTATTTACAATGTATACAAAGTGGCTGAGGAAAGTGAATGCACTCTTGCCAAATTTGCAGATGACACAAATATAAGTGGGAATGCAAGTGGTGAAGTTAACAGAAAGAGGCTGCAGTGGGAAATAGGCAGGTTAAGTGATTGGGAAAATACTTGTCAGATAGAATATTATGTGGAAACATCTGATGTAATGCATGTTGACAGGAAGAGTAGCAAAGCCTGAATATTATTTAAATGGAGCAAGACTGCAGGAAGCTTCAGCACAGAGGAATTTAGCATTCTTTGTACAGGCAAGCGTATAAGTTCATATTTTAATAAGGAAAGCAAATAGAATGCTGGCTTTTATTTCAAATGGAATGGAGTGTTAAAACAGGGAAGTAATGGTAAAACTATACAAGGCACTAGTTCGACCATACCTGGAATGCTACTTAGAAGAAAGAGGGGGAATCTCATAGAAACCTATAAAATTCTAACAGGACCAGACAGAATAAATGCAGAAAGGCTCTGGACTCCCCAATCACCAGGGAGTCCAGAGCCAAGGGGTCACAGGAAAGCCACACACACAGGCCAAGTCCTGAACTACGAAAGCAACCACCCCAACACACACACAAAAGAAGTTGCATCAAGGCACTGTTCAAAAGGGCCACAACACACTGCAGTATACCAGAATTGCAAAAAGGCGAAGAAGAACACCTCTATAATGTATTCGCCAAAAACGGATACCCACGGAATTTCATCAACAGATGCCTAAGGGAAAGACAACGGAACGAGGACATGCCGCAACCCAAAGGACTAGCCACACTACCATACATCAAGAGCATTTCCGAACTGACAGCCAGACTCTTGCGACCACTAGGACTCATAACAGCACACAAACCAACAGCCACTCTCAGACAACAACTCACCAGAACGAAGGACCCGATACCCAGCATGAGCAAAACCAATGTAGTGTACAAAATCCCATGCAAGAACTGCACAAAACACTACATAGGACAAACAGGAAGACAGCTAATGATCCGCATCCATGAACACCAACTAGCCACGAAACGACACAACCAGCTATCCTTAGTAGCCACACACGCAGATGACAAGCAACATGAGTTCGACTGGGACGACACTACGATTATAGGACAAGCCAAATAGAGAACAGCCAGGGAATTCCTAGAGGCATGGCACTCATCCACAGATTCAATCAATAAACACATCGACCTGGACCCAATATACCGACCACTGCAACGGACAGCTGGAACTGATAACCGGAAGCGGCAGAGACAAACCATCATAAATGCCAGATGAAACATCATAGAAGCGCTTCACAGGAGGCTCCCAAGCACTGAGGATATCACCTAGACAGGGGCGAAACATCTGCAACACAGATTCCCAGCTCGGCGAACAGAACCACAACAAATACTCAAATTTCCTGCTGGTAAATGATATCTCATTATCTGTGACCAACACTTCTGGGAGTCGTGAATTGCAAAAGATGTGCACAGTTTTCCTATCATTGTCCCTATGTTTGACGAATGAACTGTATGCATGTCCAGCCACTTTGACTGGGTGTCAAGAATGACTAACAACATTGATCCCATGAAAAGACCTGCATAGCTGATGGGTGTCCAAGACCAGGCTTTACCCAGCCATTCCCACAAATGTGCTGCTTGTGGTAATTTCTGGGCATTGCCCCACCATAATTCTCTTCTCATTTTGGAACCCCTGGATGACACTGATGGAGTTCAACCTGTACCTGGTGGTGACCTTTGCTCAGGACAATCACTCTTGGTCCTCATAATAATATGCCGTCCTGTACTGTAATCTAGTCTCTCCAGGTCCAAAAACGTTTCAACTCTGGTTATGACAGTCTTTTGGTTTCCCCATCATTACCAGCTGTTTCAGTTTTACCAGCACCAGATCTTCCTGCATTCAAAGTTCAATATGGTCAGCTGTGACTAGAAGTGTGTCCAGAAAATTTACAGACTCTTCCATTGGCAGTACCCCCGGTGATGTAGCTGCCAATGGGAGGCAGCTCAGTGCATCCACATTTGCTACTTGGCCTCCCAGACTGCGTTCCAACTTCTAATTAAACATATTTAGTATTAGAGCCCACTGCTGAAATTGGCCTGAAGTCATGAGTGGTACTGCCTTGTCTTCTTTAAGTAAACCTAGCAGAGGTATGTGGTCTGTTATTACTACAAATTTGTATTTGTAAAAGTATTGTTGGAACTTCCTGACTCCAAATATGACAGCCAAAGCCCTTTTCTTTATGGGCTTATTTATGCTCTGCATTAGCCAAAGTTCTGGATGCATAGGCTATCGGGCATTCCTCTCCATTGGACCACCTATGAGCTAATACTACCCCGATCCCATATGGGAGGCATCACATGTCAATACCAGATCTCACTTGGTATCATAGTGTGCCAACATCTTAGAGGATGATAGCTTTTTCTTCACTTCCCTGAAAGCTATGGCTTGGCTCAGTGACCATTTCCAAGGCTGACCCTTTGTTAAGAGTTGAGACAAAGGTGGCAGGATGGAGGCTAAGTTATGTCTGAACTTTCCATAATAGTTCACCAGCTCAAGGAAAGACCTAAGCTCCAGTGGAGACAGGGACCTGGGGCACCTTCAATCATCTTCTCGTTATCTTCCAAAAGGTGTAACACAGTTTTCTCAACTGTGTAGCCCAAGTAGGTCAGTTGGGGTGCCTGGAAAATACATTTTCCCCTTCTAAAGCGGACACCCTCCTGGGTGACCTGGTCCACATCTAAGGTCTATGTCTAAATTCTCTAAGTGCTCATTTTTGGTTTTCCCTGTTATAAGCACATCATTATCGTGATCTGGGATAAATCTTGTAAAATGTTCTTCACTGTCACCTGAAAAATTGCACAGGCTGATGATAGCACAAATGGCAGTCTCATATACTGGTATTAAATGTAACGTACTTCCGGGGATCCTCATCTAACCGCAATTGCAAGAATGCATGGTTCATATTCAGCTTTGTGAAGGACAGCCCCTCTGCCAACTTTGTGTATAAATCCTCCAGGTATTTATCCAACTGGGAAAAGCAGTGTTTGCTGAAAATCTCCACAAAGGCCAACCGACCAGTTGGTCTTCACAATCAGTATGACCGAAGCAGCCCATTTCCCAACCAGGACTTCTTTGATAATTCCTTTGCTTTCCAGCCTCCTGATTTCTGCCTCTACTTCTTTCCCATTAGGCAAATGGCACTTGGCTGGCCTTGCAGAATCATGGAATTGCTTCCTGGTCAACATGCAAATTGACCTCGGCTCCTTTAATAGTTCCTAGACATTCCTGAAAAACATTCAGGAATTTAATTAGGAAACCACTCAGGCAGCTATTTTCCAATCGAAAAATGTTGAGTCAATCTAGGTGAATCTTTCTCAACAATTTTTGCCCCATCAGGCTTGGGCCCAAGCCTTTTACTACAATCAGTGGTAACTGACCAAGCTGCTTCTCATAAGAGACCAGAACCGAAGTTGTACCCTTATTCTGTAAAGGTTACGCAGTGTAGGTTCTCAGTCCAGACAATGTCTTGTGCAAACATAAGGGTTGGAGCCAAGAGTGAATTTTGTTAAAGACTGGTTCTGTGGTCACTGAAATGGCCTCACCATTATCAATCTCCATTCAAAACAGATGGCCATTTAACCAAACATTGAGTGGTTCTGATTTCGATGTTGCTCAGCAGTTTAACTGTTCCAAACCAGATATAAATGGACTTTCCAGGCTGCGCACTATCGTGGATAGTGGCCTTTGATTTCTCTTCTTAATTTAGGTCTAGCGAGACTCTTTTGCTGTTCCAAATCTGTGTACTGGCAGCAAGTACAATGGCTTGCTGGCCTGCATCCTGAAGAAGGTTTTAAGCATTTGGTTGAGGCTTGGCTTGGTTTTGGGGTTTTGCTGTGGGCTGACCTAGGGTCCCTCTGTTCAGGGTATGTCCTGAGTGAGGCTGTGCAATTGCCTTCACTTAAGCGGTGTTCCCTAAGCTCAGTCGGCCTGGTGAGGGTGTCCACTTCAAAAGGAATACCCTGCAACTCATATGCTCCACTTGCCACATTTTCTAATGATAAAGCCAGTTATAGTACCTGTTGAAGAAAGGTTGAGCTTCCTCTAGTAGATGCTTTTGTATGTTTGCATCATTAATCCCATGTTTTAGTATCTAGTGCCCTAGGAATGTTAGGCTCCTAACAACCGAAAAAGCTCTGGGTCCACAAGCTGTCAGGAAAATTACTCGTTGCTTTTCATCTGTCCCAATATCATTTGCCCAGGTAAAAAAATAACACATTCTTTCCGCTTTCTGAGTCCAGTCATCGACGGCAGGATCGAATAAGTCAAGCTTCCCAAATAACAGCGTAATGCCAGAAATGCTTACCCCAACTCAAAGACAACAGTTGCGAGCAAATTTCTTTAGAAGTGTGCTTTTCTCTCATTGCCACTGAAATACCTCCACAGAGGCTGGTGTCTGTCACTAAGTTACCCTGTCTAGAGTGCTTGATACTCATCCAGCTCCCTCAGAAGCAGCTCTCAGAAGAAAAAACAGGATGTCTGACATTCCTGTTTTTATCTGTCCACCAGGGATCCCTGATTAACAGCCCCAATCAGGGAACTCATATTTTGTGAGGTCTACCTGGCTGACCCCCATGACAGTCACTACACTCCTCACGTGGGATTTGGCTTCCTTGGACTGTATTTACCCAGCCATGTCTCCCTCTTCAGCTTCTTGCTCACTGGAAGTCAAACGTGTCATTCAGGATTTACTTTCTATAGAGAATCCAAAACATTATGACCCCTGCCAACACCTCAAGTCCTGCCGCACTTACCTTCAGCTGGTCTCTCTTTTAACATCCAGGCCATTGGGTCCAATTGCAGGCAGCCCACTTTAGAAAAGATTTGAAGTTCTGGAGATGAAACAGTGGAGATTTAATGGAATAGTTCCAGTGCTGATGAATTATAATTATGTAGACAGACCGGAATATTTGGGGTTGTTTCCCCTTGAAGCCCAGAAGGTTAAGGGGAAATTTGATAGAAGTGCTCAAAATCACAATGCACTTAGATAAAGTAAATAAAGATGAATTGGTTCCAATGACTAAAAACTTGATACCCAGAAGGCACAGATGGAAGATGATTGGCAAAAGAATACAAGGCAACTTGAAAATCTTTTTACACAAGTGGTTTGGATTTGAGATGCACTGCCTGAAGGGCTGGTGGATACTGATTCAATCGTAGCCTCTTTAGGGAATTGGATAAATAGTTGAAAATGAAAAATATGTGTGGATATATGGAAGAGTGGGAAAGTGGAACTAACTGGATTGTTCTTGGAAAGACCTGGCACAGCAGTAATGGACCAAGTGTCCTCTTCTGTATTGTGCTATTCTATAATTGTATAATTCTGGATGGAAATGGCAATGAGGGTATAGACAATTGATTTGGTTCTTCCTAACGCTTAGCTAGGGGAAATTGAAGCTTATCCAAGACTGGATGCAAGACAAGCTGCCTGACATCACATGGCAATGAAAGGTCATGTGAAGTAGTTTAGAGGCAGAATTATCATTGTAGATACAGCAAAAACTTTATCGCTCCATTATATTCCACCTTTTATCATCAGTGATATATCAAAATGTGAGCATCTATGAGAGAAAACATTCAATCTTTGCTCAGATGCAGATGAGTAAATAGCTTATTGATTTAAGTCCTTCCTAAATTCCAAATCATGCAGTGAAGTGTCCTTTTTGGTTTGTTTGTAAACAGCATGTCCAATACACATGGACTGAGTAAAGTGAGTCCAGAAACTTTTACAATTTTCTTGCTCTATAGTCAAACTATTCCCTGGAAGTAGTCAGGATGGGGAGGAAGCATCTGTCCAACTTTTAAAGCCACTTATTTCGAAAAGGGTGATTCATATACGTGAGTTCTTTGGGTGATGCTCACTGTTCAGCTCTCACAATGATCTACGGAGCATTCTGATCTCCCTCAGCTCGTGGCCTTTTTTTTCCATTCTTTAGATTAAGAACATCTGAGTTCCGGATGTTTGGAATCTGAACATAAAATGAATCCAATAGTTTTCCATCTCACACATTCCTGGTGCTGTCTGGGTGGTTTTGTTCTGTTAATAAATAAATAAATTGTTAGAGGCATCCATATTTAAAACAAAAGCACAACAGACTTTCAAAGCGGCAGCACCAAAAATGGTATGTCAAAATGTTACAAATTAAGTGAGTAAACTATGCTGAAACTATTGATGAGAAGGCCCCACTACATTCATGGGCTTGGCAATCAAGTCATTCTACAAACAGAGCTGGCTCCAGATGCACAATTATCTGATTGAAACATAATCTGATCCAAGTACAGCATTCCAACCTAAAATCACTCTCATTCCTCTCATTATACACAACTGCTAATTCAGACATAACAATGACTCGTGGGCAATTTGTGTTCTTAATGTTTGACACACAGGATTCTGTCAGTTTGATATATGTTTGCTGCTTTGTTCAGATGAACAGCGTCTTGTAAATTGGCCTTATGTTTAGCTCTTCTTGCCACTGTTCTTTAACATAGTCATACCAAAGGGAACTCACTTTCTTTCATTTCCTGTAAACAATAAAGACATGAGTTTATCCTCTCACAGGGGCCTATAGCCAGTGAGGCCTCTATTAACATTTCTCTGCAATAGTTGTTAGCAATAAGCCTGGAATGGCTCTCACCCCAGGAATTATGGACTGGGCTACTCCTTTGCAGACTGTAGCACTTTAGGTATCAATACAGCTGTGACCTTTAAAGGTCCTGAGTTTCACTTTGTTGGTTTAAATATAATATCCAGGCTGATATTTCAGTACAGTATACATGGGTGGGGTGGTACACTGTTGAAGATACAATGAATTTAGCTTAAAACTGAGTCTACCTTCATTTTCAGTTGTACATGAAAAATCGCTATTTTAATTGAGAAGAACTATGCAGTTTTCATGATGTCCAGGCCAAAAACACTAATATAACTAAACATAACGTGGTAGCATAATGGCTCAGTGGTTAGCACTGCTGCCTCACAGCGCCTGGGTCTCAGGTTTGATTCTAGTATTGGGCAATTGTCTGTGTGGAGTTTGCATATTCTACCCGTGTCTGCATGGGTTTCCTTCGGGTGCTCCAGTTTCCTCTCAGAGTCCAAAGATGTGCAGGTTAGGTGAATTCGCCATGCTAAATTGCCCATAGTGTTCAGGGATGTGTAGGCTAGGTACATTAGTCAGGGGAAATGTAGGATAATAGGGTAGGGGAATGGGTCTAGGTGGGTTACTCTTCAGAGGGTCGGTGTGGATGTTATGGGCCAAATGGCATGTTTCCACAATGTAGGGATTCTATGAGCACTAATATAGGTTAACCTGTCATTATTTGGCAGTGGGATGTAATGAGGTTGTGAAAGATGCTATACAAGTCTTTCTTTATCTTTCTTTTTAACTGAGACTATTGGCTTAACATATGTGAAACCGAATCAGCATCCTCCATTACCAATAAAATGCAACATGCTGATATTTCAATGTTGTATTCCAAGACCATGTGCTCTCATATCACTTAGACATCATATGTCAGGAGAATTCATGCAGTGATTTCAGAGTAGATCGAAGCTCTCTCAGAATTTTAAAATAGTGACATACTAATTGGGAAAATGTTGGATATGGACACAGGAAATGTAATGCATGATTGAAGTGTGCTTGTTCCTTCTATTGAAAATACTACAAAAATTTTACAATTGTTGCTCTTTGAAATTAACACAACTTGCAGTCAGAGCTAAGCATGTTGCTACGTGGTTGCATACCTGGACTTGGAGGATACAAAATCATGAACAGTAATCAATACTTTAACCTTGTCTACACAACTTAAATGCAGGCTGCATCCCTTAAAGGAGCAGGTCCTAGTAAACAACCATAAAGTCATTTTGACCTAGGAATGGCTGAGATTTACTTCAAGGTTTTCCAGTATAATGCTGGAGGCCTTGGTGCAGGAAGGAGAGAAAATTTGGAATGTTGTGAGTGGTTGTGTGCCTCATACCTAAGGGAGAATGTGTTGGTAGCGGAGAGGTTCCAGAGGAGGTTGACAAGAATGATCCCAGGGATGAAAGGCTTCCCATCTGAGGAGCAGTTGATGACTCTGTGCCTGTACTCACTGAAGTTTAGAAAGATGAGGGAGATCTGATTTAAACTTACAGAATATTGAGGGCACGAGATAGAGTAGACGTGGAGAAGATGCTTCCACTAAGCATCTCAGGACTGGACCTGAGAGCACAGCATCAGAATGAAGGGATGACCCTTTAGAACTGAAATGAGGAGGAATTTCTTGAAGGATACAGAGGCTTCCAGAGGACTTGAACAGGCTACGTGAATGGGCTTGAACATGGCAGATAGAATACAGTGCAAAAAAAGTGTGAAGCTGTGCACTTTTTGTAGAAAAAACAGAAAGGCAGAATATTTCTTAAATGGTGAAAGTTTGGGAAGTTCAAGTGTCTAAAGGGATCTGGATGTCCTTGTCCATGGGCTACTAAAAGCTAACGTGTGTATGGCAAATAAATAGGAAGGCAAACAAATGCTAACATTCAATGTAAGGGGATTTGAGTACAGCAAAACAGATGTCTTGGTACAGTTGTAAACAGCCTTAGTAAGATCTCACCTGGAATATGATGCACGGGTTTGATCTCCTTATATAAGGAAGAATATATTTACCAGTGAAGACATGCAACAGAGTTCACCAGATTAATCTCTGGGCTGATTGGATTGATTTATGAGGAGAGATTGAGAAAACGGAGTCTTTATTCTTGAAAGGTTTGAACCAAGAAAGGTGATCGCATTGAAACCTACAACATTCTTACAGAGCATGACTACTGGCAACTCTAGAACCAGTGTTGTAATCTCAGGGTAAGGGGCAAGCCCTTTAAAACTGAGATGGAGTGGAATTTCTTCATTTAGTGGGTGGTGCATCTTGGGAATTTTCCACATCAGAGGCTATTGAAACTTAATTACTAAACAAGTTAAAGTCTGAAATCAATCAGTTTCTGAAGACTGACGACATTAATGAACTTGGAGTTAGTGTAGTAAGATGGCATTGAGGAGATGATCAGCCGTGATCTTGATTAGAGCTGAAAATGTATTGCTGGAACAGCGCAGCAGGTCAGGCAGCATCCAGGGAACAGGAGAATCGACGTTTCGGGCATAAGCCCTTATGCCCGAAACGTCGATTCTCCTGTTCCCTGGATGCTGCCTGACCTGCTGCGCTGTTCCAGCAACACATTTTCAGCTCTGATCTCCAGCATCTGCAGACCTCACTTTCTCCTTGATCTTGATTAGTCAGGTAGGCTTGATGAGCTGAATGGCTCTTCCTATACCTATGTTCTTATGTTAAATAATAATTAATGGTTCTACTGAAGTATAAATGGGTATTTCGTAAGTAATCAGAGACTCAGAGTGTCATAGAATTGTACAGCACAGAAACAGACCCTTCAGTCCAACTTATCCATGTTGACCAGATATCCTAAATTAGTCTAGTCCCATTTGCCAGCATTTAGCCCACATCCCTCTAAAGCCTTTCTATTCTTGTACCCATCCAGATGCCTTTTAAATGTTATGGTTATTTATTTATCAAGTTCAGCAATATTCATACATTTTAATACTCAAACATAAAGGTTAGAACAGTGCTTGTAAAATGTACCACATGAAATTTGAAATTTGCTAAAGAAAGTAAAACTCTAACCAGAAATAAATTATGACAGCAGTATTCATTTGATGGTTTTATGCTGTGTTGATATCATCCTACCTCCTTTAGTTTCAATCAGAGCCAACAACTCTGGTGTAATAATGCAGATGATCAGTAACTGTGATTCTCAATCTGGCTGTCAGCACTCTGTTTCACTTGAGAGGTATATTTTAAATATTATAAGACTACAGGTGGGACCATCTGGCTTTTTCAAAGGTTTAGAAAAGTAAGGTTTATAAAATAAGTTTACAAAATGTTGAGGAGGGGGTGGTCTGTATTTTTTTAAAAGATGTTTTTCACACTGCCGAGGAAGCCCATGTTGATCATATCATTGCATTCTGTAGTCAAATGAGAATCCGGAGTTATGGGGAATGTTTTAGGAGTGGCATTGGATCATATGAAGGACTGAAGTTTCCTTAATTCCAATCCACTTTCACACCATCCTGTTCTAGTTTTAAAGGAAAATATTATAATCATTTCCAAAACCGATACAGCCAACAAAATTGAATGATTCACTATTACCTATAGTTAAAGCAACAATATTCAATCTTTAGAAAACAAAATATGATATTTGTTTCAACATAAAAAAAAGTCAGTGGTGAATGTTGGCAGATATAGAGGAAAGGATAAATTACCCTCAGTCTTGAGAATTTTCTGGTCTTCCACTGATAAATGTCTTCGTAAACTGACAAGGACATCAGTTTGAAAGAGGGCTACCATTAGAATTTGAAATTGAAGACTTTAGTTTTCTGCATATTATGACAATTTTGCAGGTAAATGAGTGATGTCTATGTATCCCCAGTATGATTTCTGTTAGCAGTGGACTGAATTTAGATTAAGGCAATCATTTCAACAGGTGGATGCTGTGTGAATCTAATGGTTAAGTAAGATTTACTGAAACAAATTTCAGTTGACTGTTCTTCATGCATTATAAAAACATCTATCATCTATCAATACATATATTTTGATTTTTACAGAACACTCTTCCATAAAATTGATGGAAGGATCTGTTATCATTTGTATATTGACACATACCTGTACATGTATGTATATATTCCTTTTCATGACTGCTCTGTCCAAAGGAAAGTCAGAAAGTCCTTGAGTTCATTGCTGATTCTTCGTCTTTGCCTGATTTTCGTGGCAGTTTTGTCAGTGATGGTTTATCATTGCTTATTATCCTCAGGGACAAGGCAAGAGGTAGTCCCCAAGACTGCATCAGCTTGAATAGAAATCAAACCTTCTTACTGGCATTATTCTGAACCACATCCTTTATTGTGCTTCAGAGCTTACCATTAGAATAATTGAAGTGAATTCACATCACTTCCATTGTTCTGGTCCTTTTCATTTTATAAACAATAAACTAAAATGCTCTGCAAGAAAAGTTATTTTCATACAGTGACTCTAATATTACTCACAATCTTGGTGCTTTTGTTTCAGATGCTCGTGATGAATATCATAACAATATTCGAATGTCAGGAACAGTCTAGTAGTGTTAGAAATCATTCTGTGCTTTACAGCAACTAAAATTTAATCGTATATCACCTTCACTGAAAGGAATAATAAATGCAGCTCTCTGAACTATGAGCACGACCATCTGGTGTTATGAGTCACACTTCCATGCAGGTTTTCTTGTGACCTGTAATTCTGGGTGTGAAACTTTGCTGTGATTTTCCAGCATGTGACTTTTACGGCTTTGTACTTTTGGCATGATAAATACATTAGATTTTATGACAGACACTTGCCTGTGATCTGGCAATGATAAATCATTGTTTCAAAGTACCTGGTGGCTCAAGGCAAGCATTATCTTTTAGGTGCAGTATGTAGTAACATTGGCATTTTAAAAATTGATCGTACCTTATGTATTATGATAGCTGGTAACTGATGCCAATGAAAAATTACTGCTGCAGCACTAAAACACTACGGTATTGCTTGCTCAGCAGATCACCACACTGTTTGAGAAATAGGTGATCAGTTGCAACTATTGATTGTCTGCTTAGGCTTTTCATAGTGATTTCTTGCTTAATTACTTATTTTCCAACTTCCTGGTCTTGAACACAGCATACTTCAGTCACCATTCATTTCCAACACTGTGACATTGTCAGCAACCATTGGTTTCTAATTCAAAATATTATTTATCTGTTTATATCTAGTGCAGCCTTTGGGTCTCAAGTCAATTAATTCTCTCCTGGATAACATATTTGGAAAATATCAGTTTCATTTTTTATGACTCCCAATTAAAAATTGTCTATCTGTTTCTCAATAGCTCTTCAGTGAGTTGCTGAGCTGTGCAGACTAAATGTATCTCAGTTTCAACCTTTAGTTGCAATGCATTGACTAATGTCAGCCAGAGTAGCACTATGGCTGCCAGGATTAGCATCATGGATCTTGAGGTCAGGATTTGAAAATGACCTGGGCTTCTTGCTCCTGTGCAGGGGTGAATTAGTTCCCCTCTTTTCAATCTTCTCAGTTAGAAGCAACAAAGATTTATTGATCTTTTTAGAATGAGTTACTCTATCAATTCTTATCATACCAGTAAAGAGCCAATGGCAAAGTTTTCTTGAGTGAAAGAAAAAGTAATTTCATTATCTGCTAACTCACAGAAAAATAGTAAAGATATGACATCAAGCATACATGCACACCGACATAATGTTACTGAGAGACAGTGTCCAGTGCAAAAGGAAGATATTGGAAAATACATTTTGAAGTCAATAGGATATCCTTGAAGTGTGCAAGTTTTATCATGAAATCATGGATGCTTAATTGATGTCTTGTATCCCTTGCAGTAGCAAATATTGCAGTTGTCCTGTGAATTCTTGCTGATGTTTCTTCTTAATCAATTGTCACTGGGCACATTCTTTCTTCAGAGGTGGAGGTTGGACTGCGATGGACGAAGTTAAAACTCACACAACACAGAGTTATAGCCCAACAGGTTTATTTGGAAGCACTAACTTTCGGAGTGTTGTTCCTCCATCAGGTAGCTGTGGAACAGAATCATAAGACACAGAATTTAGAGACAGCCCTCTCTCTCCAGTTGTTTTCAATTACAAATTCATCCCTTCCGTTCTGTCAGAAGCAGCTTTCTGGAACACACTATTCATCTGCATTAGGTAGAGATGGTTTGTATAATCCAATGTCTGATTTAATTCTGAGTTTGATCATTGTAGGCAATTTTTTTCATCGTTAATAGAGAAAACGTATTCTACAGTTGTAACTTAAAATAGGAGATGAGGGTTTCTTGACATCTTACTTAGTGCATTAATTTCAGTGTCTTTCAATAAAAATGTTAATTTCAGTTCTGATAATTTTGTTTATTGCATGTTGATTTCACAAAGTTTGTCAAACCCGTGTGGAAAGCAGATTCCTGCAGCCATTGTAAGTCAGTTAAGTTTTCCTCTTCAGAACCAAGTCAGTCCATTGAAAGTCTCAGGTATTAAAATAAGATGATGTAATTTGAAAATAAATAGTCCATTTTTATCACTACCATATCAACTCCCTTTCACAAAAAAGAAACACAAACAATATTTATCCTTCTTATTTAAAAAGAGCATTCCAAGAGCTCAGAATAAAATTATACAGGAATTGGTACAACAACACACATGCAATCTGCATTCTCACTTATCATCATAATCAGGGTTCAAACACTGCTTTATGTCTTGCTCCCTGAGCTGAGCTATCTACCTGAGTTTTAACTCTTCACTGCTAAGTTCCATATTCTATGGATTCAGGCTCTTTAAAATTTGATTTTTCACGGTGAAAATCTGTTATTTGCCTCCAACAAGGCTGTCTGGACTTGCGTCCTGGACCTCACTTTCATTGAATTTTATATCAACCCAACTGAGCTGCTTAAGGTTTGAAGCTTGGTTATGTGTCTTTGAATTCTCACTGTTTAATTCTGTTTTATGTTACTGGTATACCCCTGGTGATCTCCCTCCCCTTAGGAAGGTGTTTTCCCTAACCTGTCCCAATTCTCCTGGAACATGACAGCTCTTGTGTAGATACAGGAACAAATTAATGCAGATGCTGCAATCTGTATTGAAAACAACAAACTTTGGAGATCACAGCAGGTCAGGCAGCATCATGGAGAGAGAACATGATAGAAGTTCAAGTCAAGATGTCTCTTCAACGGAGCAGTTGATCAGCTTCTGCTATACTCCCTTGTGGCTTTTCTACTAAGTGAGGCTTCAGATTCACTTTCTCCTGACCTGTCTGAGAACACCAATGGTCTCATTTTATATTCGGTGTGTAGATCTCTGATAAGCAGATTTTTGGCTCTGTCCATCTTTTATCATCTTCCCAGATACTTTTCTTTTTAACCTTCTTTGATGAGTATTGGCCTAACTCCAGTTCTTATAACTCCTCCAGGTTCTTTATATCATTGCTGGCTAGATTGCAGCCTTGTTTAATTCAGGTAACCTACATTGAATCATACCAACCCACATGGGTTCTTCTGTTCACTGTAAAACTTCTAAACTGATCTTAGTTCCCAGTCTCTTTGTTGCTTCAAGATTCAAGCAACCCTTCCTGCTCCAACCATCACTGGTCCTACTGCCTCCTGTGGGGTTTTGAAAACCTTTTCTGGTTCTCAGCTTCTCCTTGTTGTCTCAGTTTCAGTAATCCTTTATGAGCCATTCCAAACCACATGGATTTTACATACCCCCTATAAGGCTTCCAAACATCTCTTTGTTCTTAGCTCCCAGGTTTTTAAAATCAAGGCCATGCATAAGACGGAGTTATCATGGGACAGGAAATAGAAGAGTGATATGTAAATGGATCTTGGTGGAACTGAGGGAAGAGGAGGGAAGAATTTTGGATGATTTCAAGCATATGTATCTTAGGACATGCCAAAGAATTTCAGAGCCAATTCAATATTTTTTGAAGTGCAGCCATTACTGTATTGCAGAGAGTACAGAGTTAGAATTAGAATTCAGGGTGACATGGTGGCTCAGTGGTTAGCACTGCTGCCTCACAATGCCAGAGATCTGGGTTTGATTTCGGCTTTGGATGACTCTCTTTTTGAAGTTTGCACATTCTCCCTGTGTCTACATGGGTTTCCCCCAGGTGCTCTGGTTTCCTCCCACAATCCAAAGATGTGCAGGTTAGGTGAATTGGCCATGAGGAATGTAGGGCTACAAGGATAGGGTAGGGGGGGGTGGATCTGTGTGGGATGCTCTTTGGAGGGTCAGTGCAGACTCAGTGGGTTGAATGGCCTGCTTCCACACTGTATGGATTCTAATTGGAATTCAGTTTATTGTCATGTGTACTTAAGTACAGGGATACAAAAGTACAATGAAAAGTTTGCAAAGCTGCCATTCCCATTGCCATCTTACCTACAGGGGTATCTGGGTACAAAGTAGAAACGTAAAGAAATAAATTAAAAGTTAAACATTACAGTCCTTCATAGTATAAAGTCAAAAGAAAAGAATTACAGTCCTTCTTTAGCCATGGATCTGCAGATGCTCCACATTAGGCTTCCACATGAGGGCTTGCACTTCCCCACAAGAGATGGATCTCCTCTGCACTGTGCTTGTTCTGCCCCGAGGTGGGCACATAGACCTCTGTGAAGCCACCTTGTCGCCAACTGCTAAAGTCCAGTCTAGCTTGCCAGACACCGTACTGCTGACTGCCACCTGGGCTCACCAGCTGCTTCGCCGCAGATCATCAGAATCCAGCTTTGGTCTAACACCGAGCCCCCAAGCCGCTTCCATGGTCTGGAGCTCGAAGAAACCATGGCAACATTGCACTAGCTGCCTCATGTCAAAGACCCAGTCTGGGCCCACAGCCGCTGCCTCCACAACCAAGCTCCCTCCAGAAGATAAGGTGGAAAAAGAAATCAAATTAAAAAGCAGGAAAAAAAACTGAAAAAAGAAAAGAAAAGGGGTCAGAGTGGACGAGCCCTGGCACAGTAGCTGTACTCTGTCTCCATAAGCTCCTACAAACAATTATGTAATGACCAGATCATTTGTTTCAGGAACGTTAATTCAAGGGATGGATAGATAGATATGGACATTAATGAAAACTGATCTGTTCTTATTTGTATAGTGCAATGAATTTTCCTAGGGTGTCTGTGTGTGCCATATGACTGTGTGTTAGTTCCTGAGGTCGGAAATAACACTTGGTCTTGGCAAGAACCTGTGTGGAATATTTCAACATGGAAAGATTGTTGCTCTGTAGCTACTGCTTTCAGTGCCTGACATAGATATGTTGGAAAGATTAGTTAACATTGTTGGCCACGTTATGATAGAATTCCAGGGCCATCAGGTCCGAGGTGGGACTTGAACAAGGAGCTCTGGCTCTGAGGTAGAAACATTGCCATGTGATCTTTAAATGACAACTTGTGGTAGAGTCTATAGATCATGTATTGAACTTGTCAACGATCATTGAATCCTTTGAAGTGAAGTGGAAGCAAGTGAATTCCTCAGTTCTGAGGAAAGGCCTAAAAAGAGTTGAAGTAACCTTAGGCAAACACTGATGCCTCTCCCAGAGATTTTGAATTAGGAACATTCACGTCTCACTAAAAGTGATTAAAGTAATGCCAACAAAACTCCTATTAAGTGAGTACAAACCGTTGCAAAACTCATCTCAGTCTAAGAATAAAAAGGGGTGCATTTCCTCAGGGATTCTGATCTGCTGTCATAACATTGACAGAAGTTTGGTGGAAATCAAATTTACATGTGTAAACAGGACTTTGGCCCTGGAGCAGGAGAAGACATAAGAAAATTCACCTATAAAGCATTATTAAGTAATTTAAAATTATTTACAGATCCGTCAAGCTTCTTCTTATTGATTTCAGCTGTGCACCCCACTGATATTGCAGATTTTAACATTCCTTTATCATTGCATCTGAAATGAGGGATTGTTGCATTGTAGGAGGTGTCACTGTTCTTATTACCCATTAAATCAAGGGCCAATATGTCTGTTCTGACACTTCAGGTGCATATTAAAGATCCCATGGCACTGTTCAAAGTTATCAAAACCCTTATTCAATGTTATTTTTTCCAATATTACTGAAAACAGACTAATAGGTCATTCAATTCATTATTCTGCATTAGACTTTATTGAGTGAGACATCTTTATTACGTTCATTTTTAAAATAGTAACAGCATTTTATAAGTCATGCCTTCAAGAAGTGTGAAAAGGTACTCTACAAAGGGATGCTTTCTCTCTTCATCACTGTATAAGCTAACATAGACTTCTCAGTGAGTCATCAGTTAAGTATAATGCACGTCTTTTTGATTTATATTTAACTTTATTGTAAGGCTTATGAAAAAAATGTGGTTACTGTATCTCACCTTTTGACTCTAGAATCAGACATTCTATCAGTTACCTGATGCATGCAGTAAAACATCTAGCAGATAAATAAAAAATAGATTAAAATTAGATTAAAATTGTGCTTTACTGCAGAAAAGCAAACCAAAAATGGTGCTGTAGCCTGCATATGAAGTGAGGTCTTTGAGGGCTGTAATACTACAGGGAAAAATCTCAACCACTACACCCATTGAATAATGTATTTTCTACTTCATTTGCTCTCAGACAAAAGCAACCATTTAACTGAGAGAAAAAATCATGGACCACATGTTCTTATTTATATTTTAAAAATACTATTGCCTGTGTCACAAAATCTTTGCTGCTGTCAATGCTGAAAGAAAAATGGCCACAGATATGGCAACAGATGCTTGGGTGAAATAGAGAAATTGCCTCCATGACACAATGGAACAGTTTACCAATAAAGCTTTCCTCAGCTGCACGGTGCTGTTCAATAGCTCTGACAGCTGTCAGGGAGCGTAGGGACACCTTTGCTGTGCCTCCAACATTTTAATCACATTACTTAGCAAGCTGGCAAACAAATATGCATTTTCAGGTTCTTTTTGTCAAGCCTAGAGTTTTCTGACTTTTAAGAAAAAGACATTGTCACCGTGAGACCTTTTAAATGGCAACAATCTCATTGTGACAAATAAAGCTTAAGCTTATGGAAACTGGCAGCCAAATAGGAACAAAGAAACCTACTTTTAATATATAAATATTAATTGCAAGTTGTGCAAAGTACCCGGCTCAGCACCGTTGATTATTAATAGGATGACCTGTAACTGTACTTCCTTTCTCAGGGTAGGGAGAATCAGTGAATATGCATCAAGACTGTAAGATGTTCTTTTTTGAATGCATTGAAGGGGATACTTTTGCCCTTGTGATAATCTGGCAGACAGCATCATCCAAATTAATAGAATTAAAATTGATCAAGTGCAACAGGCAGATCATTTGCTCCATCACATCACAGCCCAGATAGGGAGGGCAAAAATGTACCCCCAATTCTTCTACATGTCATCAGAAAAATTCTGACCATCGCTCATTTCTGCAATATTGGAAGCCGTTTAGGGTTCCCAGAGAGTTTTTGCATCCCTCAGGGAGGAGGGGAGAAAATTTCAAGAGCTGCCTTTTCTTTCTTCCCCAGGAGATTATATGGCGACAGGAGGTAAGGAAGGATCTACTTATGATGTTCCAGGTATCAAGTGTGGGACAGGCTTGAGAGACCAGCTGCTCTTTTCCTGTGAGTGGATTTCTATATGAATTTGCCTCCAGAGGGCATGGTTGCTACTTTCGCTAGGTAGGGGAATGCAGCATTTCCAATTACATTCATTCTGTTATTTCATGCCCTCGGCCATGTTTGCGGATATGGAATAGAGCCTGAAGGGACAAGTTTCATTCATTTCTAAATCCATTTGGATCTATAAAGGTAAAAACAAGAAAAAAGATTTAGCTATATGCCCTTAAATATAATACATAAATAGACCACCAGAAGTTGCAAAACAATACTTGACATGAGAAGTAAAGAAGTTGCATGAAGATTGAACACTATTGTCCATCAATGTTGTCATCATCAGAGGGTGATGTTAAACACATGGAGAAGTCTAGCAGTAGTTTTGCAAAAGGCTTTAATTTTTAAAGTGACCTTTGGTCCAAATTAAATTGCAAGTGCTTTATTACATTATGAAATTTTTAATGAGAAGGGTGTTGTTTGTCAATGTCTGGTGTTCCCTTTCTTCCTAATGGTAGAAAATGAATAAAGATTTGTACGCCTGTTGCTCTTCACTGTGTCCTACACCTGCAAACAAAAAGAAAAAATATACATAGGAGATTCAGAAGGTCTCTTCAGTCTGGGAACTGGCTTTGAGCTGGCTGGTCAGAGCCCAAGTACAGTGTACACATAAATAAAGGGTGACTCGATGAAAGGATACCAGCCTCTGTTATTTCAATGCCAATAGGGTGACCTGTTAAAATTTCACAGCAGGTGTTCTTAGGAACCAAATATTTATAGGTTGAAAGTACCCAAACAAATTAGCATATACATTTAAATTAATGTATCTTATACAGGAAAAAATTTAACTACAGTTATAATATTATTCTCTTCAGAAAACAAATTTATATTTTTCTGATCTCTATTGTCTCAATGGGGTAAGTTCTGTTTCTTCTGGCTTTAACCAGGAAAGCATGTGAAATAATTCTTTGGAGTTTGATTTGATTTGATTTGATTTATTTATTGTCACATGTATTTTGCTACAAAGTACAGTGGAAAGTTGTTGTATAGTGTTGCCACTGTCTGGCTCCATCTTGAAACACACAAAAAAAACTTAGAATATAAAGACATAAGACAAAAAAAAAAGAAAAAGTGTTCAACTTCAGAGTCCGTCTTGTTAAATGATCTGCCATGGGCCCAGTGGCCAGGCATGAGTTCCCTTCACTGCGTAACTACCACTGAAACAAACATCTCCATTCTTCAGCGCCATCTCGCTTGCACCGATGCCCTCGCCACTATGAGTTCTCAGTGGACCTCACCAATGCCCACACCAACAATTCTGGGGACCGCACCAGCCCAAACTCAACTTCCCTGTCGCCATGAGTCCACTTTGGACCCACCTCGCCAATGCAGCTACTGCCAATGCCACAGGGTCTCATACTGGACAGAAATCAACTTCTGCTGCCACCACCATGAATCTGCACTGGACACAATGCTGCTAGGAACCCAAACTTGCCTCCGCTGTGGCAGCCATGAGTTGGTGCTAGGAATGCCTTGTTGATGCAACCAAACTCTCTCTAATGCCACCACCATGAGTCCACACTGGGGATACTTGCTGATCATCATGACTCCACACTGGGCCTACTTGCTGATCACCACAAGGGCAGAGTAGATGAGCCCCAGGCTAAGAAGCTGCACTCCACTGCCATTTTATCTAAGCTTTTGTGTTGCTTGAAAATAAAAGTAACAGAGTGTTGGTGCTCTATTGTCTTGCCTTTGGATAAATGGAAGTCAAATGGGCTTGGGACACTTTCACATACCTTCAGCAACTGATCTAGGACAATCAGTGGTGATAAAGGGCACACTATCTATTTCCCACCTTGGGTAGGAATGGCAAAACCTAAATGGTCCAGGCTTTGAACAGATCTAACAACTCAAGACAGGGCTTTATTTGAGGTATTATGGGCTAACAGCAGTAGCAGAAACATATACCAACACAATTTGCAACCTCATAGCCTGGTATATTCTCTGCTCTATCATTACCATCAAGCTAGGGGATCAACCAAGTTCAGTAGCGGGCTTGCCAGAGACAGCACCAGCCATACCTAAAAACTAGGTGTCCATCTGATGGAGCTACAAAATAATAGGATTACTTGCATACCAAACAGCACAGCCAGCAAGTGATAGAGCGAGGCAATTTCACAACCAGCTGATCAGTTTGGAGCTCTGCAGTCCTGCCACATTCAGATGTGAATGGTAATGGACAATTAATCAACTCATTGCAGGAGGAGACTCCACAAATATCCCCATCCTCAATGCTGGAAGAACCCAGCACCTCAGTGCAAAAGATTAGGCTGAAACATTTACAGCAACCTTCAGCCAGAAGTGTCGAGAGGATAATCCATCTCAGCCTCCTCCAGTGGTCCCAGCTTTGCAGATGCCAGTCTTCAGTCAATTTGATTCACTTCATGTGATATCAACAAACAGTTGGAAGAACTGGATAGTGTGCAAAAATTATGGGCTCTGACAACGTTCTGGGCTTGTGCCCCAGGACTTGCTTCTCCCCTATCCAAGCTCTTCGGTACATTTACAACACTGGCATCCACCTAACAATGTGGAAAATTGCCCAGGTGTGTCCTGCATGCAAAAAAGAAGACAAATCCAACCCGGCCAATTACTGCCCCGTCAGTCTAGTCTCGATCATTAGGAAAGTGATGGAATGTGTCATCAACAGTGCTATCAAGCAGCACCTAATCAGCAATAACTTGCTCAGTGACGCTTAGTTTGGGTTTCGCCAGGGCCACTCAGCTCCTGACTGCCTTGGTTCAAACATGGACAAAAGGGCTGAGTTCCAGAGGTGAGGTGAGAATGACAGAGCTTGACAACAAGACTGCATCCAAATAAGTGTGGCATCAAGGAACCTGAGCAAAAAATGTAATCAATAGATATCAGGGGCAAACTCTGTGCTGATTGAAGTCATACCTGACATATAGGAAGATGGTTGTGGTTGTTGGGGGTCAGTCATCTCAGCTCCAGGACATCTCTGCAGGAGTTCCTCAGGATAGTGTCCTAGGTCCAACCATCTTCAGCTGCTTTATCAATGACCTTCTCTCCATCTGAATAGGCTGGGATGTTTTTCACTGGAGGGTAGGAGATTGACCTTATAGAGGTTTATAAAATCATGAGGGGTATAAATAAGGTGAATGGCAGGAGCCTTTTTCCCTAGGTTAGGGGGATTTCAAGTCTAGGGGGCATATTTTAAAAGTGAGAGGAGAAAGATTTAAAAAGTCATAAGGGGCAATTGTATGTTTGCATAGTGAGTGGTTTGCATGAGGAATGAACTTCCAGAGAAAGTGGTGGATGTGGGTACAGTTACAACTTTAATAGACATTTAGATAAATACATGAATAAGAAATGTTTGGAAGGATGCCGGCCAAATGCAGGCAGTGGGAGTAATTTAGTTTGGGATTATGGTCGACATGGACGAGTTGGACCAATGGGGCTGTTTCTGTCATGTATGATTCTATGACTTTTTTCTCTCGTGACTCTATAAAGTCAGAACTGGGATGTTTGTGATGATTGTTCAGCACTCTTTATGACTCCTCAGATACTGAATTTGATTTAATGTTGTCATGTAATGAGGCGTATAGTTTCTCATGCTAACCAGACAAGTCATACCTTACATAAGTACTTCAAGGTAACAGAAAATAATGCATAATGCCTTGGATTGACAAGTGACAAGTAACATTCACACCACACAAATGTCAGGCAATGACCATCTCCAATAAGAGACAATCTAAGCACCGCCTCTTGACATTCAAGATGTTTGCATCACTGATTCTCCCACTATCAACATCCAGGGGGTTATCACTGATCAGAAACTGAACTTGACTAGGCATATAACTAATGTGGTTACAAAAGCAATCAGAGGCATGGAATCCTGCAGCAAGTAACTCACCTCCTGACTCTCCACATCCGAACCACCATTTACAAAGCACAAGTAGTTTGATGGACTACACTCCTGAATGAGCGTTGCTCCAGTAACACTCAAGAAGCTTAACACCATTCAGGACAAAGCAGTCCCTTTGATTGGCACAGCATCCATTCCCTCCATCACTGACTCAAAAGCAGCCAAGTGTGCCAACCAGATGATGCACTATAGAAAATCATTAAGGCTCATTAGTCAGTAGCTTTCAAATTCATGGCAACTACCTTTTAGAGAGGCAAAGGGAGCAGATACATGCAGGCAAATTCCACTCCAAGCCACCCAAACATCCTGACTTGAAAATATATCCTGTTCCTTCACTGTTGCTAAGTCAGAATCCTTCCCTAAAAGTAATGTGGGTCTACTTAAACCAAATGGACTGCAGTGATTCAAAAAGGCAGCTCATCACCACCTGTAGAAGAGTACAAGGGATGGGCAATAAATGATGGCCAAGCCACTGATGTCCACATCCCAAGAATGAATTTTAAAACAAAGCATAGCCATAGGGACTACAATAAAATGTAAAATCCTGTTCATGCAGTTTCCCAACATAAGCCACTCCATAGTTATTAAGAATGGAAAATTTAGCTCAGTTTTCCCTGTCTCACTCAATGGTTGTAAGCTAAGTGTGGGGCTGCTGCTGCTTGCTCAGCTGTAAATGCTTAGTTCAGCGTAGGACAGGAATTTGACCTGGACAGTTATCTGGATGGCTTGGCTACTCACTGAACAAAACAGATGAAACATTTGTTCAGATGGTATTTTCTTCATTAGAGCATAGTCAGTGCTGTGGGTCTGTAGAAGCAGGGAAATGAGTTCTTCCTTATTGACATCCAGTATCCTTTTTCAATGCTGCAAGTCCAAAGTCATGATGTAGGACAAAGGTGCAACAAAAATAATTTATTGGATATTATTTGTTTCTGTTGCTTTCTTTTCCCATATTTTCTTCCTTTCATTCTTCTTTAAAATTTGCTCATGGGGTGTGGACTTCGCTGGCTAGGCCATGATTAATTGCCTATTCCTAATTGCCCTTGAGAAGGTATCAGTGAGCTGCCTTCTTGAACTGCAGCAGTCAATGTTCAGAAGGTAATGCCGAAAGGGGTGAATTCCACAACTGCGACCCCTTGACACTGAGCGAATGGTGATATATTTACAAATCAGTGGCTTGGAGGGGAACTTGCAGGTGATGGTGTTCCCATGTATCTGCTGCCTTTGTCACTCGAGATGGAAATGGTTGTGGGTTTGGAAGGTGTCGTCTAAGGAGTTTTGGTGAATTTCTTCAATGCAAGTTGTAGATAGTGCACACGGTGTTACTGATCATCAGTGGTGGGAGGCAGCAGGTACTTGTGGATGTGGTGCCAGTCAAGAGGTCTGTTTTGTTCTGGATGGCGTCAGGCTTCTGGAGTGTTGTCGGAGCTGCAATCATCCAGGAACAAGTAAGAAGTATTCCCTTACATTCCTGACTTGTGCTTTGCAGATAGTGGACAGGGTTTTGAGAGTCAGAAGTTGCTTACTTATTGTAGTATTTCTAGCCTCTGACTTCTTCTTGTAGCCAATGTGTTTATAAGGCTAGGCTGGTTTCAGGTTCTGGTCAATGGTAATCCCCAGGATGTTGATAGTGGGGAATTCCGTAATAGTAATGCTATTAAATTTCAAGGGATAGTAGTTATCTTTAATTAGAGTTGGTCATTGCCTGACATTTGTGTGATGTGGATATTATTTACCATTCTTCTGTCCAAGCCTGGATATTGTCAAGGTTTTGCTCAATGTGGACATGTTTCAGTATCTGAGGAGTTGGGAATGATGCTGAACATGGTGCAATCATCGGCGAACATCCCCATTTCTGACGTTATGATGGAAGGAAGATCAATGACAAAGAAGCTGACAATGTTTGGGCCTAAGACACTACCATGAGGAACTCCTGCAGAGATGTCCTGGAGCTCAGATGGCTGATCACCAAAAGCCACAACCACTTTTCTTTGTGCCAGTATGACACAACCTGTGGAGTCCCCTGATTGCCATTGATTCCAGTTTCGCTAAGGCTTCCTGATGCCACACTCAGTCAAATGCTGCCTTGATGTCAAGTTCAGTCATTCTTACCCCACCTCTGGAATTCAGTTCTTTTGTCCATGTTTGAATCAAAACTATAATCAGGGCAGGAGCTGAGTGGACCTGGTGGAACCCAAACTGAGCGTCACTGAGCAGGTTATTGCTGAGCAGGTGCTGCTTGATAGCACCGTTGATGATTCCTTCCATCACTTTTTGGATGATCAAGGGGTGGACTGAAGGGGCAGTAGTTGGCCTGGTTGGATTTGTCCTGTTTTTTTTTGTGTACAGGACATAACTGAGCAATTTTCCACATTGTCAGGTAGACGCCAGTGTTGTGGCTTTACTGGAATAGCTTGGCTGGGGATGGGGGGCAGCAGGTTCTGGAGCACAGGCCTTCAGTACTACTGCCAAAATGTTGTCAGGAAAATAGTGGGATTCAATGATGGCAATGTCATTGAACGTTAAGGTACAAAGGTTAGATTCTTTTGTGTTGGAGATTATCTGGCAATAGTATGGCATGAAGGACACTTGCCACTTTTCTGCTCAAGCCTGGGTATTGTCCAGGTCCTGCTGCATTTGCACACAGAATGCTTCAGTCTCTGAGGTGCTGGACATTATGCAATCGTTAGTATATATCTGCACTTCTGACCTGATGATGGAAGAACGGTCACTGATGAAGTAGCTGAATCCCTTACCTGTGTTTACCATGGTGGGATTTGACCCTGGATCCCCTGAATATTACCTGAGTCTTTGGATTGCTAGTCCAGCAACACTATTGTATATCATCATCTTTCCATAAGGTGTTGACAGGGTATTAATTGGTTCAGAATGGGACATCCCATGTCCAAGAACTGCTGGCCAGTCAAGTAACTGGTAGATCTGTGGTTTCACCAGCATCACTGGATGCAGTAGGTACTGCTGTGACTGCATGCACTCCTCAATGGAGATCCTCAAGGGAACCAAAAAGGGATGTGGGTTTTCGATTGGGCTAGGCTAGGATTTCCTACTTGAGGAGCAAGGAACACAGGCCAAGGGAATTGTAGGTCCAGAAGGTGGAAGGAGGGTATTAGTGGAGTCTCTGTTGGGCTATGGGGGTAGGGCCATAATGGAGTAAGACATGATATGCTTTACATTACCCTTGGCCTTCACCTGCCTTGACAAAAATAGAGGGAGGGGCAAGGAGAGGTTCTTAAGTGGTTATTAATTGACCCTTAAAAATCTTAATTGACCCAGGGATGGGTGGGCACCTTGGGTGTGTGCAATATTGTGGAAGGTCGAGGGTGGCTGGATAAACACAGGGACATATGCCTATGTCATTACTGGACCAAATCTTACACACTCCACCTGCAGGTAAATCACTCTGCTGCTGCGAAAAATAAAATTCTGCATCATGCTTGTGGATGTTAATGAAAAGAAGGCTGTTAGCCCTCATTGAATAGCCTGCTGATGCTCACTGTTTGCATTCTGAAACAGAGAATGGCCACTGGATAGGATACTGGATGCTACCAATTAGCAAGGAACAATATCGTAACATTAGCCAATGCCTTAAGCAGAGAAAGCAACCTTATTTCTACAAATCTTATTTTCCTCCTGCTTCTCATTTTCTGCCTTCTTTTCCATGGCTGACGCAACCATTTGGTTGGGTATTCTCAGCTCTACAAACACTTCGCTGAATTGGAAATTGTGATACATGCAAGGGTAGCTCATCCTAGAGGAGATGCTGGGTTTTATTTCTGTACCTCTTGACAGAGTTTGAGGCAAGGAACTCTCGACTGATGCCAAAACATGAGTATGAATTTTACTTGTGCTTTCCATCAGCACATTAAACCCTTTTACATTTCAGAAAAAAACAGAAATGGGCTGAAGACACTCAGCAGATCTTGAGAGCCAGTCACAGGGTTCGAAACATGAACTCTATAACTCTAAATGCCACAACACTGATACTGCCAGGCCTGCTGAAATTCTCCAGCCCTTTCTGTTTCTCTTTCAGATTTCCCGACTTCACAATATTTTGCCTATATTTCCCTTTTTCGATCCTGATAGACTAATTCCTTTCCTTTTCTAAATCTTGTTTCACTCTCCTGGAGGAACATTAGAAATCACATTCGAACATTTGTACATGCTCAGCTGGTCCCAGTGCATTTGTATGAATTATTAAATTATTATATTTTCCAATAATATCGATAGTGTGATAATTGGCATTAAACCATGGTGGTGAACAAATCAGAACCCAATCAGCAACTACCAATTTTGATGTTTCAAATTGCTTGTGTCATGAAACTCATTTGTAACATGATGGAGGCATGTTGATTTCTCAGGGCAGGACATGTTTACCTGGTTACAAGAGGAAGCTGTTTCTCAGATCTGAAAGCTCCAAACGAATCTGCCTCTCCATAGCCACCATACCAAGGCAGCTAAGGTCACTTACATTTAGGAATGCTGTCAACTGCTTGAGACTCATGCACTGAGTCTATTGATGTCAAATCACCTTCAGAAACAGCATAAAAGGGTTAATAATTGGGCTGTCTTTTCTATCCTGCAGCTTCCAAGGGACAAAACAGTATTTACAAGACCACAACATCACTCCAAGATTTCACATTCAAATCACAATTTGAGCAAATCAATACCAAATAGAATCAAGGATAGACACACATAATTTTTCTTCTGTCTCCTGTGACTGCTGCCCTTCAATTTCAATTCAATTAAACTCTGAAGTATAGTGACATTTCTTAAACCACTGCATATTGACTCTGCCTGTTCATTTAGTTAGTACTCTGTGTTTAATCTTCAGAACATAGAAATTGCTAGAATCATCCCTTGTTACCATAAATCTTCTTTAGAAATGCTTTTTTTTTAAATTAAAAAGGGCATAATTTTATTTATTTGCTTTGCTGAGAAGTATATTATCCAAAATCACTTCATTTTGTTATCTCAAATATTGTTTTCATGTCTAAAATATGCTAGAAACACTAATCAATCTACATTAGAAAACTGCAAAGATTCAGTGAGCAACACAATTAAAGAGAATGGAAATTATCTTTTAGTGAAGTCAGAATTTCCATGTTGCGTGGCATCATCTCTGAAATCTTTGCTTAGTATAATTACTGTTGGTACAGGAGAGGAAATGTTTGGTGTGGTTTTACTGGCATTTTTTTTTCAAGTATTACAAGACAGATATTAAAAGCTTTATGCTCCTGAAATATAATCTATGAATACACCATTGAAGATATAATTAAAGCAATTGACCTACCCAAAAACACATTTGTAATGTATTTGGTTTTAAAGACATTTTAACTTTTCTGGATTATCTTTCTTATGTGGTTTGGTTTATAAGTTTTAAGTTACACTTCTGCCATAATACTAGGCACTGCTTCCATTTGCTGAAGGAACTGGTACTGCAAGGATGAAACTTCTCAACAGATGCCTGTAAAAGGACCATTTTATCTTCGGAGGGGAAGAAAATTAAAATTTCTTTGATACTAAATGCAGCACAGATCTGGTTTAGGGCAACTCGGTTAAATTCTCTACTTTCAAGTTGTGTGTGCTAATTTGAATAACAGAAAAGTTTAAGCAACCTTACTGCCCCAGTGGGAGCATGGGAGGCAAGTGGCACGCTATGTGGGTTGTAAACAATGCAGATGTGTGGGTTGATGCCATCTGCAGCATAGACACAAGAGAAACAAAAAATGTGAGAGAAGAAGAGAACTTCTCATAGATATAATGGTGAAGGACCGAAAGTAATCAATCAGAAGAGTGACACAAATGGTGAAACACAACAGCGCTGATGCGACAAGATGTCCGAGATGTCAGCATCACCCGCAGCGTGTCAATCCCTAGGGTAGCTTTGCTTTATATATTGCACCCCTGATATTAAATAAAGTTCACTTCCATTGGCCCATGCAACCAAGCATTGCTGCTTCTTCTTGCGCTTCTTAACACGATCTTTATGATTGCGCAGTCTTATGTGCTTGAGTACATTTATCCTTTGACCAATGCTGACAGTCCCTTGTAAGGAAGATGCTGGATCTACCAGATGTTGCGCAGTCCCACAATTACATAGGGATTATTTCAACGGAGTAACAATCTTGCAACAATACAAATGGAGCGTAAATACAATGGAAGACCAAAAACCTCAGCAACTGACACAATGCGTATTTTCCACAAATTTGCCTGAAGTGTTTCTCCTTGACTAAAGTTTTTATTTCTCACTCTTTTTAAAGGAAAGCACAATTGTGCTAACTTTCACAAAATATTCCTCACCAAAATAGCCCAAAAACCAAATGCACAATGCAAACCAAGAACATTCAAGGCAATTATGCTGCCATATTATTTTGCTTTCACCTACATCAGAATGCAATTGTGGACTTTATTATTACAATAAAAATAGTGCTTGAATTGTTCTGTTTCAACATATTGTAGAGATGTATTTTTAACAGATAATAGTAGGAAGAGAAGTTCCCGAAAAAGAGAAATATTTGCTTCATACTTGATCAAAATTCTTAGTTTTATTTCAAGGAATTCTTGGGAATGGTGTAATTATGTTCAATTTGATCGACTGAACATCTCAGCTTCTCCAGTGTGAAAAGAATGTTTAATATTGAATGGTTCTCAAGAAAAAAATATAGAAAAGAATCATGAGGGCAGTAATATACTGGAAATTGTGATTTTATTCTGCACCAGTATCAAAGGTTTGACCACCATTATTTCAGGTAATGTTTCACAACTGCAGATTCATCACTTTTCTGCTTTTTTTGATTTTCATATACCCTGTCATCAGATTCTAAATTCAATCAACTCTTCATCTTGACCCGAGAGCAACACACCATGTTTTTCAACATACCACTTGTCAATTTTATCAATTCCAAAAACAGCCCATCACTGATTGTTCTGTGACTTGTCTAACCGTGAAACATTAGTAACTAAGTTAATGCAGTACAGCTTAACAACCTTAAATAAATCACACAGAGCTTCAGACGTGAATGGGGAACATTCTTGCATGATGTGACATTAGATACTAAAGACACCAATTTTCAGCTCTAATCCAGCATTCGCTGTGAAATACAGGTATGGTTTTAATTAATATCTATTAGTGTCCTTAACATTTTTTCATCATTAAGCAAAACTTGATGTGTGATCACCTGAAAAATCATCTTTGATTAAGCTAACAATCTTCACAATTGCACCAAGTACCAAAAATATTCTACATATAGTAGCAACATCTAAGCAATTCCTAATTTTAAGTAGCACAATTATATACTTCATGTTGTCATTTATTTTTAAATGATGCCAACCTCTATCTGTGTTCACCTATCCCCACCTCACCATCCTGCCTCCCTCCCCCACCTACTTTATCTGCAGCTCCCCTTACACCCACCTCCAGTCCTGAAGAAGGGTTACACCTCCTGATGCTGCCTGGCTTGCTGTGTTCTTCCAGCCTCCTGTTTGACAACCCAATAATATCAGCAACAAATACTTGGTAATAACATGCAAAATAAAATTCCTTCTGTACTAGCCTAGCAATGCATGTTAATCCAAACCTCAGACGAGTACCAGAAACTGTGTCAGAGTGATATTTCCACATCTCATTACAGTGATCTGTATCCTTCTATTATACATGCCTAAGATCCTTTGGTAATGTTTACACTCTCATTCCTGGCTATTTGCAAACAAGAATAAACTATCTATTAAGTTAACTCTGTCTGCCTGCATAGCTTTGACTATACTGGTTTTAAACAGTTGGTTTAACTATTTCATTTAAAATCTGCCAAACATGGATTTTGTGCAACTTTTTTTCAAGAAATCAGTATTTTAACATTTCAGTAAATGCAAGAGCTGAAAAAGAATATAAGTGAGTAACTTGAATTCAGAAGTTACTTCAGCAGTGATAGAGATACCAGCAGCTGTTATGTTCTGGGTACTTGACTGAAAACCTAGAAATCATAGGAACTTAGCTGGGAGGTGAAGGAGAATATAGATCAGGCAAAATAATCTGCAAATCAAAGGGAAATTTGCAAAAAAAAACTCTTAGCATTTTGATTTAGTTTCGAAAGTTTTGTTAAAGACAAAGAAAGAAGCAATTGCTGTGACCAACAAAGCTGGGACACTTTCTAAAACAGCAACATTCCAGGTTGTTAATTTACCATATTAACTATATTAATATAATCTATATTACATTAAAACTAAATCATCTAAAAAGACAGTTAAATTTTACAAGTGTTGTTTACAGTGTAATCATGTATTGTGGAGTGTTTTGCATGATTTTAAAACACAAAAAGCTAAACGTAATGAATCAAAAATAAATAAGGCTTCATTTTTTTCCTGGAGACATGTCAAGCTGATTATCTGAAATAACAAATTGGCATGTCAAACTTATCTGTGTTGCTTTACCAAACAAACCTACATATGGTTTCTATTCCTTAATGGACCTTTCTTTTCAAATTAATAGACTGCCTGATGTAGATTATAAGCATAGCAGAACTGAACAAAAACTGTATTCACTGAAAATATGTTTTTATCACATTTATGTATAGACTGACAAAACACAAAAGATGGCATCTTCTACCTTCTAATCTTTATTACCAACACAGTGCACTTGGATGGTTTCTTTTTGCAAAGCACAACACATTGGAAATCTTGGTATTCGTCTCTCTAACATTCAGTGTGTGGGTGAGAAATTCACTACCTACTTATCACACTTCCTGGTCCAAACTTAACTACTAATAATATCTGTACCTACTACTCGATCTGTGATTTGGCAAATACAGAGAAAGCTGAAGTTGAATGTGTTTTAAATGTTTCTTACTTCTTCTATGTTAACAAATAAAATAAACCAAGCATTCAAACAAATAATGATTGCAAAAGGGATATTGTGCATAAATTGCCATTATATACCTTCAGTTCTTCAAAACTTAAATTTACAAAATGACCTTGGAAAATCATAGCAATAAATATGAGTGTAAAGAAACTTTCAAGATATGATTCCCAAGGCTAGAATTAGACTATGACAGAAATAAAGTGAATGAAAGAAAGTAAAAGAGAAATATGTTTCAACATCTTAGAATAATGTCATGCTTGAATGATTTAAAAGAGTGCATTGATATAGGGCAGGTAGATGGGGGCCACCACAGATTAGGAGGAAAACATTCTGAAACAATTGTTCTTTAGAGAGCTGATGGAGGTTTGCATGATTAAAAGTCCTTGCAATTACACTTGAGGTAACTTAAAGGCACATTTTCAAATAGAACGACATAGAAGTTGCCAAAGACTGTTGATTCAAATTGAAATATGCACAGTAGCAAATTTACCAAAGCAACCAGCTGAGATATATCAAAGTTTATAGACCTTGACAGATCCTGATCACTCACCCAGATTACACTTGTGGAGTCTCACACTCATCAAGGCCCAACTTACTTAAACAAAGTTCATATGCAAGTTCTGTGAGCAGCGTACAGTAAAATCTTATTTTTAAATTATTTACCCAGTATCCCTTGTACTACAGATAAGTGTAAATTTTCCAAATCCTCAACTTTTCCAACTGACATTGTGAGTTGTTGGCATTGTTATCAAAATTCCAATACCAAAAATAAATTTTACTCTAACAAGTTATTTTAGGATATTGAACAGATCACAGTAGAGAGATTAAATTATTTGGATGAAGTCCATAGTGGAAAAAATGTCAATGATTGATGTAATGATTATGTTGGCCAAGTAGATTTTTTGATTCAAGCTTTCCATACTAGAAAGCAATCAAATTACCAATTATTATTTTAGGAGAAAGTGAGAACTCCAGATGCTGGAGATCAGAGTCAAAGAGTGTGGTGCTGGAAAAGCACAGCCGGTCAGGCAGCATCCGAGGAGCAGGAGAATCTGATGAAGGACTTATGCCTGAAACGTCAATTCTCCTGCTCCTTGGATCCTGCCTGATTGGTTCAGTTACTATTTTAGCTTGGTTTAAAAAAAATTCAAGCAGTTAACCAAGTCCAGTCTTTTTCATTTTAATAGAGACGATGTATTTTTCTGGTGTGGAGTGTAGTGGGTGAGTAGGGGAAAGGAGAAGCAAAACTGTGAGTTGACAGGAAAAACACACTTTTTGACAACAGTCTAAGATTTAGTTAATCTATTTTTTAAAAGTTAAAAATCACACAACAGCTTTATTTGGAAGCACTAGCTTTTGGAGCACTGCTCCTTCATCAAGTGGTTGTGGAGTAACTTATACTCTTATACTCCACATCTTATACTCCACAACTACCTTATGGAGGAGCAGTGCTCCGAAAGCTAGCGCTTCCAAATAAACTTGTCGAACTATAACCTTGTGTTGTGTGATTTTTAACTTTGTACACCCCAGTCCAATATTGTCATCTCCAAATCGTGTTTTTTTAAATGTGCTGTTTTCTTTTGTATTGGGAACATGTTATAACGCTACAAAGTGATGAATTATTTATAAATATAGCAGAATAAGCATATATTGTTTTTGCATTATTCAAATTTATAACAGGCCAAATATTTTCAAAACAGATGATTGCTTAACCCTGCGGTATTATGTTTCTTGTTTTCAAAAAAAAATTGCACCACATGGAGAAACTGTGATGGGCTCAAAATGGAACTAACTTCTCACCAGTAAATCTGATGTGATTAAAACAACTGTGCAATGGGACAACTGTAATTGCTTTCATTAAACCTTGGAATGTGTTCAGGGGATAAAGCACTACAGGGTCAAAGTGAGTAGGTGGTAAAATAGCCAAGTGGGCACAACATAAAGTGAATAAAATGACTGATTTGACACATTGGAGTTTGTGAGATTGCGTATTGAAGCAAACACTTCTGTGTCTCTTTTCATCCATATTCAGGAAAGGGTCTGGGGGAGGCATACACAAAGCCTCCTGCTGGGCTGGTGCCTATCATTGGCTGACGGTACTGATCTTCTGTGGAGATGTAAAGCTGTGAGTAGGAGGATGTTAGCAGTATTTAGAAGACAAAGTAAGTGAAGAAGAATTTCAAAAAAACAAGCATCACTATTGCTCCTAATTAGTCTTGCTGTAACAAAATCTAAAGGAA
Source organism: Chiloscyllium plagiosum (assembly GCF_004010195.1). Taxonomy (NCBI): domain Eukaryota; kingdom Metazoa; phylum Chordata; class Chondrichthyes; order Orectolobiformes; family Hemiscylliidae; genus Chiloscyllium; species Chiloscyllium plagiosum. Next base: position 24,702,335 of record NC_057722.1, on the reverse strand, counting down.
CATTGCAACATAAGAATAGTTATAATTAACCTAATAATCTTTACTCAGTTCTCTCAAACAAATGCTAAAATATGGGATAACAAATTTCAGGAATATTCAAATGAATTAAATGGAGATGTATAACTGCAGCAGTAATGACAAACCTGTGGTTATGTGAATGCAAATTTTAGTGCCTGAGTTTTATTTGAACCAGTAAATAAAGATATATATATGTATATATATACATATGTAGTCCTTTATCTCCAAAATGGTACTCTGAAAGATTCTGAAGAAAACCACAACCATTTTATTTATAGTATGTCTGCTTAAGAAGCCATGCTGTGCACAGTGGGATCCCAAGGATGACCAGTAAATCTATGGTGTGGGATAAGGGACGGATGTTGTTCAAGGGGGAATGGGTGGTGGTGGGAGTGTGTGGAAATGTTGGCCAGGTCAGTTATGTATTACTTTTTGACTAATATCTTGGGATAGAATCTAGCTAAACCTGAACAAAAAGGCCTTGATTTACTATTATATCGAGAGCATAACTCTTCAGTCAGTTTTCTTTTAGATGGTCTACCTAAAATGTCAGGATTAGTTTCTAGGTTACTTTAAAAAGGTTAAGATCTTAAGATTTTGAAAGAAGTTTGCTTGCAACTCCTTCAAGTTGGGGTGGATAAATTCAATTCGTGACTTTAATTGGGAAATGAAAATATATTTAAACATCACAGAATTGTGAAATTGCAGAAGGAACTTCATGTCTGGATCTCTGAATGGTCATTATGATTTCATATCATTTTTCTTCCTTCTCATAACCCTGCACATTATTTCTATTTAAATAATTATCTAATGCTTTGTTGAATGCCTCCATCGAGTCTGCCTCCAACACAGGTAGTGTATTCAGGATCCGAACTAGTTACTGTGTGAAAAAATCTTTCTCATATCCCATTTGCTTCTTTTGCAAATTACTTTAAACCTGTGCCCTCTCATTTTCAATCCTTCCATGAGTAGGACATTTTCTCCCTCTCTACTCTGGACAGACCTTTATGGTTTGGAAGACTTCTGTCAATTTTTTTCTTGGCGATCTCCTCGGAAAGCAGTCCTAACTTCTCCAATCTGTCTTCGTAACTAGAGTTTCCCATCCTGTGTAATGTATTAGCAGTTTATTTATTTAGATTGCAAATTCCTTCTTTGCTATTCGCTTCAATTAATCTCAATGAATGCATCCTATGAAGACGATCTATATTTTGCACCCTAGCTAAATGATGGTCGCATTCTTTGCATAATAGCATATTTTTTTTAAATTCTGCTGATCAGCAACTGAACTGTTTGCACGGACAATAAATGCACTCTCTAAATCTGTTGAATTTAAATATGCCCGTTGTAATTTATGGTGAACCCAAAAATGACAGCAGAGAATTAAATACGAGAACCTATCTCAACGTTCGTATTGTTACAATTCATTCGCCACATTACTAATAATGAATAGGAATTCGTTTAAATGCAGGTTTATTTTCTGTGTTTTCATGCTCTGCTGTGAGTGAACAGCACATCGAGTCGGCCTCAAACCTCTTCCCAACCTGAAGTTCTAATCCGGGTATTGGGAGGTTGCTTTCCCGAAACTTTATTGAACGCGAAGCGCTCTAACGATTCCACTTGGTGGCGCTGGCAGGTCAGTTGCAATGCGAGCAAACCCAGTCGTTCTCCATCCAGTTGTAACTATTTCAGCAAAGCCTGAGTCCGTCTGTCTGTACTTAGCGACCGGGAATCATTCGTCACTTGGATGGAAATGGTGCAAGACGACAAGCTGAGAAGACAGGTTTGGGTGAGATGAGAAACAGGCGTCAGATCCAGCCATCTGGGCCCGAGACTTAATACATTATTGAAACAACTTCTGAAAAGTTACACGAGAGGTTAATGTTTTGCCCCAGTTGAGTAAGTTAGTAAAGCAACACCCGCCACCACACACCAACCCCCCAGTGAAATGTAACAGATATTCTTATGGCATGCCCAATAACTCCCACAGTGCTGGAAGTATACCAGTGCTTAATACAGACGTACAATTGTATAGTTCTTGCCGCAAAAAAACCCTCCATTGTTGGGATATTCAGGCACTCCAATGACACACGATTGAAATATTTATAAGGCGCAACGAGAAGGAAAAATACACATCCCGCTGGTGAAGTATGGTGGACATCCTTACTGACCTGGTAACAGGCCAGCGGTTGTTCTTTGGCATTGGCTTAAACCATTGATGATTCAGTTGGTGAAACCATGAGAACGAGCGGAGTACATGAAGACACACGGTGCAATTCCAACCTTTGAACGCTCAGGGCACGGGACCACATGAGACCCTGGGACTCCGCCGAACTCGTTCCCTGTATTGCCCACGTGCTGCACTCAGAAACATGTCCCTTCAAATCATTTGCCAAACTGGAGTCGAAATCCTTGGTGTGAACTCCCAAAATAATTACCCGGGAGGACGTTTACAAATGATAAATGGGAGAGAGTGCAGAACATGTCCCAAGTTGTTTTGATTGGGGCGGGGGTTGGGGAGTGTTCGGCCAGTGTCCGGAGTTATATGTGTGTATTGGCGTCTCTCTCTCACACACACATACTGTCTCCAACAAAACCAGATGTGAGAATTGAAGGAGATTTGCCGCAGTCTGTTAGAGAGAGAGAGTGGGACCATCTCCATGCTATGATTTGAGGGTTTGCCTCCTGCCCTCATTCTGAAGGCTAACTCAGGACCTGTGTGTGTGTGGGGGGGGGGATGGTATTTTGAGTGGGATCGGTTTGATTGACGGCTGACGTCAGTCTCCGTCCCCGCCCTCCCCGGCAATGTCTACAAACTGCAGCTCCCAAAGTCCACTCACTATTCCACCGGGAAACTGGGCAGGCAGGCAGGCGGGCCAGCAGCAAGCCGAGAGAGGAGCGCGATGGCCTGGATTGTACAGTTTACCGCCTGGGCGCTCGCCCTCCGCACTGCTGCCGCTTTCTACACCTCCAAGCTCCATCCGCCCAACCAGGGTAAGTCGGATCGTCTCTCCCCCCCCCCCCCCACTGCGGAACTTGCGAGGATTTGTGAACTTGGAGCGGAGCGTTCCCCTGCTCCCAGCCAGTGCACTGGGGCAATAGCACAGGAGCAGAGAGGCAGATACCCAGAGCCTTGCTCTTAAAGTCTGTTCACCTTTCTCGCCCTCACTCCTTCCCTCAGACTCTTTCTCCACGGGCCGGCTAGCTCTCCCGAACCTTTTAAACTGTTCGAGCGGGCTCCCCTCCAACTCTTTACCCCGTCTGTCCCAGGGAAGTGCCCTTCTTGGTCAGAGGGCTGCCCCCCTCCCTCAGTACGTGAGGGACAGTTCACACCTTCCGCAGTCCCGAGCCTAACCCAACACCTTCAGGAATCGACCGTGGGAGCCGCGATCGCAAAATGACCAGCAATTTTTTTTGTGCTTTCGGCTGCTTACACCGAGCAAGGAATTCGAGCGTTGGAAATGAGAAACAGTTCAAGGTTGCGCAGCATTGCGATCAGAATGGGGAATTTACAAGATTGCTATATTTGAGGGAAAAACCCACTTCACAACAATCGGGTCATTGAAATGAAGCAACAGCGGGTTAACTGTTTTCCTTAAGTGCTTTTTTAAAAGTTTTTTTTTCTGGATGTTTGGGGCAGAGAGAAACACAAAAGGCACAGATTCTGGTTTTGCGGCGAGCTCTGTTCAATATTCAGACCATGTCCTCTGTCCTTCATTGTCCTCCCGCAGTGTAGCCCATGTTTCAGCACATCTCCAGCGGAGCCAGTCAGTAATTCACAGTCACTCCGCCCCCGGGAGTGGCATTCAGCCCCTTCACCCACTTTCCCCGCAACCTCCTCCCCCGCTCTGCTCAGTGAGGTGCCGATTAACAGAAGTTAAGTGGGTGCTTTCCAACAATTCCTGAACTCAGGCACTGCTGCGGGGGGGGGGGGGGGGCTCTCGATAACGGCGCCCCTCTAACCATTGCGGCTGGCATTCAGAGCTGCTCTCGCCCTGAGGAAAATCATGCGTTAGGAGGAAATTTCCCACTCTCCTATCAAACATCCATTGGCTTCTTGCTTCTTGTAGCCCCCCCCCCGGGGGGTGATCTTACACACTGCACCGCTTGGCAGACCCGAGTTCTTACAATGAGTGTTCTTCTCTGTCTCCCCTTGTCCTTGCCAAGAGTTAGTGACAGGGAGCGAGTGCGGGCTCCCTACCTGCCTGCACTAGATCAATCACATCGAAACACTGACCGCTGCAGTCGCAACACTACCGTCCAGTCAGGGAGCGGGCATTAACGAAGGTGCACGCACATTCTTACCGAACCCAAATAGTTTCATACTGGAAATGCTCTCGCTGGGTTAAAGCTATTTGGAAACAAGCAGGAGGGTTTTTTTATGTGGGGTGGGGGTGGTGTCAGCCTTTATTTACTGTTACCTTTCCGCTGACGGCTTGTTCTTTCACTCCACGCAGTGATTTTGTTGGACTCCAGGTCTGTCCAGGGCGAGTTGGGCTGGGAGGCGTTCCCCCCCGAAGGCGGAGTGAGTATGCCAAACGTTGAGACTCTCTTTTGCAGGTTGAGAATGATTCCGTTGCCAAATCCCTGTTGGCAGCGTTTTGGAGCGGGAGGGAAGGTCACGTTTCTCTCCCCCCGCCGTGAACTGAATCGCACTCTGTCCCGGGGGGAGAATGATACCTCCCCCAAAGGGGAGGGAGCGATCCAGCGTTGGAAACCCGAAAGGGCAGGCAGCAAAGCCGAGCTGGTCAAGCAGAATTGGGGTGGCCTTTATCAATGCTCACATGGTTCCGAAAGCCATGATCGACTCATGCGATCCTCTCCCCCACCGCCCCGTGCACCCAGAGCAGGGTTAGAGTACACAGTGACAATGCTCGCTGTTAAAACGGACTGCAAATACCTCGAAAGAATCCTCCCAGGCATCATTCAGGCAATTACTGAAGGGTTTCGGATGGATCACAACCAGCCGGAAAGTGGCTGGACGGTGGGCACCGGTTGAATGTGCGAGTTATTCCACTTGTGGGTGCAGTTAGGTGGAAGGGGAGAGGGGGGGCTGATCGGTGCCTGGTGCTAAGTCCGGGGAGCTGGGGGAAAATCAGGCCTCCCCACCACCTTCACTTCGAGACAAGCGACAATTGGCAAACAGAAGCGAGGCAACTTGTGCCATCGACCCAGGCTAAAGGACTAGCCATTGCAACTCTTCCCCACGACACTGTGTAGGCAACCAACCGAGCCTGAATCCTCTTTTATTTTTAGGGAAAACATGGCAAATTTTCTTTCCAGTTTCCCTCTAAGAAAATGTGCAAACGAGGGCAGTCAAATACAGTTTGAATCGAGGTAGATTCCCACAGTTCGAAATACGAAGGACGGTCAGTCCCGCTGCTTTAGTTGTCGTTAAACATTTGCAGTGCGTTATTTCTCTCACTGATTGGAATTGCATTACCGATTCTATTGCACAGACAGACAGTGGTTTCTGAAGAAGGTTGGCAGGGAGGGTTAGCGTCAGCTGAACTTTGGTTGCATCTTTCCCTTGGCTCCGTTTGCATTTGCGCGTTGCTGGCCGTGGAACGGTAATCCCGGTTACAGGCCGGTTGGCAGCAGAATGGGGGATGAGACAGCAGCAAGCACCGTCCGCCGGCCAGTGTCCTCCCTTCGCTGGGCGGTGGGGGAGTAATTTTTATCTCAGTCAGAGTCAGACATCCCCATTCGAAGCGAACATCCCAGTCAAGGTCACTGACTGCAGAGGGAACTGACTCATCTCCGAGGAGCTGGAGTGGAGGCAGCAGAGCAGGGCAGTCTTGAATGAACCGATATGGGTCTGACTGATGGGCCAGTTAATAAAGTCTGCTCGTGGCCATGGCTGCGGGCGAATAGGACACTTTGTTGTTTATTATTTACAAAACGGAGTTTAACATTGAAACGCTTTTCATTTAATTGAAAGGTTGGTTGCTTCCATAACAGGTGCTTCAACTCTATTTATAAACCCTTGTGAAAAATTAAACAGGCCCTGTTTCTCTGCTGCACAAAGTGCGCTTGACGTTTCTTTAGATTTCCCTGGACCAATGTTTTAATACAATACAGGGAAAAAAAATTGACTTTATGTTTTCAAATATAAGTTGTCATAACATGCTCAGACGTGAAGCAACCAAATGTATGATTTACAATAAACGCAATGAAAAAAAACTGTACTTGTACCTTTTAAAAATGTATATGAGCGCTTAAAATTAATTAACACGGGCGGCGAGGCACTGGAGTGGTTTGAGCAGCATACAATTATTCTGAGCAGTTGATGAAGGTTGTCGGGGATGAGAGGCAGACGTGACCCTGCCGTGTAGCTTGATTTGAAGCCAGCTTCTAATTAGAGTTTATCGTTTTGTCTCTAACAAGATTTAACACATTGCTGATAAATTAAACCCTGGTACCCAATCTCCCGGGAACTCCGAATGGCGCGATGGCCACTGAATCTTTATTAATTCCACGGCAAGTCAGGGTAATGACCGAGATATTATGGGACTGACATGAGGATTCATGTGTGGCAAGACAGCAGGTGCACTGTCTCCACTTTCTCTAATTAAACCTAACCAGCCACGCTGACAAATGCAGAATGAAAGGTTACGCTCAGCCTTCAGTTAAATACCATCCGAATCCAGGCTATATTCTGCATTGAGCACACAACTCATCCTTTCCCGTTTGAAACAAATACATGCAGACTGATTATGAATGTAAACGCAGTGTATTGTGCCATGACGTAACTTTTTATAAAAAAAAGCAATCTGTTTTAAAACAATTCAACTACATATTTACAGCAGTTTTTTAAAACTGTACTGCAACGAGTTATTGATCTGTACACCTCAAATTGGTTCCACCATATATAAATTCGGATTCATTCAAAACTCACTACCCTCGACTTCTGATTATGCCCATAAATTACCAAATTTTTTTTAGCTTTTACAAAACCACCTCTGCAACCTTTTCCAGTACTGTTTCCATCCTCTGTCTATCTATCCCAAGTACCTTGCACATTTTGTCCATCCATTTCCCATGGCTACAGTTTCCTGTATCCTTCTGCATTGATTTTACAGTCCATCATCAAGAAATGTCTGGAAGCCTATGTCACCATCAGTCATCTCCCTTAAAATTTCATTGGTCAATGGCATCTGCCTCTCCCTTCAGAAAGCATCTTATAATACCTGTAATTATTTGATGTACCAAAATGTATGTTATTTGCTCAATGTTTAACCAACCAGCTCCATTTAACATCCATCATGACTGGTTTTATCGAAAGCAGAATGAGACAAAGTCTTGGGCAATGTAGATTACACTTTTGGAGAAATGCTTGCAGTGTGAAATTTTACATTAATGATGGTAAATTGCATTACACCGTTGTATGTAGACATGGAAGTAAAAGATGGATGCATTTATTTTAACAGTGGGAGGAAGTCAGTATCATGGATGAGAAGAATACTCCAATTCGTACATACCAGGTCTGCAATGTGATGGAAGCAAATCAAAATAACTGGCTGAGGACTGATTGGGTCCCTCGTGAGGGAGCCCAGAGAGTTTACATAGAGATTAAGTTTACCCTTAGGGACTGCAACAGTCTGCCAGGTGTCATGGGAACATGCAAAGAGACATTTAACCTATTTTACTTTGAGTCAAATAATGATAATGAGTGGTATATCTCAGAAAACCGGTACATAAAGATTGACACCATTGCAGCTGATGAGAGTTTTACGCAAGTCGACATTGGTGATCGTGTGATGAAACTGAATACCGAAGTCCGGGATGTAGGACCACTGACTAAGAAAGGCTTCTACTTGGCATTTCAAGACGTAGGTGCCTGCATTGCCTTGGTATCTGTCCGTGTTTTCTACAAGAAATGCCCACTGACAGTACACAACTTGGCACAGTTCCCTGATACCATCACAGGCGCTGACACCTCATCCCTTGTGGAAGTCCGTGGTTCATGTGTGAACAACTCTGAGGAGAAAGATGAGCCAAAAATGTATTGTGGTGCAGATGGAGAATGGCTCGTGCCCATTGGCAATTGCCTGTGTAACACTGGATATGAAGAACAGAATGGAGAGTGCCAAGGTAGGATACAATAGTATATTTGAACTTACTTCATTTTGACTTTGTACATAAGTAATTTCATTAGTGATAAGATTGTATGGTGTAAACAGGGATAATTAGCTGGTCCAGTGGGACATTATAAGATGGAACAATGTAATTAACAATTTAATATTTAAAAAATAGATTGTCCTTGAAACTGGTATTCGATGATATGTCACTGGGCTTGTGTCTAATTCCTTGATGTAACCCATTTGTAAGTAACCCTCTTGTTGGTCATGATGATGCCATACTGACTTCTGTTCCAATACCGTATCATTCACAAGGACACAAAGTTACAATGATATTTTAGTATAACCATATTTTTGTAAAAATGTTAATTTATCATTTATCATGATATCATTTATCTAAACATCACAATCTTGTTGATTAATGAGGAACTTGCTGCAAACTTCCATTGTAGTTAATGCATCTAAAGGTAAGTGCAAAGTTCAAGTGACCCCCCCCAAAAAAAAGTTAATGTTAAAAAACATAATATTGATTCATTTTTAGTAGAGGTTTTAGATTAGGGACATTACACACTGATTTCAGCAGAATATCATTTGGTTTCTGCTAAAGAAAAGAAAATACAGTATGTAACCTAAGGATCAAAAGGAATGGCATGAAACCATTTTTACAGTGAATAATCTAATTTTAGAAATTGTTGAAGAAGTTTTTTGATTGTGAGCTGCTAACAAAAAGAGAAATATTGTAATCATAGTGCTTGAGTACATATGTGTACAGTAACATTACACTTTAAGAAGAAGCTGGAGCACCATGAAATTGCAAAATGTCTGTCAAATCCATTTAATAGTTTTAACCAGAAGTGCTTTATTTTCTTACATAATTTCAATCTTTAAGTATCCCTACATTCCCTTTTCCATGAGTTGTACTGTATTGGGTTCACTACATTTTTAATGTGGGAAAAGAATTACCAGCCACCTTTTCATTTCTTTCATAGACTTTGTAATCTATTTAGTTTGGCCATACTGGGGGTGATCAAGAGTTGAAGATATGTAGCTGAATGGATCATTATTGGATTGTCCTGATTTAATAACAGAATGAGTTTTTTTAAACTTGTATTAACATTTTGTGTAGCTAATTATGTTGCTCTGTTCAAAAAGAGCCTCGTGACAGATACTAAATGGACAATAAAGAAGAGAGTACAGCTCTATCCTTGAGCATAACCAAATGTTTTATTGAGTGACAGAATCCAGGCCACTCTTTGAACTTGGCACAGATACAGCACCAGTAGAACTTATCATCCTATCCTTTTTCTGAAACTACATTGTCATTTAAAGAGGATGAATCAGAATATTGTAATTGATAATCCAGTGATAAATTATCCTTCAGTTTCAGATCAGTCATTGCAGTTCTTGCGAAATAAAAAACAATGTAACTTATAGGAAGAAGTGAGGGTTAAGGGAATAATTCAATATTGAAAGACCATTCAAATTGTAACCACTTTTTAAAAAAAATTCTAATGCAGTTGATGCAGTTTTTTGATCAAGCCAAGAAAGCTGCATTAGGTATAATAAAGTGATGATGCACATTTCCAAAAGATCTAAAGATCATTTTGTTACCTTCTGTCTTCAATCTGAAGTTCATTTTGTTTTATAAAGTTAAATAGATTATCATTTTTTTCATAAACACCCCCCACTTCCCCTACACACTCTCCCCCCCTCCCCCCACCCCGCCCCACCACCTCCACCCACCCCAGCCCCATTTGATTCAAGTAAAACTGACTGTTTGAATCTTTTTGAATAGGAACTACCCCTATTGTTTTTGCATGAGAGGACTCTGACGGGACAATTATGGAGCAGGGGTCAAGGGTCACTTATTTCCTCATCCATCTTCCTCCTGTCATTAGGGGTCAGAGTTAGATTGATTAAGATCTCATGGTGTGACAAAAGCCTGGCAATCAGCAGTGGTGGCTGCTTATTGTGATTGCAGTCACCAACGCTGGTCATCTGCTGGGGCCTGAGACCTCATGGGACAGAATTACATTTCCTCTTCCAGTTGTCACTTTCAGCAGAATGTGTTAATACTTGAAAGAATTGAAAGATTGGAAGGGACGTATCTGAGGTTTCAAAGTGACAGACGGGTATTGTCTGTGCCACCTGCAAGTTCATATGAAAGGGGCAATGGTGTCTGACAGACTGCCTGATAAGATAGCAAGGAGAAGAGAGTCTAGTGATTGCATCGCTGATCAAATGCTACTGAAAACTGATCACAACACTTGATTTAACAGAAGCGAAGAAAATAACATGGTAACACTGCCTTGCAGAATCTCAACAACTCTTTTATTTTAATGAACCGCATTCCTAGATTTCCCAAGGAATCAATGTCGTGGCGATTTTATGCTGCTTACAGAGCATATTCCATTTGCCGGATGTTGAGTCAGTTCAGAAACTCCCCACTGATCCCTCCTTAATTATTGCCTCATTAAGATAATCCTCCATTTGAAAACAATCTCTTAATTATGATGCTGTGTTGTGAGTTTTACTAATCCAAATGAAAAAAATAATGGTTGTAGTCAAGGAGCAGTAGTTGATGGAGCTAGACTTTCAAACATTGAGGAAAATAAACGTTTTTGGGGCCATGCCTTTTACTTGTTTTGACACAATAGCATCTCCAATCCAACTGAAAGTAAATTGGGAAAGTCATAAATATGGGGCTGCATCATTTCTGATGAGTGACAGAACAGTACTTGTATCCTAATGCACAATTACAGTACAGCCAAATTACAGAATGAGTAATTAACAGCCAACAAGTTTTGTAAAGCAGTTAAACAGCACTTGCACAAAGACAACAAAAGCAACCTTCAGTCCAACATTCCAGCAGTCTTAAAGGGGAACTGTCTTTATAGGAAAAGGTTCAACACCTTTTTCTGTTTGCATTTACCAAGCAATAGATGTGAACCTCTGAAACAATCACTTGTAATTTCAGTACAACATTATGATGAAATTGCGGCTTTCGCAGTTTACCTGGAATCTGGATCATTTCGATTCTACCTTGCAACTAAGTTCTGGATAAATATGCTTATTATGTAGGCAGAACTGTCAAATAATTTTTAATAAAGGTAGTTTCTTTAAAGTGTAATCACAGAGTCTAATCGTTTTTAGTGTGTTGAATGAAGATACCTATTTATTCTTCTTCGATACTTAGTCATTTATCAAAACAAAGTGGGTTATATTAGTGCAACGTTGGAGAAAAATTTATAGAAATTTGGCCTATTGAAATAGTAGTTTTAATCATGTGATAGCTGTTCAGGATTCAAATGCATATCAATATTCCTAACCAAACTATTACTGTGATTGCAATTTAAAATGCTGCAGTGGAAAAATTCCTTCTGAGCTCAGTGCATGAGATTCACATGCAGGATGCTGGTGTTTTACTGTCAATCAATGCTGAAAGATCAATATGATCTTCCTCAATGTCATCATCATACTAACCCTCTCACCCCCCATTCATTTGATCTGTGAATGAACATTGTCAACCAATCTGCCAGCTTTCTCTTGCATTTATCACTTTCCTCATTTACAAATATTTTACAGTGCATTATGCAAATAATACATCCCATTTCCTATTCCACTAGGAAAGAAATTTCCTTTCCAAATTGTGTTTCACACAGAAGATGACTGCTGTTTAGAGACTCTGTGCAAGAATGAGATAGTGAATTTTAACACTGGGCAGAATCCTACTTGAAGTGAGAGGTGTGAAGAAAGGAGTGAAGGTATAAAGGAAATTAGAAATCTGTAAGCTCATGAGACCTAACATTTAAAATGATGAGGCCTCTTTGATTGGAGGGCAGTTTGGAGTCCTTAAATTATGTTAGGAATCACAGGTTACTATCTAAAGCATCAATCTACCTCTTAACAGATGAATGCATTCATTCAAGACAAATCCTGCTTCTTGATGTTTGTTACGGAGAGTAGAAAGTCAGTTTGTTTCCGGGTTTTCTGATGTTTCCCTGGAGGGGCACACATACAGCAGCCAGGGCTGGGTGAAAAATTTCTTCTTCACACAAGTGGTGAAATAAAATCCAACACTGCCATTTTACTGTTTGTTGGTGACAAAGGAAGTTCAGAGCAAGGGCACCGCTCTGAGCATCTGAATATGTGCCGGATTCTTTGACATTAACAGGTCAGGAATGGTCAGTCCACCTCCTTTCCTGTTGTCTTCTGTTGCCTATACTCATCCTCTCCTTCCTCTACCTTTCAGTCCATTCACCCTAACTGCAAGACTTCCCTCATCACCAATCAAAAGGACAAATATAGCAGCTCTCCTCTTGTGTCACCTGTTGCATTCAGTCTTCCCAATAATGCATTCCGCCTGAGTCGGGAATTGAACCCGGGTCTCTGGCGCTGCGAGGCAGCAGTGCTAACCACTGTGCCACCGTGCCGCCCACCTGTGTCACCTGTTGCATTCAGTCTTCCCAATAATGCATTCTCATCTCATTTGTTCTTAATTGCGTGACCTGCACTGCTTTGGCAGTGCATTCCCTCCATAATTTACGTTCAAGCCACTCGCTTCAAATTTAACACAATTTCAATTTCTTAACATCTTGTGTCTTTCTTCTCTCAGCTTTCTAATTACATGCATAAGTCACAACTTCATCTCCACTTTCTTTTACAGTAGACACCATTCTTTCCTCTGCAGGACAAGCTCACACCCTCTGGGGGGATAAAAGAAATCCCTGTCAAAGTCTTTGAGAACCATGTTTGGTACAGAAAGGTATGCCTCAAGTGTATTCACGGCTATCAATTTTATGGCACTTAATGTGACTATTGTCATGCATTGGAAAGAAAACGTGTTAGCTGAAAGTTAAAAATATTGCATCTTTGGTTTATTTGTAGCAGCAAAATGTGGGGATCTTGAAACAGTAGCCTGGAAGAAGCCATAAACATAAGAACTGAGAGTAATGGTAATCCTGACAGGCACAGGTGTTATAAGCACTCCTAGTTGACCAAGCATCAGTTTGTAGAGATTAGCCAGTGTCTGCTCTGTCAAGTTCAGGTTCCTTTGCTACAGCTCTCGCACACGTTGCGATAGATGACTCTTAACCTGGGAACCCAATTGCGTTGTGAAACCATCTGAAAATGGGTTTTGTGAGTTGCTATATTTGGAGTGCACCAAGCATGGCTGCTTCTGCAAGTTGAAGGTATCGCTGACATTGCTTCTCTCCCTCGTCCTGCACCCAATACAGTACATTTAGAATGGCACCCATCTTTCTCTGTTCCAGTTTCTTGAGGGTGAGTTGTCGAAATCCTTTCCGTTCTAGATATCATCGAATCAATATTTTCAGAGATTACCACACACGTCTGGAGCAGGTGGGACTTAAATGTGGTCCTTCTGTCTCAGTGGTTGGGACAGTACCATTGCACCACAAACACCCTCTACATCAACTCGTTCAGACGTGTCAGGATATTCGTCTGAAACAGGTGGGACTTGAAATTAGGCCTTTTAGCTCAGAGGCAGGGTAATGACCATTGCGCTCAAGAGTCCCTATCCCCTCTTCAACTCAAAGTGAAGTGAACAAAATGAATAATTAGTTAACTACCCAAACACCTTGAAGGCTAAAAGCTCAATTACATTCTGTTATTACTGAATTGAGTGCCTGCAGCATGTGGCCACTTGCAATCCTGTAGCCAATCACATTTTTCTCTGCTGGGCTGTTTGAAGAAGTCAGCCTTCAGTTTTTATTTTGTGTTAACATGTCATTGGAGTCCCAGTTACATCTTAACACCTAGATTTACAAAATATTCATGAGGTTCCTGCTTGCCTGCAGTGAGCACCTTGGCTGACTGGGAAATGCAGGGAAATAAAATGTTGAAGCAGCGTTAGTAGGTCTACTCACAGGACATTAACTCCTACATATTTTTCTTCTGGTTGGGTGGGGTTCAGGGATAGGCAACTAATGTTCATTCATGTTTTAACAACCCTGAACACTTTCACTTGCACTGCAGCCAAAACCTACCTTCTATATTTATTCTCCATTGTCTCTTTATGCACATTTAATTTCAATTTCAGACAGCACACTGCTGTTTGTTTAGCTGTCTATATATGGCAGATATACAGGGCTTCATTGCATTGTAATAAACTAACATTGCATTATACAACAATGAACTGTTGCCCTAAAGATCTTTTGGTTAAGTTTATGTCCTTTGAAAATTAGTTATGTCCATCACTATTAACCATAGTAAATACGAGGTCCAAACTGAAGCAAGCAACTCATAATAATGTTTATAATAAGTGTTTAAATTTATTTTGCAGCTTCATATTGTTAGCCATGGGCAGTCTTATTGCTTTAATGATGCGGATAACCCAGTTTGTTTCACTGGTTCCAAGTCAAACGCAATAACTAACAAAAATGGTCCTTGAGTATTATAATACACTTCTTGTTAAGTTACTATTCTTTATGGTCTATGGAAAATCAAATATCAAATCATACAAAACATGGGGGGGGGGTGGGGGGGGTGGGGAAGTCATTTAATTTGTTGGAAACTCTTTGTCATTGTCTGTTTAGTTACTTAATGTTGAGCATAATGTTCAATTGACGTCCAAAAATAAAGTTTGAATATGGCTTTAGCAGCAAAAACAATTCCTTTTCTGTTGTTTTTGCCTGGGTTTTTCCAGATCATTTTTCAGGGTCTGTTTCTGTGAATAGCAGAAGCATCAGAGACTGTCCAGCATAGAGTGCCAAGTGTTGTTTTGACAGTCTGATCCCCTGCCGTTTGCCATTTGACTGTGTTCTGACATGGCTCCAGAACGTCTCTTTGTTTCTTTCAGCTGAAGGGGTCAGAGGCTAACAGAAAACTCATTTTTCCTCAGCCATGATAATTTTGAAAAGCACCGAATGTTTAATTCTTATATTTTGACTTGACTGACTAAAACTCAAACTTGAATATCTGTCTGGATTTAATGTAATGTAATGTAATGTTATTTTTGCAGTGACTGAAAAGTCATCATTTTATATTTCTTACATGTTTGACTTTTTAAATTAGAAATTGATTCCAAATTGAGTGGTGGTTTTGTTAAGAGCTGAAATCATAAAATTAATGTGCATCCTCTATTGTGGGTTAATGATGGCACTATTCCTGCTAATTTTGATGAACAAATTACTGCAATTAGGATACTAATTGTGCCTAACTTAATTAATTTCCACCTCAACCTTAGACTTTCTTAAATATACAAAACATAATTATAATTAATGTTGTGTTGAAAAGCTACTAATCATAAGTGATGTATTTCCAACAGACTCCCATTTGAGCAGCTATTTCTGCACTTGCAGTCTCATGGGGCTGTTCTGCTTGAAATTGAAAGATGTTATATGACACAACAAAAGTCTCATCTCTTTTTAGCTTTCATGAGAAATAATATAAAAGTATTGATTTGCAAACAGATAGGCTGGAGACTTTTAGGCAATGAACTTGATAGTAGAATGTGTTTGTTTGAAAATATGTGCATTTGTGTTAAAAAAGACATCCCAGCTTTGAAAAATGGCCCATTTTGAAGCGTGCCAGAATGGAAAGTGATTAATGCAGTCGCTAAGCAAATTAGCATGTCAAAAGCTTTGAATCAATACCAGTACTTTTTTTGCGCTGGATGCAGCGGGAAAAAGCCTGAGAAGCACCAGGAAGCTCTTGACAGCTGTGCCAATGTGCATAAGAGGCTGTCGATGGTAATGCAGACATGGAAAGCTTGATCTAGCAGCGAGGCTAATCCCCAAAAACAACGAGAGCAGATTAGTTGAAAAACCACTTCAAAGAACCTAATTGCCTCAACAGCGCAAGTTGGAGAAATTGGGAACAGTGTGGAAAACAATTGGTGGTCAGAATATTTGCCAACACTTGAAATACTTTATTAAGTATTTTCCTCCCCCATCTTTTATAGAAACAATTAAACAAGATCAATCCATAAAAGGATCTTGACATATTAATGTTTTAAGTCATCATAGTTTTGGTAATAGGTAACAATGCAATTTTTATCTTTCAAGTTGAATTAGATAATATTTAGGCTCTATTTTATTCTTGAAAAGACTGAGGAAAATGAATATCTTTTATATTGATTTGCTGAAATTTTAGTTTTGCAATGACCACACCTTTATATCATGTTGTTGCACCAAAGTGCTCTTTTCCTGTTGATGCAAGCATACCTTATTTGGCTGGCAGTGGCTAACTTGTTAATTTTATTGTTGCGTATGTTAATTCCACAAAACTACTTCTCTTGCAAGCTTTTTGTCAGCTGAATACTTCACTTTGTGATGCAGGCTCAGTTACTCTGCTCAGCAAAGTAACTTGGACAATATGCTTGCTGACCTTTATTGGCTTCCAGTCCAACTATCCCTTGATTTTTAAATACTCCAAAGCACCCCTCCCAGCTTTGTAATCTTCTTCAGCCATGCAACCCTGGAGAACTTTGCATTCCTGCAATTCTGGCCTCTTCCTTCTCCTATTGTGCCTTCAGCTGTCTAGGTCCTAAGCTCTAGAATTCCTTCACTAATCCTCTCTTCTCCTTTACAATTCTTCTGAGAACCTACTCTTTGACCAAGCTTTTGGTCACCTATCTTAATGTCTCTGGCTCGGTGTCATAGTTGTTTGATAATTGCTCCTGAGAAGTGTTTTGGCATGATTTACTCTGTTAAAGATGCTTTATAGCTACTATGTGCTTGTTCTTGCATGCAGTTGAAAGTGAGTAATGTGTGCAGAGTTTGCTGGGATAGTAAACAATGTTCCCTCTAAACTGCACAGCAAACTGAAAGTTTCCACTTGTACAAATGAATCTCTTCAAATTACCACATGGGAGAAGAGAGGGCCTATGCTATACAAAACATAGATAGTGGGGTAGATTTGTTGCAGTCATGTAATTTTACCTTGAAAGCTTTGAAGTTGAAGGAAAAGGTTCGTACAAATTGTTGCATCTGAAAATGTGTTTACTGAGGGAACCTACATGAGGTTTAGTTGTAAGGGTTTATGAACTGAATACTTCACTTCATGGTACAGACTCAATTCGCCCGAACAGCAAAGCAACTTCGACAATGGGAACATAAGCCCTGTGCCTGCTGACCTACATTGGCTTTCTGTCTGAATTCACTGAATGAAATCTTTGACCAGTTTCCTCTGGATCTAGCTTGTCACTTCCTGCCCATTCTAAAAGATAACTTATTTGATTGTGAACATTCATGTGCTGAATAGTTTGTCTCCGATTTTTATTTATCCAGCGTAATTTTAATGCTAAAAAATGATTACTCAAACAGATGAAATGTAGTTTGTTTAGACATAAACTTCTCAAAAGTCACAATTGAATTTGAAAGCGTACATGTACTGACATGAATATAATATTCTACATGCAAAATTGTACTGATATGTTCATTTGAAACGGTGGATGGGGGTTTGGTGGTGGGAGGGGGGAGTGAGAAGCACCTGGTAATAATTCCGGGTGTTGCTCTTCCAAATTTGGGCTGTTTTGATAAATGATGTTTACAGCTGTAAAGCTGGTTACAGTCTTTTTAGTGGTGTCGCAGTGTCGCAGTGGTTTAAAAATTGTAATTTTTAAAACAACAATAAGATTTGTTCCCCAAATACAGGTTCTATATAGTCAAAAACATCTGAAGTTTGCTGAGAACAGTCGCATGAAAGACCTGTCAAATATATTGGTAGTCAGTCTTTGTGAGCTCATGTGATTTTTGACTAACTACATAGAACCCAAAGTGTGGTGTCCCAGCAACACCAGCACAATTTAACATTGCCTGAAGAGAAGCACTCTGGATCATTATTCTGCCAAAACAATCTTGTTGTGGCTTAAGGGTGATTTTTTTTTTTAATCCCCTCCAATGTATTGATTTGATAGTTTTGCTGACTGTAATTTTGTTGCTTTTAAAATTTGATACATTGGTATGGTTTGCAGCATAATTGCATACTTGTTTTGAATCCTATGAATTCACTGACTTTTCTTTTCCTTCCGCTAGTTCTTTGCTATGGTCTGAGCTTGCTGTGAGTAAAAGCACCAAGTCACTGCAAACAATTTCAAAGTACAGGCAAATATATTCTCCACTGATTGCACAGATGGAGCAATGGACTCGGAGCGGGTTGTTGGGGGTGGGGGGTGGGGTGGGGGGCAGGCAAGTGCCTATAAACAATTGAATTATTGTAAATCTGGTTCATCTAGAGTTAAAATTAGGCCTCCATATTCTCCACTGTGCAAAGCATCATTGCATCTCAATTTAAATTGTCAATCTTCCCTTCAAATAACTGGATTGAACAGTGACAAGCAGACAAATATCAACATGTAAATGACTCAGTGTTGCACACACGATTCCATTATGTTGCCCTTCAGATACCCTATCAAAGCTGGCTCAGGATAAGAATAATATATTAGTTAGCCATGGCTTAATAAGATCTTATCAATTGTCCTTAAATATAGAATCCTGGAGAGGTCAACATTTCTGCTGTTTTTGGATGGGGGAGAGTAGCCTGTTGTGACACACTGTAGATTAAAATGAACACCTTATTTAATCAGTGATGGTTGCCAGAGTTCAAACAAGCATGAATTTTATTTGAGTTTCATATCAAAACAATTGTAAAGCACAATTTCTATATTAAAATTGAATTTAAGGTATCATAATTCATTCTGACGTAGGAGCAACTATAAAATATACTAAAGATGTTTACTGAAATGTATGTATACCTGTTGTAAGTTTGCACTTGTGAATCTCATTTATTGCTTTCTCTGGAATACATTTCTAATTTGCAGAAATTGAAATGTCTGAACTACTGTGGGCGGCAGGGTGGCACAGTGGTTAGCACTGCTGCCTCACAGCGCCAGAGACCCGGGTTCAATTCCTGCCTCAGGCGACTGACTCTGTGGAGTTTGCACGTTCTCCCCGTGTCGGCGTGGGTTTCCTCCCACAGTCCAAAAGATGTGCAGCTCAGGTGAATTGGCCATGCTAAATTGCCCATAGTGTTAGGTAAGGGGTAAATGTAGGGGTATGGGTGGGTTGCGCTTCGGCGGGGCGGTGTGGACTGTAAGTAATCTAATCTAATCTAACCTCTTGAAGTCTTAATTATACTCTAAGGGAAACGATCAAATGCTTTGCATTTAGTCCCACAAGATTATTTTTGGCCAGTATCGGAGAGAAACTTTATAGAAGGTTTAGTATTCCTCATTTATTTGGACAGAAGCAGAGAGTTCGGCGGATTCTGCTTTAGTGGAAGGTCACAGCTCATTTTCTAACAAAGCGGTTGGGATTATTCCAGACGTTTGGGGGTATGGTGCGTAAATTCTGAAGTTGGGACCATATGTGGTTTCTGACTCTTTTGAAAGCAGACACTGGGTCTGCAGTTGCAATCTCCCCAGAAGTGATCTGTTTGTTGGCTGACAGTGTGTTGGCTTTCCGTGTTGTCATTTTAAACAACAGTACCACAAAGAGTGGTAGCTGCTACTGAGGGTTGTAAGGAGAGCAAGAGGGCACCTCATTGGAGGGGAAGAGAATGACTCTGTCCTTGGGACCCAGTCAGGTAAGCGCTAGTGATTATCATGCTGAGCCTTTGCATGGCAGCATTGGAACCAGATGCATTCCTCATAGGCCATCCATCCTTTGTACCTAATAGTTTCCATTGGGACGTCACAGCGAGACTTCCCCTATTGGAGCATTTGGGGATAGTTGGGAGGCAATTTAAAACTCTTAAAGGGCTAGTTGATTTAAATTATCTGCCCCTCTGATGAGTGAGCATCAGGTGTGCTTGCAGTCCTCAGATTAAAATGATCCAGTGGCCAGGCCATGCCAGAGAGCTGTGTAAATGCCATTTAATCCATCTGTGCTACGCTCCACCTTCCACTTTGTGAACCCACACACCCCACCCCCACCCTGTGGGCCCCTCAACCCACAATCTGTGCATGGGAAAATTCTGCCTAACAATTTGAATGAGACCACTGTTAGGAGGTTAGTATTCTTAAGAAACAAGGTCTTAAAAAAAAATTGACAAATCATTTTCCAATTTACAGTGGGAGGGGATGGGAGTTTGTATGTAGTTTGATACAATGGTGTCATCGAGAGATATGTCGATGCTTGCAATATGTTTTTGCTGAATAAGTTATGAAGAAGAAAACATCAAATTAGACAAAAATGCAAATAAATGATATTCAGTGTACCATATCGAATTATCAGTGAACAGTAGTTTCTATCTCAAGCATCCATTTTGTGAAAAGTGCAGGTTTACAGTTTTTTAGTATTGCAGCTGATCATACATGTGCAGGGAATAGAATTGATAAATTGGGGTCTACATTGGATAATATTTGAAAATGGCATTGAAAATTATGCTGTATAATTAATTGTTCCCCGAGTGATGGCAGTCGGGTTGAATGCCACTCATACTGTTTATTGGCTGGATGTATCTGTGTGGGGCCAGTATCGTAACTGATTAGCACCAGTGATAGCTAAACCTTTTTAAGGGAGACATACGGTGAGGCTGGTACAGGTGCTTTGAGTTGTGGCTGAAAGAGTTTGAAAAGGAAAAATTAATTAAGTATTACAACAAGAGAGATTGGCGCCAGAGTTTTCAAAGTTTGTACTGGTGCTCTTGTTGGATAAAGTGGAATGGAGGAGAGAGATCCTGCACTTGCAATGGGGAAGGAGATTTCTGAGATACACAGTTAACAGCTAATGAGAATAAGTAACCGTGAATGTCAAAAGTGAAGCTTCGAAGATCTGGGTGCAGTGCCACAAGAATTTCAGTGACCTCACATAGGTGGTCACGTTCAGTGAATGCATCTTCAAATACCATAACCTATCAACTGCAACCAGCCTCATCACTACTCAAATCATCATACATACGTGTATTAATCAAAGCCAAAAATCCCCATCAATTAGGACTCAAGCTAGAGTGTTCAAGCTCAGCAATTAACACTGCTACAAGCATCCCGCCCACATTCCACAACTTGCATGCACTGCTAGCTATTCAACCATGGGGATCTCATTAACCAAAATATATTACATCACACCAACAGGCACCTTTCCCTCTGAAAGTTTTTTAAAAAGTCAAATACTTTGTAAAAGTGTCTACAGTTATGTTGGGAAAACCAATGGAGGCAGCAGGAGCTAACTGGACAGAGTGGAACCCTGTGTAGATATTTTCTAATCCACTTGGACAGTGATGTTGTTACAAATGTATGGGGCCTGAACCCAGGCCTCCTGGCTCTGAAGTTGGGGCACTACCACTGTCCTACAAGAGCCTTAGGGCACTTGCATATCTTGGTATGTGTCAACTCCATCAGGACTGCGGGTAAAAATAGTGCAGGTGGCAACCTAGCAGATGTTTCACACATGCTCTGTAGCATTCTGATTACAATGTTTAGGATATCCTACACAGGATGCAAAGATGAGCATGTGTATCAAAATGTTTTGACTCAGAACTTGCCAAAAAGGCTGAAATAAATGCCAAAAAGCATTGAGGAGTTGGCATCAATTGGGCAGAGCTTGGAACTCATCTTTTCCAGCATGAAAGAGGCAGAGAGAGAGAGAGCCAAGTCCATTCACACAGTTGCCGATCCAAACATTATGGTTTATGCCTCAGCTTTTGTTGTGCTACCAGCAACAGCCACACAATTTCCAAGTCCTCGAAGGAAGACCAGGCTGCCCTGAAAATGTGTTGCTGGCACTTTCTCTCAAAGACCAGGCTGCCATCAACTTAACTGTGAATTACAGTATACAAAGGCACCTGGAGATTACTGCAACATTCTACCTATACGTCTTCTGATAAATCGCGAGAATTTTTGAGGCTTATCCACACTATTATCAAATCATCTTTGAGTGCTGATTGACGTCATGATCACCTGCCCTTCTGGTGAAATAACTCATGTAACTACATGGTGGCAGGCATGACACACTGCCTAACTATACACATGCATTGTGGCCACCATTTTGGTGTTTAAGTTTTAGGTAAAAATGGATGCAAATGAGTCAAGTTTCTCATCAGTTGCCTTTCATACGGACTGCAATTTGCTTTCTGAAGTGCAAACTAGTAACTGCTCCAATTATAAACAACAGTGCAACAGCATAGGGAGAACTTTTGTTTGCTACTTAATGCAATGGGGAAGAAGCTGTTGTAATATGAGCCTTTTCAAGTAATTGTCTTTCTACTATAGTAGCTAATACATTGTGATTCGATATCAATGCTGTCCTGGAAGAATTTTAAAAATGATACTTTCTTTGGATAGAGAACTTAGCTTATCTGATCATGCTTTGAGGAATTCTCTATATTGAATAGAATAAAGCATTTATCTCTGTTTCTTTCTGTTATATGTTACCCTGTTTATCTGTGTGACTCTGCATCATTGCACCACATTTTTTGAGATGGGTTTTTGTAATGAAGTTATTGTTTAATGGGAGGGGATTAATGGATCGTTTTGTTTACAATATCTTCACACATATCAGATTAGTTTCTTTTATTGGTGACCAGAACTTGACACCTCAGTATCATGTTTTCAGCCAAAGAAACAAAACACGTTTTGAGAAAAGTTAGAATCCTTTTTAGTCTTGCAAACACCTCCAATTTTTTGACTCAGTGATGTTGCTCCTGGTTGCAAAACCCAGAGCTACAGAATATGCCCAACATAAGCAATGCTGAGAGTTGCCAATGTATTCTTCAGGGTTTTAAATGGCAGCTTGCTGCAACTGGGTATCTGATTCAGTGCAGTGTCCTCTGAAGGAAATTACTGTCAAAGTGAACAAGGCAAATGTTTCTATGAACCCAACTGATGAATCATCACTAAGACATACAGTTTGAATTTAATTGACTGCAACAACATATATAATATAAATATAAAAATTTGGGAATGCACAAGGCCAGAATTAGAAGTACAGTTGGAGAATTGTGGGTTTGGAGGAATTTATAGATGTAGGGAGGGATGAAGGATGTCCAAAAGATTGCTTGCTGTAATTCATCATGTACAGGAGTGATAGGGAATGGTACTTGCTGTGTGTTAAACATGGACAGAGATTTGGATGGTCTCATGTTTATGGATGGTAGAATGTGGGAGACGGCCAAAGTGCTTTGAAATAGTTAAAAGTTACCTAAACTTTCCAAAATGTTGACTTTGGTATGGTTGAAACACCACCAGAACCTGGCAACATCTGGCTTCCACGAAGGTAGGGTGAAAGGGACTACACTGGCAGGATCATTTTGATATTAAAATGAGGCTGCATGCCTCAGAATTAAAGTTTGTTTTTAATTTAAACCTGGCCTTAGCAAATATTTTAAAGGTGCCTAACAGGAGGCACAGATTGTTGGAGGGATCTACCTGTAAATTTACCTGCTAAATGTAGTTTATCTTTTCACATCACTTCTTCCCAAGTACCATTCTAACATCCCCTAATAACTGGACTAGGAGAAAGTGAGGGCAGCAGATGCTGGAGATCAGAGTCCAGAGTGTAGTGCTGGAAAAGCACAGCAGGTCGGACAGCATCCAAGGAGCAGGAGTATCAACATTTTGGGCATAAGCTGTTTTCTGATGATGGGCTTACATCACTTCTTCCCAGATACCATCCTATCACCCCCTAATTAACTGAACACCTTCCTGATGCTTCTGACATCCTCTACATTTAACCCGTATGACCTCTCTGAAGGGTCGTCCAATCACTCCCATGCCTTCCCTCCTCAAAGGTCTCAGATCTCATTCACCATCAACCCCTTCAATCTCCCTCACCTAATGAGACCTCAAATCCCTTCTTCCTTTCATAGTCCTGAAACTATACCCACCTGGTAGCCAACTGCCACCTCAATCTCATGATGGAAAACGGAGCTTAAAAAAAGTTGCTTCGGTAGTATTGTTAAATTTAGCAGGACCCAGCTCTCCTGGTTGTAAAATAACCCCCTCATGCCCATTCTACCTTCAAGCTCATTATCAATGCTGCAGCTTTAAAGCAGATAGTATTTAGAATATTCAGTTCATTTTAAAAATAATGCATATAAGTAATATCGAACAAAATAAAAATATGATGTAAAAAAGATGAGACAGAGAAAGTTTCAAAACAAAGCTCTAACAATAACTAAACTGTAAAGGGGGGTAAGACGTCTCACTAGAAAAATTAAACTTCTGTACCAGGGAGATTCTTTGTCTGTCGCTAAAATTTATCTCTCAAATTTCCATATGAATATAATTCACCAGCCCTGATTCCTGTTTTCGTATTTTTGCTGAGTAAAACCATGGGTCAGCCTAGCAATATAACACTAAAATCCATGGAAGACTATTAAGTCAACAATAGGTCAGGGCAGCAGATCATACTGAGAAACATGATTTCTATATTTGACTGCATCACATAAACCGTGGATGTTAATATCCAGTAGAGATGACAATAATGGTGTGTGTAGTTCACCTGATGAATAATCCCATTATAAATCACTAGTCCATTGTAGCACATAATTGCATTTTGTAGCTGATAAACTACTTAGTTTGGGAAATTTTAGATCTTCCAAATATAGTGCGCTTCTACAACACCATTGAAGTCATCTTTGGCAACGCAGACAGCAACTGTATTCAGAAGATGCAATCAGTACATGGATCTTATATTAGCAGTAAGAACCAATCAGTGTGAAGAGTTAGTGACAATCCACAGATATTTTTACGCAACCATTTCCTTGTCAAAGTTGGAGCCCCCACACAGAAATCAATAAGCTGATTGTAAATGAGTTTAGGTGAAATGTGAAACATTGCAGATGCTGTGCCAGTGAGGATTGGGAAGCAGGCTAAATATAACCTCCCATTAGGCTTTACACTATAAGTGCTAGTTGTTAATAGAAATCAATACATAGTTAAGAACCTCTGAGAGCCTTCAAAAGGACTGGCTGTTTAGACATTTCGTGGTAACTAATCTCCCAATTGGAATAACCAGTGCAGTATTTAAATCCCACATTGTATGACTAAACAACATCAGACTTTATCTCTGGTTTTAATTTGGCAGATTCCTCATCCAGATTCAGAAGAATATTATGTATTATTGCCAGCTTTATTTTTAAAGCCAATCCAAAAGATTATGGGAAAAGTATTTGAGTTGGAGATGAGTTGAAATAAGTAGTGGGTTTTATTCCTTAGAATCCAACCATTGCATTGGTACTATAAACCACCTCAAAATGAAAATTTCATGCTTAATTTAACTTGTCTCCAATTGTAATCATGCATCCATGGCAACAAACCAAGTGAATGTATAGTTTACAGCATACTTGCACTTTCTATACTAAGGTACACATTGAAATGTAGGAGGGAGGCAGTGGCTTGGCAGTCATCCAAATGGAATGCTTCAAATACATCATAGATTGCACAAGTACAGCGTGATTGGTTTTGAGATGTCATCTGAACTCTGAGAATGGATTACAGCCTTCACTATTCACTAGATATTTATTGGTTTTGATATAATGCAACCATGTTGAATGGTATAAAGTTAACTGTTCTAACATTCCAACATGCTGAGCACAGTTGCAAGATTGAGATAGCATGATGCTTGACTGAAAGATATCCCACACTTTATGCTGGGTGCTGTTATAATGTGATAATTTCCTCCTTTGTACGACACTTGCAACATTAACCTTGTTCATGGCAGAATGGTCAGTAGTGAAGTTTAGACAGAATTGAATGGAAGTCACCAGTTTACAACACATTTTCTGAGATCAACGTAGGAGCAAATAGGTGCAAATTTGACTGGCCCAAAGGAACACAATGAGGTAAACAGAAAAATCGAGTATAACTGGAATGTAAGCAAGTAATTGTGGACCAACCTGCTATGATAGCAGTAGGACAGGTGAGGCTTGAACCTAGACTTTCTGACCCAGAGTAGGGACATGACCTCCACCATGAAACACCCAATCAGAAGTTCAGACATATGACACATATTCGTGGTAGGTGGGTCTTGAACCTGAACCTTTGTGGTTCAGAGGTAGCAGTATGACAGTTGCACCACAAGACTCCATCAGAACTCATGCAGTTGAGACAATTAAATTTGAAGACCAAAGTCTTTAAAATCCCACGTGAACCTAGAAAGGTACCTCAAACCATTTAGCAAAGTTTTAATATAGTAATGTTTAGAATACAGCCTGGAAAGAAGTGAAAGCTACCTCATTTTAAAATGAGCTGTAATGATTTTATGTAACTCTGTTCTCCATGTTTATTGGTGGTTACATTAAAATCATAATGACAGTCATATACCGTAAAGTTGGCTAATGGTATGCTTTGAAAAATCTACACTGATGTACTGAGTAATGCGCTTAAGAATTTGGAGTACAGGAGTGTTGTTGGGAAACTTGACTCTTGATCTGGATGCTGAATGTTCAATGTAAGACAAAGATTCAGCAAGTTCCTGTAAGAGGATGAAGCTATTGTGGTTAAAGTATATCAGGTTCCCTTTTCAGACTTCATTGAAAAAGTGCTATGTGAGATGAGACATCAGGATGCTTTATCCTGAGATTAAATTATTTGATTTAACTACTTCTGGATTCTGGTCTCCTGTTTTGGTCTTTGCCAAGCAAATCCACTGTTGTACAAGAGTGTACAAACATACAGAATGCTCTCTTTTTCTGCTCATACAAAGAAATTTGGGCTTGCATACAAGGCCAATATGTATTGGCTGTCTCTTTGCCCTCAAGTAGGTGGGTGTAAGCTGTCTTCATGAACCATTGCAGCCTTTATGGTGAGGGTACTCTGAATGTTGTTAGGGAAAGAGTTCCAGTGATGATGAAGGAACAGTAGCATCTTACCAAGGCAGGGGAATGTGTGACTCACTGGGATAGTGATCCTATGAACCAGCTGCCTTTGTTTTTCAAGGGGGTAGAAGTTATACCTTTCTTTGGGTGGAGAGGTGTGTCGTGCGAAAGAGGTGTATCATTTGTAAATGATACACTGGGCAGCTACAGTGTGCCAGGAGGTAGAGGCTAAGTACATTTTAAGTGGAGGGTGGAGTGCCTGTCAACCAGGCTGCATGATCTGTGAGATTTGTGTTTTTGGAGCCAAGGAATGAAAGTTAGTCCAGGAAATAAAAACTAAGTTATCACTTTCCTCTCTTGTACCTTGTAGATGGTAAAAAGGACTTGGCAGGTTAGGGAGGTAATTACTCATTGCAGGATCCCACCTTTTGGCCTGCCTTTTTTTGGGAAAGTTTGTCCATCAATTTGATACTGACTGCCCATCCTGGGCACTGTACCCATCATTTTCTCATAGCACTT
The DNA here is from genome assembly GCF_004010195.1 of Chiloscyllium plagiosum. Lineage (NCBI taxonomy): Eukaryota > Metazoa > Chordata > Chondrichthyes > Orectolobiformes > Hemiscylliidae > Chiloscyllium > Chiloscyllium plagiosum. Next base: position 24,675,000 of record NC_057722.1, on the reverse strand, counting down.
CACATCGAGAGACTGGAAGTAAAGGGCAGGAAAGTCGCTTTGCAGTATCCGTACAAGGCCTCAGCTGATAATCAGGTAACCATCCCTCCCTTTTTCCCTGAGCCTCCATGACCCTATTACCGCACACTACTGCATTCAACCCATTTCCACTCCCCACCCTGCACTCCCACCTCTCACAACGCAATTAACTTCATCCACAACTAGCCTCCCTGTACCCAAACCAGTATTTGACAGCACTGGTACTGTTTGACTCTAGCTGAAGCACCAGTTTATTGACAGGGTATGCTACAGCAAGGCATGGATGGTGTAAGTATATAGGTAGGAATTGAGTGATCATGTGCTGAGGGAGTGAGAAAGTACGTCCGGATCTCATACCTGAGCTGGGTGTCTATACCTATGTGCAAAGTATCTCTGCTGCAGCCTTTCAACAATGCTGATGGTACATCCTGAAATCCAAATCTGTGCTTCCTAAGTGGTTTGCTTGTGTATCAAAGTGGTGCTGTGATGGTGGTGAGGGGTTGGCAAGTGCTGGATGCCAGTGTAAGTGGCTGAGGGGTCCATGCAGTTGGTGCCCACAGATCATGCCCTGAGATGCGGTTTGATTGTATGCAACATGGCGGTCCTTTGGAGTCATATGGTGAGCTGAATCTGCTTGTACCTGCTCCCTGTAGATGTTTTCATGACATTTTGACCTGTTCAATAGGATAGAAAGCAAAATATTGGTCAGGCACATTGGGCCATTAATACGGTATTTCACAAATCATAATCTCACTTAATCGACAATTTGCTGCTGCTGAGTGAGAAACTCACCACCATTTGTGAAAAGCATAAAAGATGAAGTGAGATGTTTCTGACATTGAGATTAGCCTCACTGGACTGCTGCAATTCTACCACACATCTCGTCATCGCCCATGTCACTCAGACCCATTCTTTCTGCTGTATATATTAAGTACTTGTCGTGGTTCATAGACACTCAAAAGTTAGACACACAATCACCTTTATCTATCTTGGCAACAGCATTCACTAAATACTCCAAAGTTCAGATTATTAAACACTGCTGCAGATTTCCTTTCATCTTCCGAAATTACTGCAACTCAAATTATAAAGCTATAAGGTTGCAGGTCTTTACTTTTGCAGTTGCAGCACGGCAACCAGACTGATGGTTAATAATATAAACACCATTCATTTGAAAAACATGCACCACGAAAATCTAAAAGAGACGGTATTTATCACTAACTTTGCTTAATAGTGTTTTTAAACCAGCTGCATTATAATGAGTGAAATCTTAGGTTTATGTATGGGATTCAGTTCAGTTCCTATGAACTTTTTTTTATATCCCCAAAGTACACTGCAACTCAAAGTTTCATTTGTACTGTCTTGATGAACTAAGTGTTTAATTTCTTTGGGTTCTGATTTGCTTATTGCTGGAGGGTCTTCAACATAAAGTTCTTTTTCTCAGCAGAAATCTTATCCCAGTTACAACTTTGAAATGATTAAATTAGGGCCAGACCATTGCTGGGACATGAAATGTGGGAGTTTCAAGTGATACATTCATATTACCTGTGGAATTATTTAAGGAATGCATACCATAATTAAAAACATGTCTTTGGCAGGAAAAGTGAACAGTCGATCCCAAGAATACAATTGGTCATAGGATGTAATTTATGATAGTGACAAAGGTTAAATTTTCCCTTCTCTTTTTCTTCTCGACCTGCTTTGACATCATCGACCACTTGGACAACACACTTCTCCAATGCCTGTCCATTGTTGTCCAACCTGGTGGCTCCACCCCTATCTATTTCTATTCATATCCATCTACTCTTCGCCAGAGAATCACATCTGCTGGCTTCTTTTCCTGCACCTGGACCAGTACCTCTGTGTCTTCCAGGTAGCCCTTTTAAACTGGATGTATAGCTTCCTCAATACTGGCTCCAACAAACACTTTTAGGACAGGGATAACATTAGATAAATGCAGAGTAAAACTCTCTCTACAATGTCCCTTCTTATTTCTCCTCTACATGCTGTTCCTTGGCAGCATCATCTTAAGGCACAGCATTAGTTTTAACCTGTATACTAACAACAGTCAGATTACCTTCACCAAAGTCTCTCCCAATTTCTGCACGGTGGCTAAATTTATCAGACTGTTTGTCCAATGTCTAGAACTGGTCAAGCAATAATTTAGTTAAATATTGGAAGCGTTGGTACCTGCTTCAACATTATCCTCTAACTACTGAATAGTCTGTCTCTGGCATCAGTCTTAGACTAAGTCAGTCAGTTTGCAGCAGTGATGTCACATTTGATCCTAAAGCGAGCTTCCACTGTCATATTTGTTATTTCTTCTAGCTACATTACATTGTTCAATTTTATTGCTGTTTAAGTGAGTATGGAGATGAAAGACTCATCCATACCTTTCCATTACTCCTAAGTTTTACTATTTCAGTACACCATTGCCTGGTCTCATACAATCCACCTGTTTGTTCATGGACTGTGAGTTTATTGCCCATTCCTGTTTGTCCTTCAGGTTTGTATTGGTGAGTTGCCTTCATGAACTGTTGCAGTCCATTTGGTGTAGGCAGACCATTTGGTGCAGCCTTTTAACCATATTGATGGTACACTCCGCAATCTGAATCTGTGCTGTGATGGTGATGAGGGGTTGGCAAATGCTGGATGCCAGTGTAAGTGGCTGAGGGGTCCATGCAGTTGGTACCCACAGATCATGCCCTGAGGTGCGGTTTGATTGTACGCAACATGGTGGTCCTTTGGAGTCATATGGTGAGCTGAATCTGCTTGTACCTGCTCCCTGTAGACATTGTTGTATCAGGGATCCGGGCCAATATGATAAAGTAATATAAGTAATCCCAAGCAGAGTAGGTTTACGACATGGCTGTACAGGTTGATCAGGTGAAATGACTGACCTGTACGAAGTAGGAATTCATGGACTAGTTCTTCAAAGGAGTGCAGTCAGAACCACGTTTGTGTCATTGCAAATGGCTCAGATGTGCAGAGGGGATGAAGAAAAAAGGGGGAGTAATAGTGAGAGGGGATTTCTTTCATCAGGGGAACAATCAATGGTTTTTGTGGCCATAGACATCACACTAGGAGGATCTTTCCCTTCCTGGTGCCAATACCAAGGATGTCACAGAGCGGCTGCAGGATTTTCATCTGGGAGATGGTGAACAGCCAGAGGTCACGGTTCAGATTGATACCAACGGGTAGGAAGGGTGATGTGGTCCTGCAATCAGAATTGAGGGAGCTCAGGGAAAATTAGTGAGCAGGACTTTAAACGTAGTGGTGCCTGGATTACTCCAAGTGCTAATTGAGTAATGCGTGGCATGGTGGCTTAGTGGTTAACACTGCTGCGTCGCAGCATCAGGGACCCAGGTTCAATTCCAGCTTTGGGTGACTGCCTGCGTGGAGTTTGCACGTTCTCCCCATGTTTGCGTGGGTTTCCTCTGTGTGTTCCTGTTTCCTCCCACAGTCCAAAGATGTGCACATCAGGTGAATTGGTCATGCTAAGTTACCCATAGTGGTAGGGGAATGGTTTGGGTGGGTTGCTTTTTGGAGGGTCGGTGTGGACTTGTTGGGCCAAAGGGCCTGTTTCTACACTGTAGGTAATCTTAAAAAAAAAAGTGCAAATGAGTACAGAAAGCAGAGGCAATAGCCTAGTGGTATTATTGCTGGATAATGTTCTAGGAACCCAGGTTCCAATCCTGCAGCAGCAGATGGTGGAATTTGAATTCGATAAAATAAGATCTGGAAAAATGAAACTATTTCAGAAAAAAACCTATTTGGTTCACTAATGTCCTTTAGAGAGGGAAACTGCGATCCTTATTTGGTCTGACCTGCTTGTGACTCTTAACTGCCCTCTGGGCAATTAGGGGTGGGCAGAAACAGATGGCCTACCCAGTGATGTCCTCATCCCATCAATGAATAAAATAAAATAGGAGAGTAAACCAGATGAATGAGTGGAAAGATGGTTGGAATTATTGTGCAGGAAAGAGGGCTTTAGATTCCTGGGATACTGGGACTAGCTCTGGGGAAAATGACACCTAAACAAAGCTGAGTCTGGGTTCCTTGTGGGGTGCATGTTAGTGCAGTTGGGAGGGCTACTTTCGAACCTGATGCAGGTATGGGACTTTGTCTCTTCAAAACTGGGTAATCACTTTTTTTGCTGATACTCTGGGCAGATGCATCTGCAGTCAGCAACTTGATAAGAATGGGGTCAAGTATGCTTTTCCCTCTTGTTGGTTCCTCCCATGCCCACCCACACACTTCTATTTGTCTTGTAGCCCCCTTTCCCTTCCACATTCCTGATTAAGGGATTAGGCACGAAATGTCGATTCTGCTGTTCCTTGGATGCTGCCTGACGTGCTGTGCTTTTCTAGCACTACACTTTGCAAAATCCTACTTCCTTCAGACCAAAGGGGTAGCCATGGTCACCTGCATGGGCCCCAGCTATGCCTGCCTCTTCATAGGGTATGTGGAACAGTCCATCTTCTGCAATTACGTCGACACCATTCCCCACCTTTTCCTCTGCTACACTGATGACTGCATCGGCACCACCTCGTGCTCTCACGAGGAAGTTGAACAGTTCATCAACTTCACAAACACCTTCCATTCTGACCTTAAGTTCACGTGGACCATCTCGGACACCTCCCTCCCCTTTGACCTTCTCCGACTCAACACAAACATCTCCCTCAAATCCTACAACACTCCACCCCCTATCACCCCACCTGTAAAAATGTGATCCCTTACACCCAATTCCTTCACCATATCTACTCCCAGGAGGAGCAGTTCCACTCCAGGACATCCCAGATGGCCTCCAATTTCAAAGACTGCAATTTCTCCTCCTACATGATCCTTCAGCAGATCTCCACCACTTTCCACAACACTGCCCTTGAACCCCACCCATCCACCTGCAACAAGGATAGAAGTCTCCGATCCTCACCTTTCACCCTACCAAACTCCGGATACAACGCATCATCCTCAGCCATTTCTGACACCTACAATCAGACCCCACCACCAGAGATATATTTCCCTCCCTAAATCTATCTGTGTTCCACAGAGACCATTCTCTCCGTGACACCCTCAGTGGGCCCACGCACTCCACCAACCCACCCTATAAGACCATAAGACCATAAGACATAGGAGTGGAAGTAAGGCCATTCGGCCCATCAAGTCCACTCCGCCATTCAATCATGGCTGATGCGCATTTCAGCTCCACTTACCAGCGTTCTCCCCGTAGCCCTTAATTCCTCGAGACAACAAGAATCTATCAATCTCGGCCTTGAAGACATTTAGCGTCCCGGCTTCCACTGCACTCCGTGGCAATGAATTCCACAGGCCCACCACTCTCTGGCTGAAGAAATGCCTCCGCATTTCTGTTCTGAAATGACCCCCTCTAATTCTAAGGCTGTGTCCACGGGTCCTAGTCTCCTCGCCATGTATTATTTTGTACGTCTCTATTAAGTCTCCACTTAATCTTCTAAACTCCAACGAATACAATCCCAGTATCCTCAGCCGTTCCTCATATGTTAGACCTGTCATTCCAGGGATCATCCGTGTGAATCTCCGCTGGACACGTTCCAGTGCCAGTATGTCCTTCCTGAGGTGTGGGGACCAAAACTGGACACAGTACTCCAAATGGGGCCTAACCAGAGCTTTATAAAGTCTTAGTAGTACATCTCTGCTTTTATATTCCAACCCTCTTGAGATAAGAGACAACATTGCATTCGCTTTCTTAATCACGGACTCAACCTGCATGTTCCACCCTTTCCAAGCCATGTATTATCTTGTAACTTTCTATTAGGTCTCCCTTTAATCTTCTAAACTCCAACGAATACAATCCCAGTATCCTCAGCCGTTTTTCATATGTTAGACCTGTCATTCCAGGGATCATCCGTGTGAATCTCCGCTGGACACGTTCCAGTGCCAGTATGTCCTTCCTGGGGTGTGGGGACCAAAACTGGACACAGTACTCCAAATGGGGCCTAACCAGAGCTTTATAAAGTCTTAGTAGTACATCTCTGTTTTTATATTCCAACCCTCTTGAGATAAGAGACAACATTGCATTCGCTTTCTTAATCATGGACTCAACCTGCATGTTTACCTTTAGAGAATCCTCGACTAGCATTCCCAGATCCCTTTGTGCTTTGGCTTTATTAATTTTCTCACCATTTAGAAAGTAGTCTATGCTTTTATTCTTTTTGCCAAAGTGCAAGACCTCGCACTTGCTCACGTTAAATTCCATCATCCATTTCCTGGACCACTCTCCCAACCTGTCTAGATCCTTCTGTAGCCTCCCCCCTTCCTCAGTACTACCTGCCTGTCCACCTAACTTCGTATCATCGGCAAACTTTGCTAGAATGCCCCCGGTTCCCTCATCCAAATTGTTAATATATAATGCGAACAGCTGTGGCCCCAGTACCGAACCCTGCGGGACACCGCTCGTCACCGGTTGCCATTCTGAAAAAGAACCTTTTATCCCAATTCTCTGCCTTCTGTTAGACAGCCAATCCTCAGTCCATCCCAGCAGCTCACCTCGAACACCATGGGCCCTCACCTTGCTCAGCAGCCTCCCGTGTGGCACCTTATCAAAGGTCTTTTGAAAGTCTAGATAGACCACATCCACTGGGTTTCCCTGATCTACCCTACTTGTTACCTCTTCAAAAAATTCAGGCATGACCTCCCTTTACTAAATCCATGTTGACTTGTTCTAATCAGACTCTGCTCTTCCAAGAATTTAGAAACCTCATCCTTAATGATGGATTCTAGAATTTTACCAACAACCGAGGTTAAGCTGATTGGCCTATAATTTTCCATCTTTTGCCTTGATCCTTTCTTGAACAAGGGGTTTACAACAGACATCCTCCAATCATCTGGGACCTTTCCTGACTCCAGTGACTCTTGAAAGATCTCAACCAATGCCTCTGCTATTTCCTCAGCCACCTCTCTCAGAACTCTAGGGTGTATCCCATCGGGGCCAGGAGATTTATCAATTTTAAGACTTTTTAACTTTTCTAGCACTATCTCTTTCGTAATGGCAACCATACTCAACTCAGCCCCGTGACACCCTTTAATTTTTGGGATATTACTCATGTCTTCCACTGTGAATACTGACGCAAAGTACTTGTTAAGTTCTTCTGCTATTTCCTTATCTCCCATCACTAGGCTTCCTGCATCAGTTTGAAGTGGCCCAATGTCTACTTTTGCCTGTCGTTTGTTTCTTATGTACTGAAAGAAACTTTTACTATTATTTCTAATATTACTGGCTAGCCTACCTTCATATTTGATCCTCTCCTTTCTTATTACACTCTTTGTTATCCTCTGTTTGCTTTTGTATCGTTCCCAATCTTTTGATTTCCCACTGTTCTTAGCCACTTTATAGGATCTCTCTTTTTCTTTAATACATTTCCTGACTTCCTTTGTCAGCCAAGGTTGTCTAATCCCTCCCCGGTTAATCTTTCTTTTCTTGGGAGTGATCCTCTGTACAGTGTCCTCAATTATACCTACAAACTCCTGCCATTTTTGCTCCACTGTCTTCCCTGCTAGGCTCTGCTTCCAGTCTATTTTCGTCAGTTCCTCTCTCATGCTCTCATAATTACCTTTATTCAACTGTAACATCATTACATCCGATTTTGCCTTCTCCCTTTCAAACTGCAGACTGAACTCTATCATATTATGGTCGCTACTTCCTAAGGGTTCCCTTATTTTAAGATCTTTTATAGAGTCTGGTTCATTGCAAAGCACTAGGTCCAGAATAGCCTGCTCTCTTGTGGGCTCCATGACAAGCTGTCCAAAAAGCCATCCTGTAAGCATTCCATGAATTCCCTTTCTTTAGATCCACTAACAACATTATTTACCCAGTCCACCTGCATATTGAAGTCTCCCATGATCACACTCAGCACTTCCCTTGCTGCCGTCAGAGGTGTAAAACCTACGCACATACCTTCCCTCTCACCTCCATCCAAGGCCCCAAAAGATCTTTTCACATCCAGCAGAGATTTTCTTGCACATCCAAATACCTCATCAGGTGGCACAGTGGTTCACACTGCTGCCTCACAGCACCAGAGACCTGGGTTCATTCCCGCCTCAGGCGACTGACTGTGTGGAGTTTGCACATTTTCCCCGTGTCTGCGTGGGTTTCCTCCGGGTGCTCCGGTTTCCTCCCACAGTCCAAAAATGTACAGGTTAGGTGAATTGGCCATGCTAAAATTGCCCGTAGTGTTAGGTGAAGGGGTAAATGTAGGGGAATGAGTCTGGGTGGATTGCGCTTCGGAGGATCGGTGTGGACTTGTTGGGCTGAAGGGCCTGTTTCCACACTGTAATTAATTAATCTAATCTCATCTACTGTGTCCGTTTCTCGGGATGCCAACTCATGGAGCATTTCGGGTAACATCTCTGGTACACATTTGCCAAACAACCGCACTGCCCTGTGGCTGACCACTTCCACTCCCCCTCCCGTGCAAGTCCTGGGCCTCCTCCACTGCCAAACCAAACCCACCTGACGCCTGGAGGATCAAGCCTCATCTTCTGCCTTGGGACCCTTCAAGCACAGAGCATCCACATTGAAATCATTAGCTTCCAAATCTCCCCTGCCCCCACCTCATCCTAGATCCAACCCTACAACTCGTCACTGCCCTCTTGACCTGTCCTGTTCATCTTCCTTCCCACCTATCCGCTCCACCCTCCCTGCCAACCAATCATAATTACCCCCACCTGCATCCACCTAGGGCCTTCCCAGCTACCTTCCACCCCAGCCCCACCTCCACCCCACCTGCCTATTTAACTCTCTGCCCCCTTCCCCCACCCACATTCCTGATGAAGGGCTTATGCCTGACGCATATGCCTGTTGCCTGACCTGCCGTGCTTTTCCACCACACATTTTTTGACCCTCACCACCTGCTGCAGACCCAAACTAGCAGCTATGTTCTTCAGGAGTCAACCAGCTTGATCAGTAGTGTTGCTGCGGAGTCCCTCCCAATAGTGGAGTACATTTGTTTGTCCTTGTCACCCTCAGTGCCTCCTCTAAGTGGTGGTTAACATGGACGAATATTGACTTATTAGCCAGGGGCATGTGGCAGTATATGGTAATCAGGAGGGAGTTTCCTTGCCCCTGACTGACTCGATGCCATGAGACCAAAAGGGGTCCAGATACAGTATTGCATCTCTGCCACAACTACCTCTGCCACTTTTGTGGGTTGGTGCTGCTGGTGGGACAGGACATACACAGTTATGGTGGTGCCAGGCACTTTGTGTCAGATTTGATTTTGTGAGTAAGACTGTATTGGGTTGTTGCTTAATTAGACTGAGACAGCTCTCATGATTCTGGCACTAACCCCTCCCCAAAATAAAATGTTGGCGAGGAGGATCAACAGAACAGAGTTAACGCTTATTGTTTCTGGTGCCAGGTGGTATGACTGAATCCTTGCTAGGCTTATTCAGAGGGCAGCGAAGAGTTGACTGCATAGAGATGTACAGCATAGAAACAGACTCTTCAGTCCAATTTGACCATGTTGACCAATTATCCTAAATTAGTCTAGCCTCATTTGCCCCCATATCCCCCTCAACCCTTCCTATTCATGCACCCATCCAAGATGCCCTTTAAATGACATGGGTCTGGCATCTCATATAGGCCAGACCAGGTGAGGACTGCAGATTTCCTTCCCTAAAGACCATTAGTGAACTAGATGAAATTTTTACAACAATTGATTCATTGTCATTTGCCTTTCATTTGCAGATTTTTAAAAAAATGCAAATTCCATAATGCCATGGTGGAATTCCAACCCAGGTCCCAAGAATACTTCCATCTCTAAATTTCCAGGCAATTGTACTAGCAACAATATCATTGTATCTCCCACCATTGGTATTTGAGCCTTCAAAGTGCCAAGCCCTGGAATTCCCTCTCTAATTCTCTGCTGTTTACTGAACCTTCTTCCTTTGAGACACTTAGGTCTTTGAACGACTTTTTAACTTAGTATCCTTTTTATGGCGTGGTATCATGTTTTGTAATGATTCTATGAAGCACCTTGTGCTGTTTCATTGTGTTAAAGGCACTGTGTACATATAAGTTGTTGTTTTTGTTGTCCTCCCTCATTGCCTTTTGATTCTTCCTGCTGTCTGGTTTCCTTTGTCACCGATATTCTAATTGTTTGTTCAGATCACATCACAGTAAACCTGTAAATTGAGAATTTATGTCTGGTTGGGAGATATGATTATAAGTAATAGAATCTGAACCATTGTGATTGCTAACAACACTGAACTAATTATATGTTTATAATTTAATATTTAAGGTATTTGCTGTTAATGAACAGCAGAGGAAAAATTATATTACTGTCGTATAGTAAGCTTTTAATACAGGAGATCTTCAGGGAGAGGTCAATGCAAGTTTCTTCCCATCTATAGCTAATCATCCTTTGTTTTGGGAATATAATACATAGAATTATTACAATTTTGCCAATTACTGTGTTTGACTCAGTGATAGTTCCAAAGGACTATGTGAAGGAATTTGGGCTTACATGTAATGCTTGTGCTGCAATATCATTGCAAGTTGCCATCCTTTAAAAGTGTGAGTTCTGACTGAGAGTACCAGCAGGTAATTCATTGAAGCAGGCATCATGTAAAGACAAGTTACTGTTTTCATCTGTTGTACACAGTGAGACTGGGTAACAATCAGAATGAACTAAATTGGTTTCCTAACTGAGAGTTACCAATGGGACTTCAAGAACACCGCCTTTACTCTGACTGATATGGAGATTTGATCTGGAAGCTGCCTGGTCTATGAATCAAATGCTCACTACTTTAACCAACTGATCTATTGATGGAGCTTAGAACAACTTTCTGAATTGTGAATATCCTCCAAAGGGATGAGGGAGAATCATAATTGAGTAATCCATTTGATTACTGCTGGCCAACACAAATGACTAACATTGTGAGAATTCCTCCAATAGGCTGCATTCTACCTCATGAAAAGGAAAGTCAAAAATTGGCACCCAGATGAAAAAAATCCAACCCAACAAGGGTCGGGCGGCACGGTGGCACGGTGGTTAGCACTGCTGCCTCACAGCGCCAGAGACCTGGGTTCAATTCCCGCCTCAGGCGACTGACTGTGTGGAGTTTGCACGTTCTCCCCGTGTCTGCGTGGGTTTCCTCCGGGTGTTCCGGTTTCCTCCCACAGTCCAAAGATGTGCAGGTTAGGTGAATTGACCATGCTAAATTGCCCCTAGTGTTAGGTAAGGGGTAAATGTAGGGGTCTGGGTGGGTTGCGCTTCGGCAGGGCGGTGTGGACTTGTTGGGCCGAAGGGCCTGTTTCCACACTGTAAGTAATCTAATCTAATCTAACTCCTGGATACATTGGGAGGGACTCTGAATATGGAACATTGTCAAATCTAACAGTCCCTGAAGCTGTCCTCCAAGAGACTCTGAAGAAGGAGAAGAGCTAATATAAAAACAGAAAGTGCTGGAAATACTCAGCAGCCCAGATGTAATCTGCAGAGGAAGAAATAGAATTTTTCAAAAAAAGGTCTGTGATAAGCTGGAAAGCAGGAGAGCTGAAATGACAGAAGGGATAATGACTAGAGGTGTAAATGTGGTTTTTTAATAAAGACAATTTGTGATGTGGACGTCACTGGTTTAGGACAGCATTTATTGCCTATCCAGTTAGGAGTTAACCACATTGCTGTGAGTTTGGAGTCACATATAGGCCAGACTAGTAAGGCAGTAATTTCCTTCCCTTTGGGGCATTAGTATAACAGGTGGGCTTTTCTTGACAATTGTTTCATGGTCATCATTTGATCCTTAATTCCAGGACTTTTATTGAATTCAAATTCCACCATCTGCCATGGTGGATTTGAACCTGGGTCCCCAGAACATTGTTCGAGTTAACATTGCAGTGGTAATACCTCTAGGCCATGGCCTCCCCTAAATAACAATGAAAATTACCAATAGCTGCTGTTTGTAAAGATGGTGACAAGGATTTTGATGTGAATTGTTGAACTCACTGTTGGGTTTGTGAAGTCATAAAATGTCAAATCAAAAGACAGGGTGCTGTTCTTTGTGCTAACAGGGCAGGAGGCTGAAGACAGCTCAGAATGAGAGTGAAGCAGAGCATCAGGTGATTGGAAGCTTGGGATCACTCTTGTGATCTAAATGGAGATATTCTGCAACGTGGTCACCCAATTTAGTTCAGAGAAGACTCCAACAGTATATTGAATTGAAAGAAATACAGTTAAGTCAGTATTTCTCACAGAAGGAGTGTTTGCTAGTTTGGACAGTGAAAAAAGAGGAAGTAAAAGGGCACCTGGTACACCCCCTGTATGTACATGGGATGGTTCTGTGGAATGGAGAGAGCGTGGTGTGATCAGTGGATCAGTTATCCTGCTGGGAACAATTGCTTCGGCGTGCTGAAAGGGAAGGGCAAAATTTGGAGATGTCATGCTGGAGGTGATGGCAATAGCAGAGGCTGGCCTTTTCAATGTGGTTATTGTGGCAGCCATTTATACTGAACATAGACATGTAATTGAATGGTAAATGCTCAAAGAAATACTTGTAATACACTAAACATGCAAGCTCTTACAGCTGTTCAACCACATTAGCACCCATTAAGCTACAATACCTTGGCCGTTGAATCCCCATCATTGTTGTCAGAATATAGATTGTACTAATACTGTGACTGCAGTGCTTAATGTAGCTGGAAAGCCGAAAGCAATGAGACTCTGCTCCAAAATTGATCTTCTCAACAGGCTGGGTGAATAGGAAATATTTTTCTTGGACATCTGGTAAGGACAAAGTGGAAAGATTTGATTCATTTCTGTGTTAACCTCCCCTAATCCCATCCACTATGGAACAAATCCATAACAAAAAGAAAAGGTGCCAGCCTACTCGGAATGCAGTGACCAGGACTAGATGCAGTGCTTTTCTGTTTTGTTGCTCATAGGATCTGATGTCATTGTCTAGGTCAGCTTTTGTTGCCCAGAGGGATTTAAAGAATTAACCACATTGCTGTGGGTCTGAATTCATATGTAGCCCAGTCCAGTTGAGGATTTAACATTCCTCCGCTTTTAAAACAGTCCTTTGCCCATTTCAGTGCACAATCAAAAATACAGAAAATAAAAATGATGTCTTAACAGGGATTAGTCAATAGGTCTGGATGACTTCCTTTCCAGATTGTTAAAGTCGGGTTGGAAATAATGGAAGGATTTAACATAATTTTCTGATCTTCCGTAGATACAGAGGGAGGTGCCAGAAGATTAATGAATGATAAATATAGCACCTTAATTCAAGAAAGGGTGTTTTAAAGTCAATCCTAGTGACTACAGACCAAATGGTTTAACTTCTGTGATGAGTGAAGTCTTAGTTAAATAGTGGGGAAAATCAACAAGTGCTTGAAGATGTTTGAGTTAATTAAGGACAACTAGCATGAATTTGTAATTGATTGATCGTGCTTGTCTAACTTAACTGTATTGTTTGATGAATTAACAGAAGATCAATGAAGGGAATGCAATGAACATTAGCTATATTGATTTTAAGAAAGCACTTGACTTAGTGCCACATAAGAGTCTTGTTAACAAAGCTATGGCTCAGCAAATAAGAAGGACAGTGTCAGTTCTTAAAAAAAAGCTTAAGGACAGAAAAGTGATTCATGATAAATTGTTGTTTTTCAAACTAGAGTGATGTTCTCCGTGGACAATATCGGTACAGGTGCACAATCCTTTATCCAAAACGCTTGGGACCAGCTGGTTTTTGGAATTCGGAATTTTTCGAATTTCTGAATAAGTGACATCTTGATGGTGAAATTTAAAAAAATCTTACTGAGCAGCAGACTCAGAGTACTATAGGCCCTGAGACAGAATTGAGATCTGCCAGTGCTGGGCCATGCCCACCTACGTCGCATCTGAGTGACACGCATCAAAGTGGGTGTGGGTTGGGTTAACTGCTTGCACACCAAACAACCTTGTGAATGAGAAAAAAACTTCACAAACAAACCTTTGGACTTCGGAGCTTTTCGGATTTCGGAATTTTGGATAAAGGGTTGTCTACCTGTACCATTTGTTTTGACCTGTATGAATTATCTGCATATTGGAATACATAAAATTTCAAAATTTGTCAATGAGAAATGGTATTCAATGAGGTTGGCACAATATGAAATAAATTGATTAGTAGAATGGGCAGCTGGATGGTAGATGCAATATCTCTTGTGGTGCAGTGGTAGTGTTCCTATCTCTGTATCAGAAGGCCCAGGTTCATATTCCACCTGCTCCAGGGGTTTGTGTCATAACATCTCCATATCAAACAGAAGTGTGAGTTGATGCATTTTGGTGAAAGGGATGGGAGAATCAAACTACGTTTAATAGCTCAGTTCTAAAATGTATGGAAGGTCAGAGGGGCCAAGGATTCGTGTGTGGGGATCTTTGAAGAGAGGATTTATTGAGAGAGGAGATAGCAAAGTATAAGGGGTCTTGGGCTGCACAAATGTTAGCATTGAGTACAAAAACAGTCAAGTTATGCTGGACCTTTATGAACCTGTGGTTCAGACATAATGATAATATCATTGGACAAGTAATCCAGAATGCTAAGTTAATGTGTGGAAACAGGAGTTTGAGTCCCACCATGGCAGATCTTAAAATTTGAATTAAGTTTTAATTAAATGGGATTTATATCCACATGTTTACTCTCCAGCAATGGTAACTGGATAACAGTTTTGAGACAACCAAGGATGATTTTCTCCATAAAAGCTTAGTTATATTATCAGCAATTGTAATCTCTCATCCCTGTGCAGACTTAGAATCAAACTTGTGGCCTTTTATTCAATATGGCTTGGTGACAGGTAATTCTATGCTTGAAGGGTGCTTTTACCTGTTAGTTTGATTTTTAAAAAAAAAAGTCTTTTGGCTAGGGAAAACCACAGACAAAGATGAGGCAGCTGTTTGCTTAATTGGTTCGGGACTGATGATATCTTGCTAATGCCAGCCGTTAGGTAAACATGAGAAATTAATTTAAGTTATATCAGATAGTTATTCCCATTGAAAAGACACAAAACTGTCTAACCATTGGTTTTGCATGATAAGCAGAACAAATGGGGTAATGCCCATCCAACTTCTATTGCTTTTAGTTGGTCCTGGCATCCATTCTCATACAGGCTCAATTAAAATTAATTAATTGCATTTATCTATGGGACGTTGGATAAAAATTCTATGCTTCATCCTGGCATGGTGTCATTTTCCACGTGACCTCAGCACCAGTTTAATCTTTGTTTTTTATCTGTGACTCCAGGCAAGGGAGAATTTTGAAGCTATGTTGCAATATTGACATTTTTGTTTCCCACCTGAAGCAATAAAGCATTCAACACACAAGCTGTTTTGGAGCAGACATTAAACTGACAATTCATCTGCATCATTGAGCGTAAAAAAGATCTCACGGCCCTATTCAAAGAAGAGCAAGAGAGATCTTTCCAGGGAATTGACAAAGATCCAACCCTTATTGAAAATCACTCAAAACAGGTGATCTGATCTTTTTATTTTATTGCTATCATGCATCTTGAAGTGTGCCAGATTACAAAATTACTTGGGATACTCTGAGACCATAACAAACATTGTAATAATGCAATTTTTATTTCAGTGTGCAAATACCTCATCTTTACCATATTCCACTATTGTTTTGGAAGATGGAGATAAAATACCTTAGACGATGATGCTAAATATTTCTCACCTAATGGGTGATAATAAACTCTGATTTTAAAAAAAATGTCAGGGAGGTTACTCCTCTAGTTCTAGCTGATTTCCAGTTAAAGACAATAACACATAATGGAAGGCTACATTACCCTAACAACACTTCTTGATTTCAATCCATACTTGTGTAGCACCACTGACACACATGAACGAGGAACTCTAGTCCAAGTCTTTTAATCAGATGGCAATAAACCTTGTGTTTGTGGGCATTATAAATGCAGGAGGAGACCACATGCAGATTAATCAGACATAATTTTCCAAAAAGTGATAAGATAAAAAAGGCTCAACTTCACTGTTTCAGCGTTTGATAAGGCAGTCCAACATTGTTCTGATACGTGTATCTGATTCCTTAAGATTCATAAGATGTTGAACCAGCCAATATTCAATGAATTTATCATGGAATAGTCTCCTTTGTTCCCCTACATAATATGAAGAGTTATTGAGCAGTAACAAAAAATTGTCAAGTGTTTTGAGACATATGATTGACTTAATTAAAGACTATAAATATTTTCTTTATAAGTATGGTGATACTAGATTGTAAGAACACCCTTTATAACTCACCCGTCGTTGTTTCAGACGGTGCAGGTTCCAGCCAGCATCATTAACACAACATCTCATAACATCTCAATGTTTTCCTGATTAAATTTTCTATGCAAAAGACAAACTTGCTTAATAATCCAGTTCAACCCCAACCATCTGCAAGGCAAGAGATTTGACTTACAACATTCTAAATTTCCATTCCATGACAAAAGCACTCATTCATCGCAAACCAACTTGTAATTAATCCATAAAATTCTCCCATACAGAATTTGGACATGTTAAAATGGTAGGATTGTTCAGAAATAAGACTAAATTTAAAAGTTCTGTGCCTGAAATGCACATAATTACTCTTCATTTAAAGGTGTGCTGCAGTTTTGTGATTTTCCTCCTTTGTGCAGAAGAGCTTTGTTATGTATTTTTTAGGTGATGTTGACCTTGTCATTAGTAAAGTGAATTGAGACTGTAATAACCTTTCAAAGACTCCTGCCACAATCGAACCGTTAGTGATGTGAGGCTGAATTTGATTGTACCCTGGGCAGTAGGAATGCAGTTGGGTTATTGGTAAGAGAGCAAGGAGCCATGTTAGGACAGCTTCCTATTGGTGCCTTGCTGCTGGGTTAGCTTACTAATAGTGAATGGCAAGGGCAGGTGGACTAGGTAAAAACAATAACTGCAGATG
This sequence comes from Chiloscyllium plagiosum, assembly GCF_004010195.1. Taxonomy (NCBI): domain Eukaryota; kingdom Metazoa; phylum Chordata; class Chondrichthyes; order Orectolobiformes; family Hemiscylliidae; genus Chiloscyllium; species Chiloscyllium plagiosum. Next base: position 24,658,056 of record NC_057722.1, on the reverse strand, counting down.
CTGGAAACCAGATTCTGGATCAGTGGTGCTGGAAGAGCACAGCAATTCAGGCAGCATCCAACGAGCAGCGAAATCGACGTTTCGGGCAAAAGCCCTCGTGGGATGCTGCCTGAATTGCTGTGCTCTTCCAGCACCACTGATCCAGAAGGCAGATGGACTGTCTGACCCATAGTCAATTTGCATAAGAAAGGTTAATTTTATGGGTCTGTTGGTATTTTTCAGGGATGGAGGCAGTTACCAGCTTCATAGAGACTGCATCAATGGCAGACCGAGTGGCCGTTGGAGCCTAAAGCTCCATAGACCCCCAAAAGGGGGCTGTGGGCGGGTATGGTAACCCTGTGGCTTCAAATATCCCCCTGGATTGATTCATCCTGCATCCCATGGGGCCGACTGTCCTCTTAGCCCCATATATTTTAATTTGTACATCCCTGCCCAAGGGCCTAATCATGCCAAGGTGCCTTTGTGGTTTCCTTGCTGCCTCAGTAGTGCCCATCTCTCCCAATGGTACCTTGAAGCTCCAGAGCTGCCAGTCCCCTGAGTTAAGTGTCCAGAGCCTGTCCACCATTTTTAATTGGACAGTAAACCCGCAAGCAGTCAATCAGGAGATCCGTGATAAAATTGCAGAATGCAAATCACTTTTCAGCCTAATTTTAAGCCTAAAGCTCACAGGAGAGTCCAGCCTACAGTTCCTAATTAGCTTCAGTTAAATTATTATTAGTCAACAACAAATTCACATAAATCAAGAAGATGAATACGTTTCTCAGATTTAAAAATATTTTTAAATAATGTGGCAATATAAAATTAATATTTTATCTAACTGCAAATTATCCTTACAAAAGTACATTTTTTAAAGCTTGCACCTAGCCAGTAATATTAGAAATAATAGTAAAAGTTTCTTTCAGTACATAAGAAACAAACGACAGGCAAAAGTAGACATTGGGCCACTTCAAACTGATGCAGGAAGCCTAGTGATGGGAGATAAGGAAATAGCAGGAGAACTTAACAAGTACTTTGCATCAGTTTTCACAGTGGAAGACATGAGCAATATCCCAAAAATTAAAGGGTGTCACAGGGCTGAGTTGAGTATGGTTGCCATTACGAAAGAGAGAGTGCTAGAAAAGTTAAAAAGTCTTAAAATTGATAAATCTCCTGGCCCCGATGGGATACACCCTAGACTTCTGAGAGAAGTGGCTGAGGAAATAGCAGAGGCATTGGTTGAAATCTTCCAAGAGTCACTGGAGTCAGGAACGGTCCCGGATGATTGGAAGATGGCTGTTGTAACCCCCTTGTTCAAGAAAGGATCAAGGCAAAAGATGGAAAATTATAGGCCAATCAGCTTAACCTCGGTTGTTGGTAAAATTCTAGAATCCATCATTAAGGATGAGGTTTCTAAATTCTTGGAAGAGCAGAGTCTGATTAGAACAAGTCAACATGAATTTAGTAAAGGGAGGTCATGCCTGACAAACCTGTTGGAATTTTTTGAAGAGGTAACAAGTAGGTTAGACAGGGAAACCAAGTGGATGTGGTCTATCTATACTTTCAAAAGGCCTTTGATAAGGTGCCACACGGGAGGCTGCTGAGCAAGGTGAGGGCCCATGGTGTTCGAGGTGAGCTGCTGGGATGGATTGAGGATTGGCTGTCTGACAGAAGGCAGAGAGTTGGGATAAAATGTTCTTTTTCAGAATGGCAGCCGGTGACGGGCGGTGTCCCGCAGGGTTCGGTGCTGGGGCCACAGCTGTTCGCATTATATATTAATGATTTGGATGAGGGAACCGGGGGCATTCTAGCGAATTTTGCCGATGATACGAAGTTAGGTGGACAGGCAGGTAGTACTGAGGAAGTGGGGAGGCTACAGAAGGATCTAGACCGGTTGGGAGAGTGGTCCAGGAAATGGCTGATGGAATTTGAGCAAGTGCGAGGTCTTGCACTTTGGCAAAAATAATAAAAGCATAGACTACTTTCTAAATGGTGAGAAAATTAATAAAGCCAAAGCACAAAGGGATCTGGGAGTGCTAGTCGAGGATTCTCTAAAGGTAAACATGCAGGTTGAGTCCGTGATTAAGAAAGCGAATGCAATGTTGTCTCTTATCTCAAGAGGGTTGGAATATAAAAGCAGAGATGTACTACTAAGACTTTATAAAGCTCTGGTTAGGCCCCATTTGGAGTACTGTGTCCAGTTTTGGTCCCCACACCTCAGGAAGGACATACTGGCATTGGAACGTGTCCAGCGGAGATTCACACGGATGATCCCTGGAATGACAGGTCTAACATATGAGGAATGGCTGAGGATACTGGGATTGTATTCTTTGGAGTTTAGAAGATTAAGGGGAGACTTAGTAGAGACGTACAAAATAATACATGGCTTGGCAAAGGTGGATGCTAGGAAATTGTTTCTGTTAGGCGAGGAGACTAGGACCCGTGGACACAGCCTTAGAATTAGAGGGGGTCATTTCAGAACAGAAATGCGGAGATATTTCTTCAGCCAGAGAGTGGTGGACCTGTGGAATTCATTGCCACGGAGTGCAGTGGAAGCCGGGACGCTAAATGTCTTCAAGGCCGAGATTGATAGATTCTTGTTGTCTAGAGGAATTAAGGGCTACGGGGAGAACGCTGGTAAGTGGAGCTGAAATGCGCATCAGCCATGATTGAATGGCGGAGTGGACTCGATGGGCCGAATGGCCTTACCTCCACTCCTATGTCTTATGGTCTTAAATTCAGCACAGTCATCTTGCATACAAAGCCATATGGTGTTCACAGATGCACTCAGAGATGTATGATAGACGGAGAGCTATATATAGTTAGAAAACAAGGTGAGAATGGTACTGAATTTTTTTCAGAAAATGGTCATAAGCCAAGTAAAGTGTGTGGAGGAGAATGGAAAATATTTTTAATTGAGTTTCAGTTCAATGTTATCATCTAACAGGATCCTTTTGAATGGTTTTACAGTTGGTTTGTGCAATTACTTGTGCAGTATTTGTGCAATTGGAAGCAGTGTCATTGTGGAAGAATTTTTAGTTGTAATTTTTAGGATACTTTATTATCAGCAAAGGAGATTACAGGCACACAGTTGGGAAACAGTGAAACAACTCATCACATAACATGAGGGGTGGTGCGCTGGGGTGGTTAATGAACTCTTTAGGAAGGCAGATAAAGTTGTTTCAGTCAGCACAGTATAAATCAAAGGATTATCATAGAATTGGAATTTACCTGCTGGCGATATTGGCCAGGGGCCCATTCCCAGGGAGTTGCTTTAATACAGAAAGCTATGTAAACTTGCCAAACAAAATATATCCTTATTTGGCCTTAAGGTGAAAAAAAAATCAGAAGATTTCAAATATCAGTTAAGAGTGACTTAGAACAGAAACCTCAAAGTAGTTAACCTGTTCTGCTGTAACGTTTTGAAAACTACAGTTAAACTCTAATTTCTCAAAATGATTTTCTTAAGAATGGATTTGCTGTTTATTCACCTGAGAAAATAGTGGTGAAATTCAGACCACAGAAAAATATAACTGCTGCTGCTTTAAGGCTTATGAGTGAAATGAATTTGTTCTCAGCCTGGTGTTTGGTGTAAGGCCATCATATAAAACTGTGAAATTTTTGCATTAATTGGTGCACTATTACATGTCTCAATCAGAGATAACACAAAGATGGCTGGTATTGGTAATGGAAATGTCACACTTAGCAGTAGGAGGTGATTTTGCAGGAGCAAAGTGCATTGTTGAGGTAGATTAAGGGAGGCTTACCCTACATTCATAAGGAGTGCTTGATGTTGACATTTCATGAAAAGGGTTCCTCAAAACTGATGCCCCTTACCTTAATAACTGCAAATAACATCTACAAAAATTTCAAGCCATTTTCACTGACAGGGACTTCCATTGTCTACAGGTATATACATATTTAAAATTGCATGCCATTTAGTTACTACATCAATCATAGTTGACAATAGTACATTATAAACTATTTTATGCCAGGCTTTTCTTCTTTGCGTGCTTAACAGAAAATTAGATTTAAATTCAGTGCATTTTAGAAAGATTTTCATTTAATTTGGAGTTAGATAATTACACTGATTAAAATTGCAGGAGATGTTGAGTTGAATTTTTGTTTCATCTCAAATTACCTGAAGAAAATGATGGGTTTTAGATAACTACGTGGTATGGAAAATCTCTATAATTTACAGCTGTTCAGAATTATGTCAAATCTTTTCATTCAGTAATGGCATGCCAGTTTGAGCAGAAACATTAAATTTTAAAAGTTGGTTAAAATTGAGAGAACACCTTCATTTAAAAAAAATACTCTTCCACGTCCTTTTCCAAAGGTGATGAATTATCTGAGAACTTGACTCTGTTTATGGCAGATATTGTTTTGTAATTATCCCAAAGACCCCCTATGCTGTTGCATAGATGTGAGATGTCAGTAAAGTTTCCATCTTGAATTAATTTTTGCATCTTTATTTGTTGAATTCTGCAGAATTTTCTGTGCGTGGACATTTGGATCTATTGATTTTGCTGCCACATTATGTAGGTCAGTCTCCCTAAGCGTTTATACATAGAGACTTTCCTAATTGGGATATTCATGATAAAATGCCCACATATCTCATTGTCTACGCACACTTAACATCATTCCTGTTCTTGAAAATTACAGCTGTAATGTGGCTTTTACCACGCTGTGGCACCAATCATAATGCTAACGTATCAATCTCAATGTGATTAATTCCAGTTCTTAGTGTTTTAAATATAAATAGTTTGGCTGAGGTATAAAACAATGTCAGTGTATAGATTTAAGGTTTCTAAATTGGAAGTATCACATTGTTTGCTGAAGGATAATTCATTATCAAGATTGTTAACTTTTAGAATAAAATATACAAGGTCTATTATTTTAACCATCAATTACACAAGAAAAAGTCCCTTGTGCTGTAATTTGCATACTCAGTGAGTGACCTAATACTATTTTTTGTTTGATTTTAGTTAAGTGTGGAAGGGTACAGCATATTTAACCTTTCGTGTCAAGCAAGCAGACTTTTAAGTGAGAAAAGATTAGCCTATATATCGGGTTTTTTTTGTTCACTTGTGCAACAGGGAAAATATTTTACATAAAACTCCTGAGAAATAGGCAAATTACTTATAATGAGCATTCATTTTACTTGGACCTTCAGCCTCTCACTATTTACCTTCTCACAGTTACATTAGTGCACATCAAACATCACATTTGAATCTGTGCGATTTAGAAAAAATAAAAATGCAGTATGATGATCTCTTGTGGACACAGGCTGACAGCAGTCCTGACTAGATCTTTGAATAATAACAGTTCTTTGTTTCCCTAGCTGCTTGGGTTGATCCCATCTGCTAGCTGAGTTTGGGACTTAAATGGTTTTTAAGGATCAGTATGACTTAAAAGATCAGGGATAATCTCAGGCAGACTAGCCAGCTCTTAAGATTTAGATCTGTGCTTTCTTTGCTTGTCATTGTGTGAACAGTCATGTAAATGATTCTCTTGTTGCAAGTGCAAGATCATTATAACTCCTTGTTAATACATAATATTAATAGATAATGCTTTATGAATGAAAACTACTATTTTATATTTAGCTTCTGTTTATTTTTGCCAATGTGCCAGAACAGGAGAGAATAGTTTAAAGCTTGAAAATGCTTTCATATTTTTTAAACGGCTGAAATGTGCGGTTCTACCTCAAACTGCCCTGATCATGAGCTTCTATACTTGTTAAGCAAGACCTATTTACATTAGCAAACAGACTGCCTAAATTCTAGCAAGCCTCATTAATCCCACTACTTAAAATCATCCCAATTTCCGTTTTTTCTTTTAAAACAAAAAAACAATCTTATGATCGCAATGTCTCCCACACACACTTTTCTCATCAATCTTAAATATAAAGCATTGGCTGAGATCATCTCTGAAAATTGTCCCTGTGACTACTGAACAAACTGATAGACTGATTTTGCTTTGGAGTAGCTGAGCGGTTCAATATCCAATCATGTTTAAGCATTGGATTCTCCAGAAAACAAAACTAAAAACATAAAAGCAAAACATTGCCGATTCTGGAAGGAAAACAGACAGTGTTGGAAACACTTAGGTCTAGCCGCATCAGGGGCAAGAGAAGAAAGTTAATGTTCCTGGTCAATATATCAAACGTCTTGGTGAATGTTTGGATTTTTCAGTTTCAATCTAAATGTTGAATTTAGGTTGTATTCATTTATACTACCGTTCATATTTATGGCAATCAAAAATTCATAGCTTAGTGCTCTCCAGTTCTGTTCCGTCAGACTGTGAGAGGTTAGTGCGTCTGACAGCTGCCTATGCAATTGCAGCACATCATACATGCCCACCTGCCCTTTGCTGCTGGAAGCTCTGCCACGTCAACTATGCAGGGGCCAATGCAGCCCTCGTCTTCGAGACCAACTCCACACTCTTCATTCAACCACTTTGTTGAAGCAAGCCAATAATAAAATCCTTCTTTACAAACTAGTAACTTCTTCATCTTCTGTGTCTGGATGCCTCTCTGGTGATGGCCGTTGAACTCTTCAGAGGTGGTTATGTCTCATCTGATCCAACATTATAATCACAAATGCTGATGATTCATGTTTAAGTCATTGCTTAAATTGAACACTTGTTGAAGGAAGATAATGAGAATGCTACCCAGTCTATTACGTTAAAAAAATTATCAAGGAAATTCCCAAGGCAGCCTATTCAAGGAAGTGCATTATCCTTGGTATGCATATAACATGATACTTAATTGTATGTTGAATTTCTTCATTCTAACGTTATGAATGTTTTGACAGGTGAACAAATGCCTAATTTGATTATAATTTTACAATCAACATGCCAAAAAGGTTCAGGTTCTTGACTATACTGAGATAACAGATTACAGGTAATTTTGTAGCCGAGCAACTTGGCTACATTACACCTGAGTGGGGTAATAAGCCAATTCTGTTGGTTGTCCAGTGACTAATATTGCAAAATGCCAACTACTGAACACCTGTTCAAGATAGAGGTTTTTGTAACAAATTTGAATTCTATGATTTCAGTTGCCTGTCTGCATTCAAAGATGTGACTGACAAATTCTGACTTTCCATCTGTAAAAGTTATAGGGTGACTAAGTCAGTGTGTCCCTGGAATGATCATAACTGGGGAATATTTTTCTTTCTTTGTTATCGGGTTATGTACCGAGAGCTAAATTTTATCAGGAATTGGCTCCGTGTCAGTTTTGAGATTTTCTTTCCATGAGCCCTTTGAGTTATGCTGATCGCTGCAGTTTGCCTGATTAGGTATGCACCATGTCTCTATGCCACCCTATGCATGCTCTGTTCTGCTTGGTAATGGTGGATGTACTTGCCGCAGATAGGACCTCCCAGGATTCCTGACACTGGCGTTGTTTTAAAGCATAAATCTGCCAACCAGGAACTCCCTTCACTGTGTACATAATGGGAGGGGAACAGAGAGAAACTATTCGAAAGGCACACTTGTGGCACAGCTGATGTTTTATTGCAAATACAAGCTCACAATTACTATTTTATATCATCAGCTGTCCGATTGGCAGCCATTTAACTGCAGCTATAAAAATTCAAGCGACACAGATTAACCACCTTCAACATCATACCATCTTCAAACCCTGTCTAAAGGAGTGCTACTCTGACCTTAACACCAAATGTAACCTAAAATCTTCTCATTGTCTAATCTAGGAAGCCTGCAAGCAGTTGAAAATGCTCACTCTTTTTCTGCAACATCAAAAGCAAAGAAAGGCTGCATTTGCCTCTGGGAGCATAACTGCTTGCTGTTTGAGCACTGACACATTTAAAGTCAGTGAGTGATCATTTTACCCAGCTCTCATCTACTGGAACTAGGTATCAATTTAGTCCTGTCTGACTTGTAACGCTTGTTGCTGCAGCACTCTATCATGCAGAAGGTGATGTTCCTCAGATTCAACATCCTCATCTTCATCCTTGGAAGATTGCAGCTGCTCTCCCAGGTCACCATTGTCCATCATACCCCCATGTCCTGCAATGCTTTGTCAATTCCCATCCTTGCATAACAAATTAGTCTTCATCACGATTATTGGCCCCTCTGCAACCCTGTCCACCTCCTTGACTGACTGCTGACAACCAAGACAAACTACCCAGTTTGTCGCAAGGCAAGGCAGAAGACTGTGTGTGTCTAAATTCTGGCAGTTAGAGAAAAGGTAAGGCAAAAGACAAGGCATAAATGTCATGAGCAGCCCTGAGATGCAGCCTTGTCTTCATTTTGATGGATGCTTGCCCCTGTGCAGCAAAGTGTCCTGGCAGCAGCATTACAATGAAAGGTGCTAGTGTGCTACAAAGTGCAGCAATGAAGTGTAAAACTGTATTGTGGGTGGGTTGGTGATGCATCATGATGACCTCGTGAGGCTTGTACACATCTGATGCTAATCATTGTGGGGGGAGGAGGAGAAATGTGGCCTGCCAATGGAGTGTGCTCTGAGATGTTGGTGACTGCTGGCTAAGTTGGAGGCTGAAGAAGTGCATGGCAAACTGGAGTTGTCAGGTACCTGCACTAGCTTCCATATCATAAATGTGGGGTAAATCCAGTACTTGTAGAATGGGAAATTGCAGATCAATCAGACAAGCTTGGGTACTTGGACAATGACAGGATGCAGAACTGGGCTGAGAAGTGTCAGATAGAGTTCAATCTGCAAAAGTGTGAAGTGATTTACTTTGGAAAGTTGAATTTGAATGCATATTACAGGGTTAAAGACAGGATTCTTGGCAGTGTGGAGGAACAGAGGAATCTTGGGGTCCACATTGATAGATACCTCAGAGTTGCTACACAAGTTGATAGGGTTGTTAAGAAGGCGTATGGTGGGTTTGCTTTCAGTTGCAGAGGGATTGAGTTTTACGAGCCATGAGGTTATGCTGTAGCTCTTTAAAACCTTGGTTAGACCATTCTTGGAATATTGTGTTCACTGCTGGTAACCCCATTATAGGAAGGATGCGGAAGCTTTAGAGAGGGTGCAGAGGAGGTTTACTGGGATGCTGCCTGGACTGGAGGACATGTCTTATGAAGAAAGGTTGAGGGAGCTAGGGTTGTTCTCATTGGAGTGAAGAAGGATGAGAGGTGACTTGATGGAGATGTACAAAATGATGAGAGGCATTGATAAAGTGGATAAACAGAGGCATTTTCCCATGATGGAAATGTCTATCACAAAGGGGCATAATTTTAAGGTAATTGGCGGAAGGTTTAGGGGAGATGTCAGAGGTAGGTTCTTTACACAGACAATAGTGGATGTGTGGAATGCACTGTCAGCAGTGGTAGTAGAGTCAGATGCATTAGGGACATTTAAACGACCCCTGGATAGACACATGGATGATAGTAAAATGTAAGATCCGTAGGTTAGTTTGATCTTAGAGTAGAATAAAAGGTCAGCACAACATCGAGGGCTGAAGGGCTTGTACTATGCTATACTGTTCTATGTTCTATGTAACAGCATGCAAGTGGGCTTCTTGTTACTCACTAGAGAGATTCTTATCTTGTTGTTCAAAACATGAGGTGGAATCAGACATTTTTCACGATGACTAGAATTAATATTTGCTGATCTCGCTAAATTTTCCTAACTTTGTCCACATGTGTTCAGGGGCTGGAAAGATTTCACCCTGATTTTCTACATTTGTATTTGTTATTTATGGATCTGAAAGAGTTAATACTGAGAAATGCTATAAAGGCACCTATTACACTGATGTCATATGGACTTGTGGGCAGAACATCTTACAATCTTGAAGGACTGAGACCTAATATATGGTACTTCTCCTGACATAACTGCTATTGTTGCAATGTAACCTCTAACTAGTTGCTCACATGCAATAAACTACATTTTGTCAACTACAAGAGACTCTTCCAATGAGACCAGGAAGTTATTTGTCTGTAACAGACTAGACCAAGGACTTAAAGAACAATGGTGGCAGCAACCTTCATTTAGAACAGCTGATGATATAACATAGTGAGCTGCCATACAACAATATTGTCCTAAGGCAATCCGAATATCTCATGTTTTTATAAGAATGACTTTATTCTTCAGAATCTGCCCCAGTTCTTCAGTAATCTACGATGCATTTTATTAAAACAACAAACCAGCACACATACTTTTAGAATATAGACAGAGCCGATGTCTCCCTAAGAAATATGTTAGTTTGGACTTTTAATTTCTCTTATGACAAGCATGTTATCACTATTTGAAGTAGAAAATACTGGAAATATGCTGCAGGTCAAACAGCACCTGTGAGTGGTTCTGATCATAGTCAGAGACATTTATTGTGGTTTTTCCCTTGAACGATGCTGACTCATTTGCTGTGTGTCCTCAGCCTTCAGATTTCAAATTGCAGTATTTGTACTTTGTTTTATCTTACTTTCCATTCATTAAGGAAATATTTCAATTAGAATTAGAACAATAACTTTTTATCCCCAATTGTATATACTTGTGTATGTTTAATTTACGCTTGCTAACGATCATGATATATAAGAGATAAATGAATAAAGTTTGCCTTCAGAGTCTTGGTCACAGTAGTTAACAGTAGGACACACAATATTTAGTTCATATTTTAAATATTTGACATATGAGATTTTCATATATCAACTTACGCTTCTGCATTATTTTCTTGAAAACTAACCAAATGAGGAATGGATGGGCAACTGTAACTCTAGTGTTTCGATACAGCTGTTACAATCAGTGCAGTGGAATGCTCAGTGTTCACAGGACAATGTACTTCACAGTCTCCATTTGTTTAATCTGACAGGCTCCCTTGCCCATTTGGGCTGTTATTACTTGTTTCTGGCATTGCTTTGGGTTAGCATTATTTGATGTGGAGGGAGGGCTTTGACCTTTATACTTAGCTGTGATTCTTGATTTTTTTTTCTCTCAATAAAATCCTGAAGCTGCTGAACTATAGCCAAAAGCATCTTGCAACCTTATGCAACAGCGCTAATTCCATAAATCTTAGTCACCTCTGTTACAGATTTGAAGCTAGAGCTGGGGGAGATTGATAGTTTTGGTTAATCGGTTTTTCTGCAGTCGGAAGAAGTTTATTGCCCCAATTACTACTCTTGATAATTTTGTAACTAGCAAGGATGATAAGTAACAAGAGGTGAGCTTATAACCTTCAGGTGACATAAAGATTTTAAATCCCTCTTTTCACTCTCGTTCAAACCATTGCCTGTTTTAGGAGAAACATAGTCTTGTGATGACAAAATGATGACATTCAGACCAGCAGAACCATTACATCTGAGACACAAAATCTCATGGCATGTAAATGTTTTGAAATCCATCCTTTTACTCCTCTGGTTATTTACATTAACACTCCATTTCTCTTCCATTAAAAGTCAAGTGTTATCCCACTGTAGAGACTTCAAAATGTTACGAGGAGGTTCCATATAAAGCTATGTAAATAACACAGTGACACTTCATTCTTTCTTCCAGCTTGTAAAGTTGGATACTACAAGGCTTTGTCGACAGATCCAAGCTGCTCGAAATGTCCACCCCATAGCTCTTCCACTCAGGAAGCTTCCACATCCTGCACCTGTGAAAGGGGGTACTTCAGAGCTGAAAACGATCCCTTGTCTATGCCCTGTACAAGTGAGTCTAATTTTCATTTTGTCTCAATTGTTTGTTTATTGAAGTGCAATTAGGTCCTTTATTTCACCTACAATTCTAACAACAAAGCAATCTTTATGTAATAAATGTGCAATGATACATTAAACATCTAAAAAAAATGAATGAACAGTTGTGCCTTAATGGTACATGAATCTGAGATGATTTTCATCCTTTGACAACAAAACAGAATGCTGGCACATTACATTGTACAGCTAAAATAAACAGCATATGTATCACCCAGCATTTAGTTTAAAACGAAATGCCAACAGTCAACATTTAAGTGTTACTAGAGTAATAGGAGTAAAGTAGGAAAACTGCATTGTATTTAATCTCTCAATTCAAGGAAAAAGGTAAGTGGAGGAATTAGACTGCTGAGCAGTAGTGGTTCAAGATCTATTGGAGATAGCCAAGAATATGAGAGCGCTTTCAGGAAAGTGAGGAAGAACTATTAAGGGATAGGAGTTCAAGGTCATGGTAGGTAACAATTCTTGATTAGTTGATAGAGCTGCATACTTAGTGTGATGCATTTTGAAAGGCCATCCTTTTTAGGATCCCTGTTGTGCTATTGACTAAAGTATTAATCACATGGAGACAGGAAAGGCATCAATAATCAGAGCTGGAATAGTCAAGTATAGATGCTGAGGTACAAGACAGCGATGATGAATTCAGCCAGAAGGAGACACCAGCAGTTAAGTCTCAATTGTGCATGTGTTAATAATAATGTACAAATAACCAGATCGTTACTTCCCTCAAATGAAATTGTTGGCTATTAGAAATTTCAAAAATACCAACAAGATAAGTCATGGGATTGTTATCCAAAATGGAGACACTAACTTGGACTCTGGAAATGGAAATTCAGTACCAATTACCTCCTGCAGAAATAGTTTGATATAGGTGACAGCCATTCTCTGGTTCATTTCTTAGGCAATGCCTTGACCGATTGATCAATTTGAAAAATCTGTTGCTGGAAAAGTGCAGCAGGTCAGGCAGCATCAAAGGAGCAGGAGAATCAACGTTTCGGGCTGAATCTCCTGCTCCTTTGATGCTGCCTGACCTGCTGCGCTTTTCCAGCAACACATTTTTCAACTCTGATCTCCAGCATCTGCAGTCCTCACTTTCTCCCAATTGGTCAATTTGCCTTGTTAAAATGTAAACAAAACTTGGCACTTCATTGTCAGTCGTCATTAACTGATGCATTAGCCTGTACAAACCGAGTTCACTTGCTACACCTGTCATACAATAGAAATGTCATTTTCCTTTGTTTAGGTATTTCATACAAATTGTCTTGATGAGTGCAAGGGGAAAATCTTTGACAAAATGTGTCATTTTTAATGCAAAAAATTTCCTGTACCAACGGAATTTTATTTTTAAAAGTAAAGCGGTTTGATTTTACTGAAAGTTTTTTGTGGATTAATTAAGAAGTTAGGATTTTGTTATTCACTAAAATAAGTTTGTTAAAGTAACTGCTGCTTGTTTACTCTGACTGGATAGGTACACATCAAAAAATGAACATGGTTTGTGCAGTAGTTAAATCTCGATACTGATTAAATTTCATTTTATTAAAATTAATATAGTTATCACAGTAGAATGGAAAGGTATCAGTCTATCAAATAGTTTGGAAATGTGTTGGCAATACCAAATAATAGACTGTACAATATAATGTTATGTTTTAATCACATTTTCAACTGAATGCAGAAAAGACATGACCTTCACTGATGCAGTGTTAATTTAAATGATTCTTTGCAGTGTTCAAACATTGCAACTGTTCCTTAACGTAACGTTCACAAACACAACTTTCTTATCAGTTAACTCTTTTATACGTCCCTTGGATTTTTCAATTATGGTTTTGTACTCGGGGAACTCTTACGCAAAATAGTTGATTTTAAGAAATCTCAATGTTTCCATGATTTTTCAGCCTAGACTTTCAGAAAAGGGAACTTAGAATATGTGCAAAAAAGCAATGTAAAGCTAATGTGGGTACAAAATTAAATTCTGTAAATGTACCATACATCTATATTGTTTCAAATTTTACTAGAATTAAAAGAATCTGTATGTTTATCAAGAAACCATTTCAAAGGGGTACTCCTCTAATGTTTCAGTAAACCCAAATGAAGATTTTTTTTTAAAAATGGCATTGGTTGTCACGGAGTTACTTATTATCGTACTAAAAACTTCACTCTTGTCCACCTTGTCATTATTTTACTGGCAAGCCTGGAAAGAAAATATTGGCAGACAATTGAACTAATATAATAGGAAGTGGTCTTGTGGCATGGTGGTGGTGTCCCTAAGTCTCAGCCAGGAGGCCCAGGTTTAAGCCCCAACTGCTGCAGAGGTATGAAATGACATCTCTGAACAGATTGATTCAGGGGGCGGGGGGAAGGAATGTAAGTGTAACAGGTAGGTGCAACCTCTACAAAGAAGACATGGGGTACAGAGATTTGAATGAGATCAAGTTTATAAAAATGCGAAGTTGGAAAACTAGTTGGGGGACCCTTGGAAGAATAGAATATGGCGCTGGGAAATGGACGAAGGGGGTAATAAAAAAGATGAACAATATTATTGAGCTGGAATTAGTCAGGCTTTATGATGGACAAGTTCGGTTTGGAGCTCAGTTCAGAGTTAAAATCCACAAGGGCCTTTGTGAAGTGCTGATTAGATGCTATAGAGAGTCTATTTCATTGATTTCAAGCTCTTTCTGTTGTAATTTTCCATTCTAATTTTATTAACTATAAAATTTTATTTTCCTAAAAGATAATTTCTGAACTCTGTCTGTTATAGGAAGTTTATTGTTTGCAATCTTACTTTTGCCCTTTGCTCTCCTGACACTACATTGTTTCTATCTTCCATCATCGCTGACCTTTCACGTAGTCCATGCCCTTTGGAACTCACTTCTGCAGCCTTGTATAATAACTTCACTGCAAGATTGTTCAAAATTGTGACATTTATAGCAAAATGGTCAAAAATCAACTTGCTCCAAGCCAAGTTTGGGGTTGCTAATGGGCTGCAAGATATAATGCAGAAAATATTTGTCAACAGAGGTTTGGAAAGAAGTACATTACCCTTTTCCATTGGAATGAAGCATTAAGTGTAAATCTACTTCTCATGTTGAATGATAAATGGTGCAATGCCAAGGAAACCTTTGCTAACAGATAATGTAATCGGAGTACCACCACTTGAATAAACTGGCCTCCAGCAAACTACACACTTTCCATACCTGTTGAAAGAAATCTATTAGGGCTGATGATATGTGGATGTGTCAAGAAAGATTTTTAAAAAATCCTTTAAGGGTAATAAAGTAACTGATTTCTCTTGTTTACGATCATCCATTTTCACAAATGTGCCTTTCTGCTTTCATGGTTGACAAGATTTATCAGTTGCTTGGGCTAGCCATATCAGCCCATCATTGAGTACTTTTAGGATGTTGGTCAGAAGTGATGAAATTAAAGAGTTTCTGAAGTCCTTCATTTAAACCCCTTTCAAAACTAAACTTGGATACTCTGCATTTCAACACCACTTTTAAAAGACATAGAAATCAGAAAGCTTTTCTTAAATTGATTTTTCTTCTCTGTATAATTCCAAACTTTGAGTCCTGCAAACTCTTTCTCCACTGTATGATCAATGGAGAAAGATAATGGATAGACCAAATGTGAAGGAGTAGGATTTGCATAATGTTATTATTTTCTTCATTTTTAAGACCCCCACCTCCCTAAAATCTTCCATTCATATCTTACTTTACCACAGTTAATGGCAATTAAGGTACCATTTCCAAATCAAACAACACAAAACTAGGCAATTGAATGATGGTAGATTATTTGGTTATGTATTCATTTACAGACCTGTCAGACCTCTAATCTCTGACTGTCCATATTCACTTACCATCATGGTAATCGCAAGTTGTGCTATTACTTGCCCTAAGCAGGGAGCATCATGTCCAATTGTAGTTGCCTCCCACTACTTAAGCTGTGTTCAGCTAACTTAAGATTGGCCAGAGCTCTAAACAACTAGCATCTGAATCTTAAGGGCAAATTAATGCATGCAACTCAGTCATTACTTTTCCAAGAATGACTACATTTCAGAAATTGGCTGCATAGAGCTTTATGATATCCTTGAAGTTGTGAAAGGCACTATAGAAATGCAAGTTCTTGAACCAGGGTTAAGTCTTATTTTTACAGATTGTTATATTACATCAAGTTTGGATTGATTCCTGGTAGACGATATATTTGCAAACAGTATCCCTATTCATTCAAAGTAAACCAGGAAACTATATTTCAGCTACTTCTACAGCACTGCTTAATGCATTTTGGTTCAGGTCATGTCAGTACACTTTAATGTAGCTGTTAATCCATTTAAAGTAAACATGAAGCATTAAACATTGTGATTAAAAATTGTATGTATAAGAAAATAAACCCACAAGTTAGCAGTTGCAGACCTGCAATTAGTGATTCTATCTGTGTTTTTATTGTGCTGTAACAAGTTATGGCAGCACCGTGGCAAGATACTTGCATGTAAAACCATTCCCTTCTAAAATTATTTCATTTTAATTGCCTTTAATTTCTTTGCTCAATGCGGATCACTTCCAGCAGTAAGAACAAATGAATGCCACTGAACTTTGCTCTTATTAAACCCAGTTCCCACCAATCCCAGAACCAGGTGCAAAGAGAAGAAAACTGAGTTACATGAAATGCATGTTATCAGTATTGATTTTCTCCAATAAAAAGTAATTATAGGGTACTATCTGAAAGGAAATGTTTTTGTAGTGAGGATTGTAGATGTAGATTGAAACAAAATATAATTATTCTACAGTGCACCGCTAACCCCACATCAGCAGGAGTACTCTGAGAAATTCATTCCCTTACTGACGTTTTTATATCTTTTCTTACATATTGCATTAACTACAGTTCATTTCCAAATTAAATTTTTAGCACTAACTGCATAAGTCCCATTTCCAAAACATTCCTGTTAGCTAATGAGGTTTGATAATGGCATTCCTGAATTATTTGGAATGCAAACAGCGGTCTTCGAAGACCCTGGCAAATAACTTGGAAATGGTTAGAAATGCCAATATGATAGTTTTACTTAACGTTAAAACACTCATTCTGCAAGAACAGTAAAAAGCAAATTTAATTGATATTTGTAATTTTAGTTGAATTAATAATGGGATGATTGTAATTGTGCAAAGCACACAGCTGGATTAGTAGGTAAATGGCTGCCCCTTCACTCCAGGCTGCGGCATTATGCAGCCTTTCCTTTTGGTGAGCTTCAGGCTTCCACTTTGTTGTGTAACCATGTCTCTCTTCTTTAGTGCACTGCTCCTCAACTCTTGCAAGCAGCTGCTTTCCAGTTTTACGCCTCACTGGTTCCCTCTTTTAGACACTGTCGTGCCCTGTCCCCACATAATAATTATTGACTTTTGCTTCCAAAAAGCTCTTATTCAGTGTGGGACATTTTCCCACGTGAACACAGAGCATTCCGTTGTGATCCAGTTTGAAAAGTCCAGTCCACAAAATTAACTTAGAATAAACGACAAATATTTCCATCCAGTTTTTAAACTATTTATTCTTTATGCTGCTTTTTCCAATATCCTTGCTCATGCATATTGAATGTGATTTTAAACGTGATTTTATTGTTTACAGTATAGAACGCCATGGTAAAGTTTACAAGTGCAGCCAATTGCTGTGTTCTGAACAAGGATTGATTTTCAGGAATTTATGCTGTGCTTATTTGTGTAAGGTATTGCGAAGATACACAAAACAGCGATAGTTAATTTGACAGTGTTCAGTAAAACTGTTCTCCAGAACATCACCAATGATGCTGATGTCACTGAACAGATTATATTCAATATCTGTTCACATTTCTTGGCAGCTCTATGTTTTTACTTGCTTTTTGCCCATGGCCATTACATCAAGTTTAGAAATCCAAGATATCCAGGTTAAACTGGAAGGAAATACAGCAACCAAGATGATTAAAAATAAGCTTCATGTCTGTGTTTGAAAATATTTGACAGTGATTTATTTTCAATAAATGCCCTTAAGAGCCTTAAAAATGATTAGATGGATTGAATATTGTATCAAATTTTTCAAACACAATAAAGTTGTCATTCACTGGATTTTTCCACTCTAACCAGGACCACCCTCTGCACCACTGAATTTGATTTCTAACATCAATGAAACATCTGTGATCCTGGAGTGGAGTCCTCCCCAGAACAATGGAGGCAGGCATGACGTTACCTACAATGTTATCTGTAAGAAATGCACCAATGACCTCAGCCGTTGTCATCCTTGTGGGAGTGGGATTCATTTCATCCCTCAGCAGACTGGTTTGAAGAATACCAAGGTCTCCATCACTGATCTTCAGGCTCACACCAATTACACCTTTGAAGTTTTTGCAGTAAATGGAGTAACAAATTCGAATCCCAGCCATGACCAATCTGCCTTAGTCACTGTCACAACCAACCAAGCAGGTAAGTCTGCGAAATTACTTAATTTTCATAATTGCTGCAGTATTATTTGACAATTTAGCCATTTTGCATTTGAGAAGTATCGCCAGAAGTATTTTCACTGTGCCTGAGGTCACATTAGAAATGTTCAAAACTTAATGGAGTTCTTTATGAAACTTTTTGTGCTCGTTAAGGGGGAAGGCTTTTGATTCAGTACTGAGAAAGCGTGCATCTCTAATCAGGTATTCACTGAGCAACACCAGGCATTCCCTGGCCAGCTAGAGCACAGTGAGATGTACATTAATGTTCTTCATGCACTGTTCCATCAATACATGTCTCTTCCAACCTCAGAGCAATGCCAATTTGACATTGATCCAAACATCCTATTGTGTAACTGGAATGAGATTATTAGTCAGAAACAATTTTGCACAGTTAAATATATTCACAGTTCACAAACTCATTCTATATAGTCCAATAACAAGTAAAGACATTTAACCCATCAATTTGAGCCACATTTAAACCCAGATCAGAAAGACAAAAGGAAATGCAAAAAGTTGCCAGACTCCCAGTTTGACTACATTTTTAAAAGTGAGTTATTTGGTATTCAGTAGAATAATCCTTGACCCATGCATTCAGTAAAGAATCTTAACCTCAATATTATAAATCTTTATGGTGTGGCCAATGATTTGAATTATTAACCAGTAATACTGTTACAGATTCAAGAATAATAATAAATATATTCTCCTAAGGCAGGGAGCATGAACATAAAGTTCTCTTTCTGCTTAAATGAGCCACACTTGAAACCCGCAATTATAGCTTAAACTGTTGGTTTTTTTTCAAGCCTCACTTGAACAAGGACTAAAACTATGAATACATCTAACTGCTTGTTTGTGAAACGCTTCAATGGTTTTCTATCCTCCATTTATAAATTCAAAGCAATGCAGTTACTTTAAATACTATCTCCAAGCATGTCCTGGGAGTACTTCGTGCTTTTCATGGAAGCTCAGTAATGCAAGTATCAATTTTTTATTGATTGTATATTGTCTAGACTGCTCCAGTTACTTGATGTGGTTTACCTTACAGAGAGTACAGCCAACAGTTATAATTTTAAACAAATTGTTTTGAAAAACAACTGTGCAGAAACAGATTGATCACTTTTTAAAAAAATAAAATCAAGATCGCATTTTTGTGGTAGGGAAATCAATTAGTCGAAAGTTGGATTTTCCTGAAAGGTTCTTTCCAAGGTGCCTAGGCATTACTTCAGTGAAACGAGCATAATTCTGCAATAGTGGCCATCTATCATTCCTGGCATTGAGGTGAAGACTGTGTTTTAATTGTTGGCCTCAGTATAGAGTTGAGTGAATAGCAACTGATAGGATTTTGAGGAAAGATTTTAATCATAGCAGTGATATGCAAAACCTTGGACATCAAGCCTTCTAGAATATTGTAATGCAGATTGAATATTTAACACAAGTATATTATGATTATTGCAGGAAATTAGTTTTCCATTGTTATTTGAGCAACTGGAATGTGAAAACATGATGGTGTTGACTTCTTATAGTTTTCTACCTGCTCACTATACCTATTAAAGGGGGTAACATAGTGAAATTTGAAGTATATGCAGACATGTACCAAGTAATTGATCAATCTGGACTCCAGTGTATTTACCCTTGTAAGAACACATACAAAATCCTGTCTAGTGTTTCAAGGCCTCAGCAGGAAAATGGGGAATGATTTTCTTCCATTTTTACAGCACTTTGTTAAATGCATTGACCGGAAACTGAACAGTCTTACGCAGAGTTTGACAGTTGCAGGAGTTCAAGGTTTTCTTGGTCAGACTGACCTAAACCTGAATCAGGCTCCAGCATGACTTTCAACAGCTAACTTCAGAGCCAGCCAGTGATGTATCTCCAAATAAAAGTAGGAAGAAATATGAACTGTCTTTATGCTGTTACATTTTTTTCAGGTCAGATTCTGGGAGATAAAAATCTGTGAGACTGCACCTTCATACCGTGACAGAACTTAGTTTTGTATTGTATTGCTGGGGCAAAGATTCTAATCTCTAGAGATCCAAACTGAACAACTGACAGCAAACAAAGTGACTATATTTGGAAGAATAATGCAGTTGTGTAATTTTCTATGTGAAGTGCTTTTTTTCACAGATATTGAATGTTATGACAGTTCAAGTGTTGAGGCGCTGCACTGCATGGAGTAGTACTTTTGTTTTCATGGTATAATTTTGATTAAATGTTAATCTTGTATATCCTTTTGTATTATTTCCTGTAGGTTTGCCCTTCCTCTATTTTCCAAAATATTAAAAGTTAAGATACATTTGAAAAAGTTAATTTAATTCCATTGTCATCACCATCAAAACTGCCTAGTATCCAAATTCCAATCATCAATGTTAACTGGTTTAAACTAATTGGATTATAGCTATTGAATGGGATTGAATGTCCTGAGTAGCATCTCTTGTGAAGCTAAGGAAATGCAGCTCACAAATATTTTCATCCTTTAGGTGAAATCTTTATTATGGGCAGCTAGTGTGTAAATGTGGAGCTGGTTTAACTTCATGTACTGTATATCACAAATCTGGAGCATAATTGCATATAACATTGTGCAACTTAAGATTAGGTGTCCTTGAGGAAGCAATTCTTGGACTTAACAATAGATGCAGAAACTGGCACGAAACATGGACCATCTGGCAATGTTGTGGATCTCATTTTAGCAAATTGGAAGTTGAACTTTGGTGGGGGGAGTAATTGCACTGTTAGGGATGGGGAGCAAGTTCCATGGGGTTTAGCAGAAGGAATGGCAATAACCTTTTCCTTTACTGGCTGCCTCTGAACAGGATCCCAAGCGTAAACAGAAGAGTGATCTCAGCCAATGGAAACACAGCTGACATCTGCTTTCACAGTAAATGGATGTGAAGTATTCTTGGCTCTTTACAATGTTTTGTGTAGAATCTATGTTAAAGTTACACTGGTTGTCCCATCATGCACAGCAATTAAAATGTTGACAGTGTGCTCGAATTTACCTCAGACCAATCCACTGCTTCATGAATTCAAGTCATTTTCATATTCACTGATGGAATCCCAAAGGGTTGAACTTTCTTGTGGTGCTTCCATGTTCCTGTCAGCAATCTGGAGAATGGCCCCTTGGACAAAAACCTTATGTAATTGGACTTGAGACCTAGTTAATAATACAATTTAGCACTTACTTAGAATATATTTACAGCAGAGTTAGATTTTGATGGACAAGGCCATTAAAGGTTCTGTTAGGGAAGGAAAAGGGTGTCTACAGGAAGGTGGATTTGAAACCACAACAGCTATGACCTTGTTGAATGGCAGAACAGGTTCAAAAGCATATGTAATCCACAAATATGTTCCCATATCTAATGAAAAAATTGAAATAAATAACAATTGATGAAAATTTGCACTTTATGATATTGTGTCTCTGACATCATAGAATTATCTCTAGATGGAGTAAAACTGGAACCAGCACCTTTTCAAGCATTGTGTCATAGAATCAGGTCTACAAATTTTGAGAGAGTACAGGACACGCCTTGTCTGGTAGGAGGCCACAAGCCTGAAGAAATGTAAGGGTCACAAAAATGGTTGTAATTACCAAATAAGCATTCTTTTTACCTGCAAGTGATTTTGACCACTAAAAAATGCTAAGTGTCACTCTCTCTCCTCCAGTAAAATTGTCTTACGGTCAATGTTTAATCTTTCTTCACTCCATTGCCTCATAACTACAACATTCTTTTGGATCATTATAGTTTTTAAATGTTTTGCAAAATTAAGTTTGCTGTAGCACATAAGTGCAACAATTGCAATAACAGAGATAAACTGAATATTATGGTAGTTTTCAATAAGTTAATTAAAATTTACTTTGTATAGCTGAATTAGCTTTCTGATCCCTGTATTGATTTTTTTTTGACATTCTATCTTCCAAATAATTGACAGGGAAATGTTAATAAATTTGTAACAGTATTGGAAATGCTTTATGGAGTAAGCTTAATTAACCTAAGGGGAAATCAGGAAGGTCTGTCGAGTAGATACAGCGAAAAGGCCATTTTCAATCCAAAAAATTATTTGTATCAATCAAACAACTTTAGATGCAATGTGGTATGTTATTTTTAACTGTAGCAATGAATACGTTTACTTTATATGCCATTTATATAATATGCTATATAAGGTGTATAAACCTTTTTTTCAACAAACTAGGGAACAAGTTCAATTTAGTGTTTATATACACTTTATAATCCACACTTAATTATAATGATCTAATCTTGGAAATTTGCAGGATGAAGGCAGATTGCAAAATAAGACTTAGCTGCATTTAAATATGCATTGTCAAAGATTAGAATTAGATGAGACACTCCTTAGCATTTTCGCATTGACAAAGCTGTGAAACTGATACAACTACAGGGTGTTTTACTGCATGTTCCCGTTGCTGGTATGTTGGTAACAATGGGCATTGTACCATTTGCCAGAGGACTATCCCTCTAATAACAACAGGCACACTTTTTTATTAGCTCACTGTAAACACTGGCACCAACATTATAGAGGTCAGGGAAATTATTTTGCTTTTGTTGGCCTACATGAATCTCCACAGCTATCATCTCTGGGAAATAGCTATAGTCAAACCAGTAATTAGACATGTCCAATGCAAACATAAATTTATGTATTACATCATTGACAGAGCAACTTTGAGGGGCAGGGATGGGGTAACTTTGAAAGGAGTGGTGATGCCTGTGCAGTGTGTTTCTGTGTTTAAATCAGGTTACAATTTAGTAGAAGCAGATTCAATAGTAATTTACAACAGGGCATTGGAAAGGAAAATCTTGCAAGGCTATGAGGAAAAAACATTGGAATGCAAATGATTAGATAGCTCTTTCAAACTGTTAGCATGACCACAGTGAGCTGAATGACTGACTGTCTTCTGTGTGTATGGCTGTATGATTCAACACTTTGGGAGCAGAGAGGGGAGGCAAATGTTATGGAAAGAGTTAACTATATACATGTAGTTACAAGACACAAGTCAGGAATGTGATGGTATACTTTCTCCATTTTCTTGGAGGGCAATTCAACAAGAAGCTTGATCCCATTTAGGACCAAGCACCCCATACGATTGGTGTCCCAACCACAGCCTTCAACATTTGCTTCCTTCACCACCAGTGCACAGTATGAGCAAAGTGTATCTTCTGCAATATGCATTACAGTAATTCACCAAGGCCCTTCCAAACCTGTGGCCCCTACACCTTATAAGCGAAAGGACGGCAGTTGCAAGAACACAATCACCAGCAAGTTCGCCTCCAAGTCAGTAACCATCCCTGACTCGAAACCCTAATGCCATATTTTTCCACTGTCAAATTCCTGGCAGGACCTTTCTGACAGGCCTGTGGGTGAATGTACCCCAGTGACTGCAGTGGTCTAAGAGTGCAACATGCCACCACCTCCTCCAGGGCAATTCATAATAGACAACAAGTGCTGGGAGAAAGTGAGGACTGCAGATGCAGGAGATCAGAGTCGAGAGTGTGGTGCTCGAAAAGCACAGCAGTTCAGGCAGCATTCGAGGAGCAGGAGAATTGACGTTTAGGGCAAGAGTCCTTCGTCAGGAACCTAGCCAGTGATGCCCATGCCTCATGAATAAATGAATAAAAATTCTACAATTAACAGCGTTCAAACAAAGGTTTATTAGAAGTGAAGTTGGACATGGGTGAAGATGCAAAGCATGTGGAATTGCTGTTAACTTGTTCTACATTCCCACCATTATTCAGTTGCATTGACTTCAGTCTGACTCAATCGGATAGGTCATGTAATGGTCTTTAGTCGATTCCATTGTTCTTGATTAACGCCCATTGAAGAATATGGACTTTCTGTTCATATTGCTAAAACAAAATCCAGCTTTGTGGTCACAGGACTCTACAAAAATATAAGTAGTACTGTTAAGGCTCTAGAAGATTTGTCCATACGGTAAATAAATTGTGCAACTTCTGCTCAAGAGACTCTTCATTTTGATGAATAGAATGAGGGATAGGTTACACATCACCATTTCTAATTCCCAGCTTGGTAAATTAGATAGAGTCAAGGAAGAACAAGAGTCTCCTTACAGTTAGTGAGGAAAACAAAAGGACCAGTGGTGAGAACCAAAATCTCTTCTGTAATAGGACTAAGACTTAAGAATGCTTTACCACAATGCTTTAGTGGTATTATCGCTAGACTATTAATCCAGACACTCAGAAATTGTTTTGGAGAACAGAGGCTCAAATCCTGTCATTGCAGATGAATCTGGAATTAAGACTTTAATGATGACAGTGAAACCATTGTTAATTGTGGGGAAAACCCTATCTGGTTCACCAATATACTTTAGGGAAGGAAACTGTCATCCTTATCTTATTTGACCTAAATGTGACTCCAGACACACACCAAAGTGTTGATTCCTCTGGGCAATTAAAGATGGGCACTAAAAGTTGGCCTGGCCAGAAACAAACACTTCTAAGAGTGAATTTTTAAAAACAGCTTCTGACTGCAGTGGCAGAGGTTGGGATTTTAAAAAAAGAATTTGGACAAAGTTTTAAATTTTTAAAAACTCAGAAATTTTATGATATGCTGTACTTGCAAATACATATGACAAATTTACACTTTAGGCTACTAAACCAAATGTGAAATCTATAATTCATGTTGGGATGCAGGTGTTAGGTGCTAAACTCCCACAAGAATCTTGCACCAAAGCTTAATTTATCAGTGGGAAGCTAGGTTGTGATTATTACAAGACAAAATGAGTCTGAGGACTATCAAAGCTGATTGCAATCCTGCCCTTATTAACTGCCCACATAAGAGTTCTTACTAGCATATGCCACTGGATTGGTATCACAGTAGAAATTCTACAGCAAGTTCTTCCCTTTAAAAACTGAGGAGAAATGCTGAAGGCAACTGTAATCCTCCTTACCACTGATCCAGCAAAGGTCTCAAATTTAATTCAAACCTGATCTATTACACAACAGGATTACATCACGTATTATCACATTTACTCACTGTCGAATTGAGGTACATCTCACACTGGTTTTTAAATACAAATTGGAATTGTGTTCAAACATAACAAACCCCACTAATAGTTATTGCTGGTGAATGGTGAGCATCGTCAATGGTTAAAGCTAAAGTCAGTCACCAGAAGATTTGCACTGTCCCCACCCTAACTCCTAACCCACTCCCATTTTAGACCATGCCTTCAGCTAAGTGGTCCCCATATTGTGTAATTCTATTCCTGAAGCCCTAGATTTCTACATTTAGAACCTCTTTCATATATTAAAAAGACCCTTTAAAACCTGTCACTGACCAAATTCTCAGTCCATTTGCTTGACCCTTAATTTTGTTCATTGTGAAGATTGTCAGAAAATTTTTATACACTAATGACATGGCACACATGCAAGAAGCTGTTGCTCTGTCAGCAAGAAGTCAGCCTGGGAAATCAGTCAACTTTAAACTAGGAAATATTTTAAACAAAATCCCTTCCCGATTTCCTTTTGGTTATTGGCAATGAACATTGCTTGGAGAATCAGAACATCTCTGAAACAAATTCTACTTAGCACATGCTGAAAGTAATTAATAATCTTTTGAGCTCACCAACACTTCTTCCTGTGAACAGATCAAGTCGGGCTAGAGCCAGACAATTAGCTCACAGTCAAATTTATCTCATCATACTCTCGTTCCAAATATCTTTGATTTCTTGGTGCATAATGGAAATTTTATTGCCTATAAAAGGCTCTGTGTCATTTGACTGCAAACAGAACAGATGGTGAGATAGTTTCAGGCAAAGAGTAATCACATTTCTCAAAGTACATCGGGCATCATTAAAGAGGGGGGTTACAGAGTTACAAGCTCAATTTCTTTTTCTTTCATCATGCAAAAATGTTTTTGTGTCCAAGTGCTCACAGTTGTAACTATTGTACAACATTTGGTTATATTGCAGAGGGTTCCCCACACCATAGTAAATAAGGGCACACAGGGGGACTGAATTACAAACTTTAACATGTTACACATGTATGCTAAATTATAATTTATTCTTTCATAAATAATATTTACACTGAACATAGAATTTGATTAAATTCTCATACTTTCACCTTTCTTTAATCATAGCTCAATTTTCACAAAAAAATACATTTCTGTAGTAATTTCCAAAACGTTTTTTTAAAGGCAGTAAACAACCTGTGCTAAGCAAACACAGGGAAGAATAAAAGCTGACACATTTGTGTACTAAGTGCACTTCTTGGTGTTCTTAAGAACAAGACATGGCTGGTTGGTTCATTTTGTGTGGACTCTTTTGCATTGGGCATTTGTTAGGGAAATAGTATTAGCAAACTGCCAAAACAGGATTTTCAGCTCTTTTTTTTGCTTCATTGGCTCTGTTGGCTCTATTCCAAAACAGATCTGGCCTTGAATTAGTATTCCTCAGGGAGACATTCCTGATTTTACGATTACTATCCTACATTGGCCAAGTAATTATACCTGATGTAGATAGTGTGGCCGTGCAGAATAGCTGCTTTGCTCATTTCCTGAGACTGAGTGACAGTAAAGACGTTTGCTCTCTGCTCTTGTGGCAATAAAGACATGTTTCCCAGATCCTATGAAAGGTTTAAGGCAAATGTGAAATCAATGATAATCTCTGTATTCTAATAAATCTGTCATTTTAGAGTTTTTTTGTGAACCACAGCTTAAGTTCTTAGAAACGGTTATTTTGTCTAAAGATTACAGATTATTCATACCAACAGAGTGCTGAAATGGGTACTGGTGCTTTGTTGATAAAAGTTTAACCAGAATTGTTTGGACTCCCTGTGGATGACAGTTATTAGCATACCCAATTCATTTAAAGTACAAAACGAAAAGCTGTCCTGTTTGGATTGGCTTACACATTTGAGGTGTGCATGCTGAAACCCAGGTAACAATTCGCTTTTAAAGGTTAACCTGGTTTGCTTGTTTTCACAAGCAGTATTTCTGACCCGATGTGTCCTTTAGCAACCACTTGACCCTGCATACAACAAATAGGAAAACAGGTTAACCAAACAGCCATTAAGGCATTCCACACTTAAAAGATTAAGGAGTTTTAGCCTAATCAGTCCCCATCTGCAGATTTTGGGATGTTTACCTCAAAAAGAGCAAGAAAAAAAGTTTTGAGCTAACTCAAAGCCCCCATCCCATTTCCTGATGCAGTACTACAACAACAATATGTATTTCTATAATGGTTTAAATGTAGCAAAAACATCCTAAGGCATTTAGTTTCAGATGTCACAGAGTTATTATTATTCTTAATTTGAGAATTAGAACCAGGCCCAGGCTTTTCTTTTTACATGATTGAATTGGTAGTTGAAATGAACACTCGTTTTGGAAACAATTGAATTTATTTTATATCTTTAACATTATTTAGAATAATACTCCAAGTCTGGATATTTGGTCATTCTTTCTAGAAATATAAAGTTGGATTTTTACAGCCCTCTGCTGGGCATGTTGTTTCTGCAGAATCTATGATTGATGGATCGACCATTACCTTTCTGCCCACTCCTGACACAGTTATTATAATAAAGTGGGTGGTCAGAGTCAGTATTTCAACCTCTATTTAAAAAAAACATAATGGACAGCTGAGCTTGATAACAAGCCAATTGATCTGGCTATGATGTGTGCCCTGCCATTAACGCAGTTGGTGTGGACATGGGCAGATGAGCAAGAGTGGCAAAGCCACTGTTTTTAAACAACTTTGTTAAACAGGTGGGAATGGAAGTGAACACATTGTTCAGGGTGTTCCCTGTGGTCTTTGGTGGCACTCCATATTGTACCTCCCCACCTGGATTCCAAAACATAGACCCTCCCCAATCCCTCTCCCATCTAAAACACCCTGACCCACCTCTTTCTAGTAGCCATGTCATCGTCATCCCAGTAATTTCCCGCTATCACAGCAGTGCCATCTACTGAGTTCTAGGAGAACAAGAGACGGCAGAGCCAGGTGGCAGGACTTACTTCTTCTGATAAGTAAAAGTCCGCTGGCTGTTCACTAAGACCACTGGTTGCATGCTATCACTGCAAGATTACTTTTTTTAAAAAGTGGCCTGGTTCCAGCTAGTTCACAGTCAACTTTTCTCCATTGTAAGTCTCAACTCGTATTCAGAATACAGTGTTTAAATTCATTAAGGTGTTCAAAACTTCATTTTTTTCCCCTGATTTGAAGCATTTTAGCAAATACAAAGAATGTTCCTGCAATTTAATAGTTAAATGTCATTTTTTGGAATATTGGACTCTGCTGGTTTCCTTTTTTGAAAAAAAATCGACACTGTTCTTCTCCAAAGCCTCAGTTGATAAATAATTTGTCAGCCTTGGCTGAATAGTAGTAGAGTAAATGTTTCCCACATCTACTTTACAGACTGACACAATCTTAAACTGACAGATTAAGATTCATATTTTGGTGGCTCTTTAATGCTGATGTGTTGGGTCCTTTGGCAGTGTATGAAGAACAATGCATTTACCATCAGCTAACCTCACTGAATAAAAGAAAGTACCTTTCAGTTATGACATGAAAAAGCTAAGGTTTACATAAATAAAGATTTATTTGCTGGGCAATTTAATAGTCATCAAATTAAGTAAGAATGGGGTGGCACGGTGACTCAGTGGTTAGCACTGCTCCCTCACAGCAGCATGAATCCGGGTTCAATACCATCTTCAGGTGACTGACTGTGCGGAGTTTGCAAGTTCTCCCTGTGTCTGCATGGTTTCCAATAGGTGCTCCGGTTTCCTCCCAAACATGTCTAGGTTTGGTGGTTTGGCCATGCTAAATTATCCACAGTGTCCAGGGATATGTAGACTCGGTGATTGACCATGTGAAATGCAGGGTTACAGGAATAAGGTAGAGGGGTGGGTCTGGGTGGGATGCTCTTCAGGTGGTCCGTGTGGACTCGATGGGCCAAATGGCCTACTTCTGCACTGTAGGGATGCTGTGATAAAAACAGCAGCATAATCTGGAGTGGTTCTAATAATATTTAGAGATAGCCTTAGGTTTCTCTTTGTACTTTAAATCATCAAAGTACTTCAATCTGTCACTTTTGGAGCTCACCCCACCCCACTCCTGTTGTAAGTCGACAATATGTAACATACAAAGAATCACAGGAGTTAACATAAGATACAGAAGAATGACTAGGGAACACCAGTTAAGCAACATGAAAATTGCTAAAACCAGCTGTTTCTAGCCTTGTGATGTTCAATCACAGTAAAATCCCAAACTTTCCAATGTCCCAAGAGGTTCTCAAATTCATTTTTGCTGATCTGTTTTGACGTGATTGATTTGAAAACACAAATGGCAGTGCTTAATTGTTAAAGATAGCCATAACACATTAGAAGTACAGATGACATATTTCGACCAAATCTATTTACTGGAACAGAACAGTGGTTCCAGCAAAATGATCGATGGGTTGTATTTCTTGACTGAAAGGTGCGGTAATAGATTAACTCCTTACTGCTTGGTTTGTAGTCAGTTCAGTTCAATAAATTGCAATTATATTTAGAAATTGAAACATTTCATGAATTTGTGATCTGATTTTAAGCAACATTTTTTCCGACCTTGCTGTTTGATTTTATTTTGCTCAGTTAACATAAAAAAAACACTTACACGGTTAAATAATGAGAGACAGCCCAACACATATTGAAAATGCAGCAGTTCTTTAAAAACGTGTCACCTACAAATTGCTTTCCAGCAGAATGCTTTGTTTTGATATTTAGTTGAGTCGAGGCTGACTCTGAAGGAAATACATGTTTCTCTTGGCAGGCCATAAGTCTTCATTACCCAATTTTAAGAAAATATATTACATTTATTGGAGAGAATTGGCAGAAACAAATCAACAGCACTTTGCTTGGTAGAAGTACATTTTAATACTGGAATGCAAAAGCCGCTTGAAGATTGTCTGAAATTGAAAATAATGTCATTTCCGTTTAGCAAATGAACTGCTGCTGTGCATAATATAAACTGAATGCTTTCCAGCTCATCGTTACAGTAAAGTTAACTTGAGCTCCAATTATGTTTCCAACTAAATGAAATAACACTGTTTTTGCAAAGTTCCAACCTAAATAATGCTGGTTCTGAAAACTATGTCTCATGGTGCATAACCCATAGTTTCAATTAAAGTGTCATTGAAGTGAATAACCTAAGCTATATTTGAAGTGAAGTGTTATCTGCTGTTTAAATCCACTGTTAGAGACGAAAAAAAAAACTGCAGATGCTGGAATCAAAAGTAGACCAGCAGGAGGCTGGAGGAACACAGCAAGCCAGGCAGCATCAGGAGTTGAAGAAGTCGAAGTTTCAGATATAAAGAAAGATTATTCCTGAAGAAGGGTTGTACCTGAAACGTGGAGTTCTCCATCTCTTGATGCTGGCTGGCTTGCTTGCTGTGTTCCTCCTGCTTGTCTATTTTAAATCCACTGAACTATAAGGTGAGTCTGCTTGAAATAACACAAGCCTGTGTAGCTTTAGAACATAGAACAATACAACACAGAACAGGCCCTTCGGCCCACGATGTTGTGCCGAACATTTGTCCTAACTTAAGCACCCATCCATGTACCTATCCAATTGCCACTTAAAGTTCGCCAATGATTCTGACTCTGCCACTCCCACAGGCAGCGCATTCCACGCCCCCACCACTCTCTGGGTAAAGAACCTACCCCTGACATCTCCCCTATACCTTCCACCCTTCACCTTAAATTTATGTCCCCTTGTAACACTCTGTTGTACCCGGGGAAAAAGTTTCTGACTGTCTACTCTATCTATACCTCTGATCATCTTATAAACCTCTATCAAGTCAACCCTCATCCTTCGCCGTTCCAATGACAAAAGGCCTAGCACTCTCAACCTATCCTCATACGACCTATTCTCCATTCCAGGCAAAATCCTGGTAAATCTTCTCTGCACCCCCTCCAAAGC
>NC_057722.1:24616086-24623689 GCF_004010195.1 Chiloscyllium plagiosum | reverse complement strand
CTTCCTCCCCTTCCCACCTCTAACTGTTACCCAGCTACCTCTGTTCTCTGGCGTAACTATGTCCCTGTAGCTTCTATCTATCACCCTCTCAGCCTCTCGAATAATCCTCAGTTCATCCAACTCCAGTTCCAGTTCCCTAACTCGTTCTGTGAGGAGCAGGATCCATCTGCATTTCCTGCAGATGAAGTCGGCAGGAGTATCGGTGGTCACCCCTACCTCAAACATCCTGCAGGAGGAACATTCCACTGCCTGCGCTGCCATTACTCTACACTTCGTCGCCAAAACAAGAACACTGAGTAGCTTACCTGTGGACTTTAAAGCTAGGTTAGAGGAGGAGGATGGGAGGGAGGCCCTACATTTGAGCCTATCTCTGTGTCCGCAAGTACTCCCTGTCAGTGCTACCTTCTCCACAGCCTATGTAGGGCCTGGGGTCTAGAACACACCCACTCAAATATCTTTACCTGTCCTAAGACTCAAATTTAGATCAAAAAAAAGTTTGATGCTGGAAATATTGCCCCAAAGTTCAGGGCCTATCCACTTCTTTCTGCCATAGCATGAGTAGGTTTTGCTGGGATTCAACGTCCAGAACCATTCAGTGACCATTTGTGAGATCTCCCATGTTCCCATAAAGGCAGTCTGGTTGCCAGCTGTCCACTGTTGCCAGTGGTTTTACCATGGCAACAGAAACTATCTTTAACCATAAAAACGAAAACAAACAGTAATCTAAGTGTGTTCCAGAATTTAAAAGTGAATTATTATACATTTGGCTTTATTCGTTCACAAGCAATAAGGAGCCAGCTTTTGCAACTATTTCTATCTTATTTTGGTTTATTTAATGGATCACCAAAAGAATTGTGGATGCTGTAATTCAGAAATAAAAACAGAAACCTCTGGAAAAGCTCAGTGGGTCTGTCAGCTTCTGGTTCAGAGAAGTCAGAGTTAATGTTTTGGTTCCGGTCCAGTTCTGAGGAAGGGTCACCAGACCCGAAATGTTAACTCTGGTTACTCTTCCCATATACTGCCGGACCTGCTGAGCTTTTCCAGCAACGTTTGCTTTTATGTCTTTAATGGATCTGTTGTTTTATTTCTATACTTTGGTTTCTTAGGTAACTTCAGCTGGTTCTGATT
The DNA here is from genome assembly GCF_004010195.1 of Chiloscyllium plagiosum. Classification (NCBI taxonomy): domain Eukaryota; kingdom Metazoa; phylum Chordata; class Chondrichthyes; order Orectolobiformes; family Hemiscylliidae; genus Chiloscyllium; species Chiloscyllium plagiosum. The sequence goes on along the minus strand of NC_057722.1, from coordinate 24,622,561 downwards.
CTTGGATACCTTGAAAATTGCATAATAGAATTTGCCACACAGAACAAAGCTGTTCTTCAGTACTGGAAATGCTGGGGTTCAGGTCAGGAGGACAGCAATAAAACTATTGAGGGGTGCAGAATAGCAGGTCATTGAGGAATTGAATCTAGTCAAAGAGTTTGTTCACATCTGGACAGAGTGGAAGAGCATTGGACACAACAAAGTGAAAATTCCAAGGCTGTGCTACATTTTGTTGAAATGAAACACTGGAATGGTATGTTCCAGCCAGCAGCTAATCATCGCATACCATCACCCGAGATTTTACTTCAGACCATCTCAGGGCAGATTTCTTGCAAGACATAGGGAGTACAACATAGGCAGTGGCAGCGGTTGTTGGTGGGGATGGAGGGGGGCGGGGGGTGCATTTTCGCTATAAGCAGTTGCAAACACAGATTTCAATGCCTCATTTTTTTACATTTGATTTCTTCTGGATCAATTTTACTCCCCCCTCCCCTCTCCAGGCTTTGACTTTTGACTGAAGTGTGAGATTCTGGGTACTACACTTTAACTAAGTGGCTATTTTTCAGCAGTGAAATTCAAACATGAAGTTGTCACAGACAGGCCTTACCAGTTCCAGCATATATCATGTGCTAATGAACAAGATTTGGGAATGGAAATTGATTTTCCTTTCTCTAAAGCAGGATATTTCTGTTGTTGTTATAGATGAAATAAATGTTTGCTTGATAGCTCTCCACCAAAGTACGTGGTGATAGTTCTCAACTTGAAAATTTATAAGTACATTGGTAATGGTACTCCCAGCTTAGAAAATATTGTCTGAAACATAACAAAAGTTACAGATTTCTATTGCTATTTGTAGTGTGAATCCTGTTGATTAACTTAACATTTGCTTAGTTAGACTACTGTTTTTTCACCACCGTGCTTTTGATAAGACTGTGTCAAGAATATTTGGTTTAGGAAGCTCTGACAATTGCTCTCTGTTTACTTCAGTCTGGAAGTAGATGAACTTTGGTCAACTCGGAGAAATTGAATTCAATGCCAGCATGCTTTTGATGAAAAAAACTGAGGCTCTTAGACTAATGTTGGTCAATCTCTGTTCATCAATACGTCTAGTGATTCTGACAAGTAACAGCAAAGGCTAAACCTCTTCTGACCAGGAGAAATCAATTTGCAATCAATGAAAATTCATTTGCATGAGCTACAGAAAGCCATGTTGATGAATTAACCTGTGAATGGGATTCTTGTATGGACCACATTCTTTAAAGTAGGGCTCTTGGCACATAGTAATAGTGACCCTACCTCTGGACCAGGATGTCCAGGCTTAAATTCCACCGATCCTGAGGGTGTGTCATAATATTGCCTGATCAAGTTGATTAAAAATAATAACATTCTTAAAAGCACAGCATGTCAGTTCCTCCTTTAATGCAGCACCAGCATTCTGTTCCCTTATTAATTCCTGATATCAACATCTTTAGGTATGTACAAAGATTCACAAATCACAAAACATTTCGGGAAACGACAATGTGATGTGGAGTTTACAAGTTAATCTTTTCATTATCAAGCCTGTCTGGAAACCTGCCCATACAATAAAATAAGTTTTATACACATTTGTTGTAATGAAATTATTTACTTTTAAAAATTAAATTCCTCCACAATGATTAGAGTGTATAAAGGATTAGTTGTATCAAGGGTGTTTTTCTTTATAAGTTGGTTAACTGGTGCATTTATTCCACACAGCTCCATCTTCAGTTGGTCTAATACAAGCAAAGGAAATAACAAGACATGGGGTTACATTGGTTTGGCCAGAACCTGAGCGGCCAAATGGTGTAATTCTAGAATACGAGATCAAGTACTATGAAAAGGTCAGTGGCGATCAACACGTGAAAGGATTTGGAGGTGCCGGTGTTGGACTGGGGGTGTACAAAGTTAAAAATCACAGAACAGCAGGGCTTCCGAATAAACCTGTTGGCCTGTAACCTGGTGTTGTGTGATTTTAAACATGTGAAACTGTCTACATTATAGAGAAACATCAAATAATACAGAGCAGAAGGGGGCTTCCTGGCCCATCAAAGCTCTTTCGTACTTGCACATCTAAGATCTCCGGCCCTTCTAAATGTTTTTTTTTCCCGTTCAAAGTTCTTGTTAACATCAAGGGAGAGTTAAACTTAATAACAAATGTAGCATCTAACAATACATTGCTGTTTAATAAAGTCACCTCTACCATTTGTGATTCCATTATAAACTGCAGGTTGTGTCAGTAAACTTCCAACTGGTATTTACAATATAATAGCTCTTCACTTGAAAAACTCCAGTAATGTAGATTTCTTACAGCTGCCTTTTCTGCATTGTCCATTCTATACATCTTGTAAAATCAGTCTTTACAGAGACCGTGTCTTCTATTTGGCTTTGTCTTTATGAATGGAGCACTAACAAGCACACTGAGCAGTAAACACAGGACATCCCCTTTCTTCTCTAATGTGCGCATATCCTGAAGGCAAAACTAGAGTCTTTTATTCTCGATGTGAGTACCAGCTCATTGTTTTAACTGTTTCCCTTCTAACACAGTGATTTATATTTTTATGCAGGATCAGAATGAACGCAGTTACAGAATTGTTAAAACTCTCTCAAGGAACACAGAAATCAAGGGTCTGAACCCCTTAACAGCCTACATGTTTCATGTTCGTGCACGAACTGCTGCAGGATATGGCGATTTCAGTGCCCCATTTCAGTTTATAACAAATTCAGGTATTAAGCAGTTCAGAACTCATTTCTGTCAGTTTCATTGATATTCTTCAGCGATTTTGAAATTTAGATTTAAACATATTTGTTGAATCAAGTAGAGTATAGATGTGTGGACAGCATCCATTCAACCCTTGCTTAAAAACCTGATTACCATATGTAACCCAAGGCAATGAATGCCAGCTGGTTATTCAGCTATGCAAGCATCACAGCTGAAGCTATAACTGCCAGCAGCAGACTTGGATTTTCTGGCAGGGATTTGTAAATAGCTAATGGTAGCCGAACTATTGCTGATTTGTTCTCATCTCTTTAACTGACGGAGTTCAAGACTGACCTTAACATTCTACCCTTGCTCTGGATGAGATCAGTTTTGCTTAATATAATAGGTCAGATTTAACCTCTAACAGATGAGGACATTCATTTCTCAGCAGGAGGACCTAAAATAATAATGTTAGTTCAGTTCAATTTCTAACATCAGGGCACCTGTATAGATTAAAAGGAAGTGTTTCCATAATTAATGTTTTACTTTGTGTGCCCTATGATGAGATCTGTCTATTAAGAAACTCCTGTACCTTTCTCTGTTTGTTCCCAGCTCCATCAGCTATCATTGGGGATGGTGCCAGCCCGACTGTGTTGCTTGTGTCTGTGGCTGGCAGTGCAGTTCTACTGGTGATTCTGATCTCAGCCTTCATTATAAGCAGGAGGTAAGACATTATTCTTTACAAGCAGGGAGCAAAAGATCTACTGCAGCTGGAAATTCAGATCTACCATAGAATTGAAGGCGGACACCTTCACATTCACTATGCAAAAGCCCTTTCCCTCCCTCTCAAGCAGCAGAGAAAATATACATTCCCATGGGCCTTGTGAACTGAGCCTGGATTCAGTGGCTTTGCTTCTTGCTCAGTTTCTCAGAGCCATCTTCTTTAAGTGGTATTATAAATGAGGGAGAGCTCTGGGAGGCCATTATATCACCACTGCTCCTGAATTGGAATTCAAAGCAAAAGTGCCTTTAATCAATACTGAAAAACATACTTATTGGCACTATTGCTCAAATGTTGCCTGAGATCCCACCTCACAATTTAAAGGATGTTTGAATCTCTGGACATTTTCAAAGCTTAAAAGTAAACACTATATTGTGGCAGTCCAGTAATACAGTACCAATCAAAATAAACCATGGAGGGAGGTGAATAGAAAAACATGACAAGATCTGGTATGTTTGAGATCATCTTGACTCACGTCAGAGCATGAAAACTACATTGCACCAATGGGAACAGCTGTGAAAGATCTAGGGTGTTTCCACATGGGGTGCTCATTGTCTGGTCTCTGTTAGAAAGCTGATCTGAACCAGAAAAGCTTAAAGATACTAAATTGGAAGCAACCATTTGCCATAGGATTACAATCCGGTGATCTTTCTTGAAAGATATTACTGCATAAATTTGGAGAATTTGTCTGTGTTTGCCCATTGTTTCCCTTTCACTTCAGTTATGACCAGTTTTTCATGTATGAGTGTCATAGAGTCACAGAGATGTACAGCATGGAAACAGACCCTTCAGTCCAACATGTCCACGCCGACCAGATATCCCAACCCAATCTAGTCCCACCTGCCATCACCCAGCCCATATCCCTCCAAACCCTTCCTATTCATATACCCATCCAAATGCCTCTTAAATGTTGCAACTGTACCAGTCTCCACCACTTCCTCTGGCAGCTCATTCCATACACGTACCACTCTCTGCGTAAAGAAGGTTGCCACATAGATCTCTTTTCAATCTTTCCCATCTCACCTTAAACCTATGCCCTCTAGTTTTAGGCTCACCTGTATATGCCCCTCATGATTTCTATAAGGTCACCCCTCATCCGTGACTCTGAAGGGAAAATAGCCCCAGCCTCTCCCTGTTGCTCAAACCCACCAACCCCGGCAACATCCTTGTCAACCTTTTCAGAGCCCTTTCATTTTTCCGATAGCAGAGAGACCAGTATTCCAAAAGTGGCCTAACCAATGTCCTGTCAAGGCACGTAAGTCCTGCTAAGATTTGCTTTCCCAAAATGCAGCACCTCGCATTTATCTGAATTAAACTCCATCTGCCACTTCTCAGCCCATTGGCCCATCTGGTCCAGATCCTGTTGTAATCTGAGGTAATCCTCTTCGCTGTCCACTACACCTCCAATTTTGGTGTCATCTGTAAACTTACTAACTGTACCTCTTATGCTTGCATCCAAATCATTTATGTAAATAACAAAATGTAGAGGACCCAGCACCGATCCTTGTGGCACTCCACTGGTCACAGGCCTCCAGTCTGAAAAACAACTCTCCACCACCACCACCACCTTTGAGCCAGTTCTGTATCCAAATGGCTAGTTCTCCCTATATTCCATGAGATCTAACCTTTCTAATCAGTCTCCCATGGGGAACCATGTCACATGCCTTACTGAGGTCCATATAGATCACATCTACTGCTCTGCCCTCATCAATCTTCTTTGTTACTTCAGAAAACTCAATCAAGTTTGTGAGACGTGATTTCCCATGCAAAAAGTCATGTTGGCTATCCCTAATCAGTCCTTACCTTTCCATATACATGTACATCCTGTCCCTCAGGATTCCCTCCAACAACTTGCCCACCACTGAGGTCAGACTCACTGGTCTATAGTTCCCTGGCTTGTCTTTACCGCCCTTCTTAAACAGTGGCACTACGTTTGCCAACCTCCAGTCTTCCGGCACCTCACCTGTGACTATCGATGATACAAATATCTCAGCAAGAGGCCCAGCAATCACTTCTCTAGCTTCCCACAGAGTTCTCGGGTACACCTAATCAGGTCCTGGGGATTTATCCACCTTTAATGGTTTCAAGACATCCAGCACTTCCTCCTCTGTAATCTGGACATTTTGCAAGGTGTCATCATCTATTTTCCCACAGTCTATATCTTCCATATCCTTTTCCACAGTAAATACTGATGCAAAATATTAATTTAGTATCTCCCCCATTTTCTGTGGCTCCACACAAAGGCTGCCTTGCTGATCTTTGAGGGGCCCTATTCTCTCCCTAGTTACCCTTTTGTCCTTAAATATATTTGTAAAAACCCATTGGATTCTCCTTAATTCTATTTGCCAAAGCTATCTCATGTCCCCTTTTTACCCTCCTGATTTCCCTCTTAAGTATACTCCTACTTACTTTATGACTCTTCTAAGGATTTACTCGATCTATCCTGTCTATACCTGACATATGCATCCTTCCTTTTCCTTAACCAAACCCTCAATTTCTTTAGTCATCCAGCATTCCCTATACCTACCAGCCTTCCCTTTCACCCTGACAGGAATATACTTTCTCTGGATTCTTGTTATCTCATTTCTGAAGGCTACCCATTTTCCAGCCTTTCCTCTACATGCGAACATCTGCCTCCAACCAACTTTTGAAAGTTCTTGCCTAATACCGTCAAAATTGGCATTTCTCCAATTTAGAACTTCAACTTTTAGATCTGGTCTATCCTTTTCCATCACTTATTTTAAAACGAATAGAATTATGGTCGCTGACCCCAAAGTGCTCCCCCACTGACACCTCAGTCACCTGCCCTGCCTTATTTCCCAAGAGTAGGTCAAGTTTTGCACCTTCTCTAGTCGGTACATCCACATACTGAATCAGAAAAATTCTTGTACACAGTTAAGAAATTTCTCTCCATCTAAACCTTTAATACTATGGCAGTCCCAGTCGATGTTTGGAAAGTTAAAATCCCCTACCATAAC
>NC_057722.1:24599742-24615398 GCF_004010195.1 Chiloscyllium plagiosum | reverse complement strand
CCATTCTGCTTTTTCTCTGCTGGCCACAGAAACGTCTGTCTGTACCTCTGACTACAGAATCCCCTAACACAATTGATCTCTTGGAAGCCGACGTACCCCTCGTTGCATTAGAGCCAGTCTCAATACCAGAAATTTGGCTGTTCGTGCTACATTCCCCTGAGAATCCATCGCCCCCTACATTTTCCAAAACAGCATACCTGTTTGAAATGGGTATATCCACAAAAGACTCCTGCCTGAGCTGCCTACCTCTCTTACTCTTCCAGAAGTTAACCCATCTATGTGACTGTATCTGAGACTTTCCCCCCCTTTCTATAACTGCCATCCATCACATACTGTTGCTGTTGCAAATTCCTCATCGCTTCTATCTGTCTCTCCAACCAATCCACTTGCTCTGATAAGATTCGCATCCAACAGAATTTATGGCAGATATAATCTGCAATAACCCTTAAACTGTCTTTAAACTCCCACATCTGACAAGAAATACATATCACTGTATCAATTTATGAATCATGGCGTGGAAGTCATCTTGGATGGTGGGGCTAAATCACAGAAGTTCTATGACCTTGAAGGAAGCAATTCAGGCCACCGGCTCTTCAAATAAGTATCATTACCTTGTGCCAATCTCCCTTTTTTTATCCCCCAATATCCTTGCACATCACTATTTCTATCCAATAGGTAAAGTGTTTTCTGTCACATCAAATTTGCTCCTTTTGCAAATCAGTTCAAATCTATGTCCTCACATGCTTGTTCCTTTTACCGAAAACACCAGTTTCTCCCTATCCACTCAACCGAGTCCAGTACTGATTTTGAAAACTTCCATCAGATTTCCCCTGAGCTGCCTTCTTTCAAAAGAGAACAGTCCCAACTTTTTCAATCGATCCTTGTAACTAAAGTTCTTCATCCCTGGAACCACTCTTGTAAGCCACTTGTCCACTCCAATGTATTCACACCCTGTAAATAATGTGGCACCCAGTGCTACTACTACACACTACTCCAGCTGAGGTCTAACAAGTGTCTCATACAAGTTCAACATCACCTCCTTGTTCTTTCATTTGATAGCCTATGAGTAAAGCTGAAGACATTCTTTTAGTAGCTGCTGTCTCCACCTATATTGCCAACTTCAATGATCTGTGCACGGGCCCCTTTACTCCTGCATTCCCTTTGGACTTGTACCCCCATTATATTACCAGTCATTGTTGTTCTTACCAAAATGCATATGTGACAGTAGATTTAGTCTTAGCCTGATCATCATCTCTATTGATGTAAAGTGGTTGTTGGTTGGTTTAAGTGTGTGATGTGGCATTGCCTCATGTGTGATGTAAAAAGGAGAGAAGAAGAATTTTTTTTAAAAAGACTTTAATTTAATGGTAGTAATGGTGATGAATCTGCCAGTGTTTTTCATCATTACTCTTCTGAAACGAAGGAGTCTTGTGGCACACTGGTTGTGCCCCTAACTCTGGGCTAGCCAGTTCAAGTCCTATCTATCTCAGATGTGTTATCACATGTCCAAACGTTGATTAAAAATATTTATTTTAAGTTCCTCTGAAACTTACAGCATTTTCTGGAGTCAACACGTGCCATTAAACATGGGAATCCAGGAGATGCTGTCAGTTACATTTCCTCAGAGAATGAACTCTCCCCCACCACTGTCCCACAAGGCAGATGGTCAGTACCAAGCCACTGGTCCAGTGAAAGCCCATTCTGCAGCCATTCACATGGTTGGGAAGGCTGAAATGCTGGAGCCTTAATCTTCTCCAAATCACTATGGTGGAAGTCCCAATTTGATTGAGGGGATGATAAGATTCCAAAGGTTACCCTCCAAACATAGTCCCGGATTCACTTCCTTCTCACCATTTTAATAAACAGGCGATCCAATTTCCAAAGTCGATGGTATTAATCTGTGGATCGGGCAGGTGGTGGTCAATGGAGTTTTTAGCAAGCTCCATTGAGACATAGATAATTTACTTAGATATGTTGGGTGGGCACTGAAATCTCACACCATTTTATCCAGGTGGGCTCAGGGACATAGAAACAAGAGAAGGCCATTCTGCTCATAGAGCCTGCCCTGGCATTCAATGTAATCGTGGCTAATCAAACATGGAAACATTTTAGCCAACCCATCTACATAGCCCTGTATGCCACTGCCATTCAGAAATCTTCAATTAATCTCTACCTTAAACATACTTAAAAGATTGAGCTTCACTTCATAATCCTTTGGATAATAAGATTTCTCCTCCATCTTAGACCTAAGTGGCACCCCCCTTGTTTTAAAGTTTGATTCCTGGCTCTACATTCCAACCATGGGAAACATCCTACGTGCATGTCGCCTGTTTAACTAATTTAGCTGTGCACTCGTTCACAGTTGCCACTAAACAGCCTCCCTGGCCCTGAACGAGTAATTATTTGTTGAATGTTAAATGTCTCCATTATAATACTAAGACAAAATCCACATGGTTTTGAAATAATAAACATTTGTAATATTTTTATTTATAGCTTAATACCTTGTGTGTGCCCAAATCATTTATTTTGTCACATGAACAACTTGTATATTAAAGAGCTACAGGAGTTTATTTTGAACTTTTGGCAAGCTTTCTATTTCTTAACTGTAGTAGGCTGCTTAGCCTGTTGATGGCCTTATTGTTGCTACATGCCTGGAGATCAGCTTGATTAAGTGCAAGATTCAAACTCATAATGTTGGGAAATGGGAATGCATGTCACAGAACCTACTACATCTCTGTGGGCAGCTTTCTTTGAGCTCAGTGGAAAGCATCCTTGTTCCACTTCTCAATGTAAAATCGAGTTTGTTATATCTCGGATTCATCAGTTTGTATGAGATGTTTAATAGTTAATTCCCAATTGTTACTCTTAATCTTTTTTTGGAATCCTAAAAGTTTTCTACCTTCTGTGAACCGCCCAATATTGTCTGAACTTTACCATAACAGAGAATCTATATTTGTCAAAACCAGGAAACCATCTCAAAGTAATGCATTGATCCCTTACATTTTTCCGAATACTCTGTGGTTTATTGGTAAAGATATTTTTCAGAAGTGTAGCTTTGATTATACTTCATTGCAGTTAACCTTGAAAAATCTGCGAGGTTTCATCATGTGTAAAATTCTCGAGCTATTTAATTTGAAGTGCTTTTTCAGGGAGGAAAAAGCAAAAGGTAATCATCAGCATAATTCAGTGAGATATCTTCATTAAAAGCTACTATAATACGAACTAGTAATGACAAGGACAATGGCATAATATCACATGCATTTATATTGATGACTTTATTATTTAAGATTGAATTGATGGCATGATTCATTTGAATTCTAATTATGACTTCCCATCTAAAAGCATTGAGATTCATGGAGTGTAGATGATGTTAATTCTGTGCAATAAATATAGTCATTTCCAGTCTCTGATAAAGAGGATCTAGTGATTGGCTCTCTATGGATCACTTTCTCAAAATGAAATGTCATATCATTGATTTTTTTTTAGCTGAAAAATGTCAAGAGAAGACTGGCAGTAGACGAAACAATCAGGGGCAAATTTGCCAGTGTAATATTTGTGCTGGGTTCAGTTATCTTGGGTATTTGCTGGGTTAACTATCGTTTATATTAGTGCAAAGGAGCAATAAATCTGGTGATAACAGCTATGCTCGTGAGTTGCAATAAATCATGGAGAGAAATCAATTGAATTCTGTCTTTTAAAAATTGCTTGTATTTAGAGTACTTCAGTGCTATTTACCTATTGCCAAGCCAACTAATCTGTTGAAACCCAAAAATTGACAGCAGCACTAATCTGTAATAAGCCAGGAAAGAAACAAATGAGAAATGTTTGCAAGACTGTGGGACAAGTCAATAGTGGAATAAGTAATAGAATTAGACAGGGACACTGATAAACCAAGGTTCACAGGCTGGTGTCTTGTTGGTTGTTACTTCACAGGATGAGATGTTGAAAAAGCTGAGCACGACAAAAATGTATGAATTTAATTCTATATTTATTTTGGCAGTCTTTCATGTTTAAATTGGTGAATGTTGGGATTTTGACAATTAGTGAAAAGTAGTGACAATTTATTACGAGGAATTGCTTCTTGACCCTTGAGAGACAACAGGCCTTTTCCTGGAAATAACAACTTTAGATGCTAGAATCCCTCCCAAATAGCTCATTACAGTTCACTCAGGTCCAAATTTCCATTCCTGTACGTGCTTTTGTGCATGTTTTAATCTGGAGTTATGGGTAATAATGGGAGAGGCTCCAACTATCTAACTCTTATCATATCACTGACCAGGAATCTCTCCTGAACTTACCACCTAGCATGTTTTGGAGGATATGCTGTTTGATTAATTAAATTGTTTGGCTACATTATTAATTGTAACTCTTTGCTGATCAAGTCCTTTGTTGGGACTTGAACCCAAAACTTCTGACACAGAGGCAGAGATACCACTCTGTGTGTCCTATCATGGGTATGTTCACATCCTGGTCAGGCAGCATCCAAGGAACAGGAGAATCGACGTTTCGAGCATAAGCTCTTCTCCTGAAGAAGGGCTTATGCCCGAAACGTCGATTCTCCTGTTCCTTGGATGCTGCCTGACCTGCTGCGCTTTTCCAGCAACACATTTTCAGCTCTGATCTCCAGCATCTGCAGTCCTCACTTTCTCCTCCTATGTTCACATCCTATAGATTGCCATGCTTCAAAAAGACTGCCCACCATCACCTCACTGGCAGTTTGGAATGGGCTGCATCTTAGGGTTGCTCACTTGCTTTCATGGTACTTGCATGCTTGTAGCAACAATGGCTTCCCTTACCATACAATGCCAGTTAGTGGGTTAGCACTTCAGCTGGAGCTTAAAGGCTGTCTGTTCTGCTGTTTTGATGTTCTCTTGCACACAGATAGGAGTAGGCAAAAGTGAGGACTGCAACTGCTGGAGATTTGAGTCGAGAGTGTGGTGCTGGAAAAGCACAGCAGATCAGGTAGCATCCGAGGAGCAGGAAAATCGACGTTTCGGGCCAAAGCTCTTCATCAGGATCTGATCAGCACATTTTGCTATACAGCATACCAAGCTGTCAATCTAATACTTATTGCTTGTATCAGCTATTGTGTGGCAGGAACAATTTTTATATTCATTCAACCATGTCAGGAACGGGGTTGGAGCTATTCCTCAGTCCGGTCTAGGGGCACCGCTGTCAATCGGGAAGGGGTACAGACACCAGAGTGGGCATCAGTGAGGGCTAAATGTCAGGCTCAGAGGGCAAGGAGGATAGTTGGATTCCAAGTTTAATCCACATAGGGGTAAGAATGTTTGGAATATGCTGTTGGGATAAAGGGGACAGGGTGGCTCTGGGAGGATGCCTGGTGACCAGGTGCAGCCCAGTGTTGATAGTTTCCACCACAACTGACATTTCCTGCCATCACTTGTCATTCTCTCGATGCTATCTTCAAACCCAAAAATAAATAAGACAACTCCCAGAGGGTTGGTGTCACTTTGTATGTACAAATAACTTTTTTTTTCATCTTTGGATATCCAAAGATAGCCCAGGGTCCACATGTGCTGGACATGAGAACATTGAAAGGGAGATAAAACATAAAACATGTACTTGCTCCAGCTACATTTAATTTCCAATCATTCCATCACCCTCTTGTAACGCATGCAGAGTGAATATGCTCAGGGTTCAAATGCTGACCAAAAGCGATTTTCACTGTGCCATTGGTGCTTGAAGATTGAGCACTGGCATCTAAATGATGCAGCTATTAGCAGTGACTTAAAAGAGGCAAATGCTGGCCAAAAGCAACCCATAACTTGTGACACTTCTAAGTATGCCTGGGAGGTGGAGAACATCACCATCTGTGAAGTGGGGAATATGATGGGCTCCACTGAATGCAATGAAAAGTTGAATGGTTCATTTAGGTCTGGGGTGTGAAGGGGGCTCAGAATGCAAAAGGCACTCTCTTTTCACAATATGTGTTGGCCACTCTGCTGGTACGGCATCCTCAGCAAGATGGTGTCCATGGTGCAGATGGGGCATGATGGAGGAAAATAGAGGATAGTTAAGGATGTGGTTCTGCTGCTTGGACCAGTCTGGGAAGCCATCTATTATAGTCCAGACAGAGTGTAGCAACCTGGCAAACAGTGACAGCATGCAGTAGTTTGTGTGATGGAGTGTCCGCAATTGTTGGGTGCCATGAGAAGCATGGCTTTGTGGCTGCTGTGCCACTACAGTGCTGCTAAGGGGCAACACTAGATTATAATGCTCATCCAAGTACACAGCACTCGTTGAAAGGTGGCACTTGATAAAATTGACAGTCAGCCAAAAATATGATTTAGCCCAGTGTTTTAGGTCAAGTGAATGTCGGAAGAACTATTCTTTTCAAATTTAAGTGATTGGAATATTTTACAAGGGTTAAAGGAAAATTTGACAGGTACTCAAAATCATGAAGGGCTTTGGTTGCGGAAATAAGGAGAAACAGATTCCAGTGGCTGAGGGCCATCGCAAGAGAACACAGATTTAACGTAAGTGGCAAGAGAATCAGAGGCGTTTGAGGACTTCAATGCAGCAAGGTATGATGATCTGGAAGATACTACCTTGAAAGGGTGCTAGAAATAACATTCAGTAATTTTTTTAAAAGGGAACTGGATAAATACTTGAAGGTGCAAAACAAAAATCTGCAGGACCTGGGGCCAGGCAGAGGAGGAAAAAGTGTGGATCTCTTTCTCAGGGAGTAAATGCAGGACAAATAGGCTTCTTACTGTTTCATCTTATGATTCTGTTGTTTTCTGTGATATCGCTGTGGGCAGCACAGTGGCTTAGTGGTTAGCACTGCTGTTTCACAGCGCCAGGTTCCCAGGTTCAATTCCCACCTCGGGCAACTGTCTGTGTGGAGTTTACACATTCTCCCTGTGTCTGTGTGGGTTTTCTCCAGGTGCTCTGGATTCCTCCCACAGTCCAAAGATGTGCAAGTTAGGTGAATTGGCCATGCTAAATTGCCTGTAGTGTTAGGTGCATTCGTCAGGGGTAAATGTGGGAGACTGGGTCTGGATGGGTTGCTCTTCAGAGGGTCGGTGTTGACATGTTGGGCTGAAGGGCCTATTTCCCCACTATAGGGAATCTAATCTAATCTAAAACATTAAAAAAAGTGTATAAGGCATTCAGCTAAACAGACAATGATGTTTCAAAATTTAGCCACTAATTTTTGCTGAACTAAGCCTCTTACAAGCACTGCAGCAGTATGCAACTCCTAATGTTGTTAGCATCTGAGGATTTTCTCACCCCAAGCTGCTATAAAGTGAGTTCTGTTGGAGACTTTGTTACAACTCTTCTCGCATCCAGTTGAGTTAGCTATCAAAGCCTGCTAATGCCTTTGAAACAGTGCCACAATTTAAGATCATGAAAATCTTCAAGAGATGCCCTGTTTAAAAACTGCAGTAAGAGGTTGTGAAAAGAAATATGATTGTAGTTGGAATAAAAGATACTTCAATGATACTTATTCATTCTTCTATTACTAGCTTCACACTTACAACTTAATCACTAATTTATCTGATTGCAGTGAATATCATCAGTAAAGCACATCTTATGTCTGATAAGTATAAATGATTTCACACAAATAAGTGTGTTATCTTCATGAAGTAGTATTTGCTGAACAACTCATTGAATAAGTAAATGTAAACATCATGCAAACACAATACTGCTTATCAAACGTCAATCTGGAAACCATCAGGTTGCTGTTTATGGGAGCTTGCTATGTATAAATTGGCCACAGACTTTCCTTCATTACAGCAGTCCCCTGATTTAACTTCAACAGGATGTCTTTTAGGATGCCTTGAGGTTGCTGAAGGCACTAAATAAATGCCTTTTCTTCATCTTTGGATATCAAATATTACTCAACTATTTGGCTCTTCATATCGAAACAGTCTCCTTTGCTAAGCTAACAACATTAACTTCATTTTGTTGAAACTTGATTAATGGTTTAAAACTCCTGATTCCTTTCAGCGATTATCTGCTAAAGAATATATTTGAGTAATTAATCCTTTGTCAACGTGCTACATCAATCAAAGGGACAGTAATCAAAGTTAGCTCTTCTTTTGTCTTAGCTGAGCAGATAAAAGTGGGAGACTTGCAATGTCATCAGCTGTTTACCCATCCTCAGTATCTTTTATTCTGTTCATTATCTTTGCTTTTGTGAATGATAAATGGAGCCACTTACAAAGCCTTGGAGCTTGAAACCCCAACAGCTCTGGCACATTGAATGAATCCACAAATGCCATGTTAATGTCCTTTTGTATTGTCCTGTAGTAGCCTGTTGAGAATACCCCCCCTCTGTCTCACCTACAGTCCTGCTGGCCTCTCTGACCCCTGCTGCTTATCAAAGCACTCTCTACCTGTGCCCTGTCATTCTGCATTAACCTTTCTAATTACATAATTCAATCTGTTACAAAGGCTCCCTTATTCCATTTTGGCTTAGTCAGGTAAGTCATCTCTGAATGTCAATTTATTTTCCCAGTCTGCAACTGGCTATTAGCATTCATTTCCCTTGCTCAATGACTGGTTAATGAGTTCTCTTGCTTTTTCAATGGTTAATGATACACGACAGTGTCATGCCCCAGGCAGAGTTCAGCAGGTGACAGTCTTGCAGGTAGGGACTGGGGGAGGGCAAGAGCCAGGCCTGTAATTATGAGGCAATAAGGTACAATTGACTGTTTGAACAGCAAGTTACGGTGCATTCCCAGCTAAGCAGGTGGTCCTGAATTCTTATTTTCTCCCCATTGTCATTAATCTTCATGCTTTATTCCTGTTCCTGCAGGCGTAGAAAATACAGCAAAGCCAAGCAGGAAGCAGATGAAGAGAAGCATTTGCATAATGGCCAAGGTATGTGATAAGTAGAATTTGATTGCAATTACAGAAAGACTATACAATTTCTGTTAAATATATTGCACAGCATCAAGATTAGCTCTTTTGTTCCAATTTTGTAACAGTAGGTCACAGCAACGTACTGGGTAATAGTTGCTTTTATATAGGTGATAGTTTGTTTTGGATTTCTTGGAGATATCCTCTTCCTGTCTCCTGATGGTTGTTTTTGTTCCACCTCCATCTTCTTCACCACAATGGCAGCTTGTAATGCTACAGAAAGGCAGGATTTGAGAGTCTGCTGCTAGATAGGGGAATTATATGTAATCACTGAGAGCTAACTGATTGGTACTATTTTCTTCAGAATTGAATTAAAAGGTTAAAGCTACTGACACCTCACTTGTGTCTGTCATCTCACCCTCGTCTTTATTCAATGATCTGAGAGATTTGGAGCTGCCTTTGCAATCAGCTTATTTCCTCAGGCAGCATGGTATCTGTGTGGGGATGCCATCAGTATACACCAGTTTTTTTTAGGTTCCCTACAGTGTGGAAACAGGCCCTTTGGCCCAACAAGTCCACATCGACCCTCCAAAGAGTAACCCACCCAGACCCATTTCCTTCTGACTAAGGCACCAAACACTATGGGGTAATTTAGCATAGCCAATTCACCTGACCGGCACATCTTTGGATTGTGGGAGGAAACCGGAGCACCCAGAGGAAACCCACACAGACACGGGGAGAATGTGCAAACTCCACATAGACAGTCGTCCACGGCTGGAATCGAACCTGGGACCCTGGCACAATGAGGTAGTAGTGCTAACCACTGAGCCACCATGCCGTCCACAGTTTTGGGTTGGTGTATTATGCCGGAGCAATACAAAACAAATATATATATTCCTACCAATGTTCTTGATAGTTCAGTTGCTGTTTGAATTTTGTTTCCAGTCTGATTAATTGTCTTGTGTAGCAGTGTTATCTTGATGCCGTGCTTTCTTAATTACTGAAGTCAATTCAAAATCAACTTTCTCATTGGAATTCTTTGATAATTCGTGTATAGCATTTTTATTGGAGAAAAAAGTCTCAAGCTGTCTCACTGAATTGCAATCGTACAAAATATTTACTTTGTGACACATCTATTCAACAAAGCAGGTCATGTTGAATAATGAAAGAAAAGATGTCAGAAATAATATTTTCACCAAAGGCACCAGAAAGCATTCCTCATGATCCACAGTATCCTAATGGGTAAAACACTGTCCTGTTAACGTTAAACTGTGTCGCCCAGAAGATCTGTCAATAGTTGATGGTTAGAGCCACGTCTACCTTTTGAGTTAGCTGACCTTAGCTAAAGCAGCTTTGAGAAGCCCAATTTGCAAGAGGTCTCTGAACAAAAGTCATCCAGGGTTCCCATTCCAAATTGCTAAGCAGTTGCCCACAGTGCAGGGTCATTTGAAAAGAGCATTGAACTTGCTATAAACCTTCTGTGGGTGAATAGCAAGCTGACATTCACTATCTGGATTCTCATGATGTGTGGAATCATGGGAGTCCAAATAGTGAATGTCAGCTAGCCATACTAGAGATTTGGGCATCTATCTAAATGTAGGTCAGCAGGAATCAATATCTTCAGGAAAAGCAGGTGAAAATAAAATATTAAGAACTAACCCTTCTTCTCTTTCAATGATGTAGAAAATATTGACCGAACTGTTTATGTTTAAATGCTGCAAAAGAAATAGTTGTTTGCTAGTTTACTTTATATACAACTTAGGAATATCTCCCTTAAGTGGCATTAATTTTTTTTTTATTTTGAAGGCGTAAGGACATATGTTGACCCTTTCACTTATGAGGATCCCAATCAAGCTGTACGTGAATTTGCCAAAGAAATCGATGCATCTTGCATAAAGATTGAAAGGGTGATAGGTGTAGGTAAGTTATTCATACAGGCTAGTTGTAAATTGATCTCGAAAATAGATTTATGGTCAGTGTTTTGGTATTCAACCTTTTTTTTTAAAAGTTCCTGTGTGAAGTCTGTGCTCATTAAATTGAGGCTGTCTGTATTGGGAAGTGGAACAATATCAATTTCGCACAACTCGGAGGCTCTGGAATTCTGGCTTAGTCAGATGGAGCTCAGAGGTCTGTGTCATTTGGGGAACAGTCATCCTGTTGTAGTTTGCTCAGAACTATTCAATTAAGGACTCTTACAGTTGGAGAGCTAGAATGTTACCCATCAGCACTGCTGAAGCAGCAAGTTGCCTTTTCAGGGGGGTGGAATGTATGCAGGGGGTGAGAATGGGAGGTGGGGACAGGGCGTTGCCTCAAGATGGAGGCTTTACCTGCTGGACCACCAATGTGAATCCCCTCAAAGTGTGGCTACAACCAAAACCAAGCAACCAAACAGGTCTTCAGGATTGCCTGGAGTGCTGACCTACTGCACACCTCTCATCTGCCACTGGGAGTTCACCTCCAGCCAGCAATATATCTGTGTCTACTACTCTTGGGACCGAGAGACTAGCAAAAAATTCACAGGGTTGAGCTGGGGAACTGGCACGCCAGCCAGTTGAAATAATTTACATATCAACCTGCTTTCACGCTTGTCACATCAGGCCCTAACTACATAGCCCATGGTTTCCGCAGTGAACACCTCAAGGTCAGGGATATCACAGTTAGATATAGAGTAAAGCTTTCTTTATCTCAGATGCGCCGACCTCGGTGCAAATCAGATTTGTATTTCTGGCTCTCAACTACCACCTTGCAGTTATTTCTAATCAAAATGTTCAGAGGTATTACTACCCACCTGTGAGTCATTAACCCAGATCTCCTAGCTGCGAGGGAGTGACGTTACCACTGCACCACAAGAGCCCTCTAACTTCTGCTTTGCAACTTGCCTGAGTGAGATTGTCAATTAATGCTAAATTAGAGACAGCTCTGTTGTATCATTAGGTTGGGCAAGAGTGGAGTTAATGCAGTCATAATAAGTAGCTACCTTTTATTCTCTGCTGTTTTTTCGTAGGTGAGTTTGGTGAAGTATGCAGTGGACGCTTGAAAATGCCAGGCAAGAGAGAGATCTGCGTTGCCATCAAGACCTTGAAAGCTGGCTACACTGATAAACAGAGACGTGATTTTCTGAGTGAAGCAAGCATCATGGGCCAGTTTGATCACCCAAATATCATCCACCTGGAGGGGGTAGTAACAAAATGTACGTCCAATGATGGCACTGAGCATAAAAGTTGCATGTATTCATCTGAAAATGACAGATGGAACATCTATTGATAAATAACAGGGGAGAAGACTCAGAATGCTAGTCATTAATCTTTATGGCAGATTTAAATGAGTTTATCGTGTAAATTGACATTCTATCCTGAGACAGCTTGTATTAAGATTTGCAGTGAAATTAATATCTAGGTCTTTGTGGGCCAGGGTATTTTTGACACACTGACAGATTGGGCTGTGTGTTGTAGGATAGGTTAGAAACAGATGGCAAAAGAATTCAGTATTCAATGGCAAAACATTTTTTTATTGTAAATTATACCAAAGACTACCCAGCCATGAGTGGATGAGAAATTGGAAATATTCTCGTAGGAGAAGTCCTTTCTTCCTCAGTGACTGATGTATAGTGAAATTAACAAAAACACCCAACAAAAACTAAATGATATTGCTTTGCCATGAATGAGTTATAATAGAAAATGATTCACTTGGAAATTAGTTGACAATGATTTAATTTTTTAAATTGTCACTTAAGTTTGCTATATATAAAGCTGACCTATTGGGAATGAGCTCAGTCTCTATATCACCTCTTCCTTTTCTAATGACTGTCATTTAGTAAAGCATTCATCTCAGCTGCTGCTGTTTATATTTTGATAAATAACAATATTTAGTAAACAAAAATGAAATGCAAATGAAGTGTCAACCATTGTTTTCAAACTTGATTCCAAGCTGTCGCTTCAGCAACCTTTGTTAGTGACTTGAATACCACCCTGGCCTTGCATTGCGAGAATTAAATGCTAAGCCACAATATGCAATCGCCGCCTTCTTCCATTGGCTTAGAGTCATAGAGATGTACAGCACAGAAACAGACCATTCGGTCCAACTCATCCATGCGGACCAGATATCCTAACCCAACCTAGTCCCGCCTGCCAGCACTTGGCCCATATCCCTCTAAATCTTGCCTATTCATATACCCATCCAGACACCTTTTAAATGTTATAATTGTACCAGCCTCCACCACTTCCTCTGGCAGCTCATTCCATACACGCATGAAAAAATTGCCTTTAGATCCCTTTTATGTCTTTCCCCTCTCACCTTGAACCTTTGCTCTCTAGTTCTGGACTCCCCAACTGCAGGATAAAGACCTTGTCTTATCCATCTTATCCATGCCCCTCATGATTTTATGAACCTCTATAATGTCACCCCTCAGTTTCTGACGCTCCAGGAAAACAGCCCCCGCCTATTCAACCTCTCCCTATAACTCAACTCCTCCAACCCTGGCAAGTTCCTTGTAAATCTTTTCTGAACCCTTTCAAGTTTCACAACGTCCTTCTGATAGGAAGGAGATCAGAATTTCACGCAGTATTTCAAAAGTGGCCAAATCAACCGCAACATGACCTCCCAACTCATATACTAAATGCTCTGACCAATAAAAGAAACCATACCAAATGCCTTCTTCACTATCCTATCTACATGCGACTCTACTTTCAAGGAGCTATGAACCTGTGCTCAAATGCCTTCTTCACTATCCTATCTACATGCGACTCTACTTTCAAGGAGCTATGAACCTGTGCTCCAAGGTCTTTTTGTTTGGCAACATTCTCTAGGACGTTACCATTAAGTGTGAAAGTCCTGCTCTGATTTGCTTTTCCAAAATGCAGCACCTCGCATTTATCTAAATGTGGCTTAAAAAGAATTGTCTACTTATGGACTAATTGTCCAAGTAAAATCAATCATTGCTTGAAATTTGTAATTGAGGTGAAGAGTTTGCTGTACGAACAACGTATAGAAACTGAATATTTTAAAGTTCAAGCCTTCACCTCTGTTACCTTAGCTGGTCTGGTAATGGCCTATACTCCAGTGGGTCATAGTATTCCTGAACTGGGGGAGAGATAATTCAGTGAGGATTCCTAGGTCCTGTTGCCATTCAATAATTTGTACTGAATAAGGATTATGCTTGCCTGTGATACATGCCTTAGTCATGCTGGAATGCACAAGCTTCACCCACAGAATGGCTGCTTAGTGAACAAAACCTGAAAACATATCCAATTTCAAAACAGAGAAATTTGGAGTTGAAGTGGTGGATGGAGTGTATTAAAATCGTACTTATCTTCATTTAGCTGTCAGGAAGTACAAATATTTACCATTTTTGGACTTGAAGGTAAGCAGTTTCGGTCAGTGAGTGAGCACAGATCAAAATGACATCTAAATATTTACAATATTTTCTTCCTTTAGTGTTTGGTTGGGCTGGGTGTCATTTTCTCCTCCGATGTGGACAGTGCACTGACAATTATAGGTTGGCTGTCTGATGCTTTGCACTTGTTCCTGTCCCTAACTTCTTATTTATTACCCACCACAGTGAATAACGTGCGAGTAAGTAGATGCAGCTTCAACGGGGACTCGTGAATTCAATTTGGCAACACGTAATGTTCTAAAGACTTGCAATTATAATCCCTGGAGTTAGGGTAAAGTAATGGAAGGAAAACCGAGTTTCTTAAGGCAACTGAACCCTAGAGACATGCTCCAGATTACACAGGACCTTGTAAATATATGGCTAGCAAGGGTTAATCTGACAGATGGTGTCTAACATGTTATTCAATAAATCATCTAGACTACGATGCTTCTCGGGTGCAATTTTTGGCATTTTTAATTAAATTAAATCCCTCAAGATGAATGATGGTACAGACAGTGTAATTCTCTATATCTCATTTTCATCTCATTAATGGAAGCATTTGTCAAGTAATTCTGTTTTTGTTTTGAAACTCTAGGTAAACCAGTAATGATCATAACTGAATACATGGAAAATGGATCTCTGGATGCATTCCTCAGGGTAAGTCATCCATCAGACTCTGAAGGAAGTGCATTTTTCAGAAACAGCCACTTTGCAAAATGTCAGCTCTTAATTGGTAGTTTGCTGCATTGTATGTCAAAAGTGAATGTGATTTGTATTGTTTACAGAAGAATGATGGCCAGTTTACAGTGATTCAGCTGGTAGGAATGCTGCGAGGAATTGGTTCAGGAATGAAATATCTCTCTGATATGAGCTACGTTCACCGAGATTTGGCTGCACGGAACATTCTAGTAAACAGTAATTTAGTCTGCAAAGTTTCAGACTTCGGCATGTCCCGAGTTCTTGAAGATGACCCGGAGGCAGCTTACACAACACGGGTAAGCTTACGTTTAGAGAGTACCAGTTTGAAATTAGTGCTGGGGCCAGGGTAAAACATTCAGAATCCATAGGTGGAGCAGTGAATTATTTTTTCTTCCTCCTAACTGATGGCCAAATTCTAATCTACAGGGTGGTAAGATCCCAATCAGATGGACAGCACCTGAAGCAATTGCTTATCGCAAGTTTACCTCAGCAAGTGATGTCTGGAGTTATGGGATCGTCATGTGGGAAGTGATGTCATATGGAGAACGGCCATACTGGGACATGTCAAATCAGGATGTAAGTAGACTTCCTGTGATCCCATTTTTCATTTGGGACGCAATAGTTCAGGAATTTAAATATTTAGAGAGTTTAACACTGATCCTATTGGAAGGATGTTGTGAAACTTGAATGGGTTCAGAAAAGATTGACAAGGATGTTGCCAGGATTGGAGGATTTGAGCTATAGGGAGAGGTTG
>NC_057722.1:24575697-24599666 GCF_004010195.1 Chiloscyllium plagiosum | reverse complement strand
GGTACATGTGTGGAATGAGCTGCCAGAGGAAGTGGTGGAGGCTGGTACAATTACAACATTTAAAAGTCACCTGAATGTGTATATGAATAGGAAGGCTTTAGAGGGATGTGGGCTAGGTGCTGGCAGGTGGGGATATCTGGTCGACATGGATGAGTTGGACTGAAGGGTCTGTTTTCGTGCTCTACATCTCTATGACTCTCTGCCTCTATGAACATTTTCCTCCTCTTAATGTACTCTTCTAAAAATTACAACCTCCTCCCGTTAACATCCATAACACAGGAGAACATTCATCTCATTTTGCTTCAAATTTACAAATTCCAATCTGTTTCAGTCCTCCCTGGTCTCATCTGATCTCTGTAACTACTGCTAACTCTACCACAATCCTGAAACTGTGTGTTCCTCCAACTCTCGTTGCTATGCTTCCCCCCATTTCTTTTTAACAATCTGAGTTCAACACTAGAATTACCAACCTAAAATAACCCAGCTTCTCCAGCTCCCTTTAGCACCCAGCTTTGAAGTTAACTCTTTGACCGAGCTTTTATTCAGCTCCCCAAATATTTCCTCCTTTGGTTTTTGTCCATTTTTGTGTGGTTACATCATGGGAAATTCTACTACACTGTATGAATGCAAGTCATTGTGGTGGGTCTTACATTGTATTAAAAATACATGCCAGTGTACATCAGAAAATAGGTTCAGAATTGACTGTAACACCTTCATTTCCTTCATGTTGGAACATTGTGTTGTTTCTCCTGGCTTATGTTTCCATGTACTTGGATGAAATACCATTATTGATCTTTAGCGCTCATGACAACATAGTGTGTTGTCGACTTCGAGAAAGTAGGGTTAATGAGAAAAATCAAGGACAAGTATTTTAAATTGGAAGCAGGTACCATGACATTTGATAAATTGTATTCATATGAAATTGGAGTGAGTTGAAATCCATGAAAAAGACTCTAATGTGGGAAATATGGATCTAAATCAAACTCTTATTTCAGGTGATTAAAGCAATTGAGGAAGGCTATCGACTACCTCCACCTATGGACTGTCCAGTCTCCCTCCACCAGTTAATGCTGGACTGCTGGCAGAAAGAACGCAATGATAGACCCAAATTTGTGCAAATTGTAAATATGCTGGACAAACTGATTCGAAATCCAAGCAACCTGAAAAGAACAGCAGTGAGTGAGGTTACAAGGTGAGTATTTAAAATTCTTCGATATTTTAGATTACTTAGAGTTTGAAAACAGGCCCTTTGGCCCAACAAGTCCACACTGACTCTCCAAAGAGCAATCCACCCAGACTCATTCCTCTACATTTACCCCTTCACCTTACACTACGAGCAATTTAGCATGGCCAATTCACCTAACCTGCACATTTTTGGACTGTGGGAGGAAACCGGAGCACCCAGAGGAAACCCACGCAGACATGGGGAGAATGTGCAAACTCCACACAGACAGTTGCCTGAGGCAGGAATTGAACCTGGGTCTCTGGCGCTGTGAGGCAGCAGTGCTAACTACTGTGCCACCATGCAGCCCTCAATATGTTATAGCTATATCTGAAGTAAGGACATTATAAATTTGTTTTTACACTTCATTATTACTTTATATAATTATGTATATTGAGATTGCCATTCAGTATTGCTTATTTTTAAAGCTTGAAAATATTTCTAGTAAGTCTATATGTTTTCATGCCTACAGCCACTAAATATTCAGCTCAACAATCCGCCACACCCTTAAACACCTCAGTTCTTCAGGTACCCGTAATTTACAAAATGTTACAACTTCGATAAGTTTTTTTTATCCAGAATTAATGCATTAACAAAAGATTGAACATGTAATTACTCCTGAAACTGTTGTCTTGTATTCATGTTTCCTTGGGTATTACTACTTCAATTACCACTTGTCCCCAATGAATTGTTAGTATAATTATCAATTTCTATATTAATTGATGTCCTTATAGTACAAGAATGCACAATGAGAAATGTCACTAGGCAGACTGTTCTTGCAGATACTGTTACATTGCATTGGAGTTACATTCTCATTACTGGCTCACTGAGGCTATTATTGACCTTTACGTGATTTGAACAGGTAGCAACCACCTTGGAGCCAGTAGCTGACACATTTTTCTTCAAACTGATTTAATTGTGGCAGGGCAAAGGCCCATCATGCATCCACGTGATGCAAGTTAATTATTCAGAAAGAATGAGCAACTTATCCAGTCAAAGACTTAAACCTGTAAGCCTGGCCTCAATCCCAACTCAAGAATGCAGGTAATAAATATTTAATAATACAATACATTATTAAAATGAATCTGATCAACTTTCAGCCAAGAATTATTGCAATTCTGCTCCCGGACACTAATGATGACAGAATAGCAGCAAATGTATAGTTACATTTAAATACTTTCTTTCTCATAACCATTAAAACTGTATCTACAGTTAGGAATACATGGATAGATGTATGTAATAACTTTGGATTGAATGATTATTTCAATCAGTTTGTCACATCACACAAGTTACAATTATCTTCAGTAAAATTATAGATTTTTAATGAATCACAAATATATACAAACCACTTCATTTCACACTAATGCCTAAACAAACACAGAAGTTGGCATGCAGCTAATTAGAAAGATAAATGGCATGTTAAACTTTCTTGTAAGAAGACTGGAGTACAAAAAAGGAATTCTTCCTTCAATTGTATGGGGCCTTGTGAGGCTGCATCTAGCAGACTATGTGTAAGTTTGGTCTCCATTTGAGGACTATATATATTTGCATTGGAGGTCGTACCATAAAGATTCACTAAACTAGTTCCTAATGATTAGAAGAATAAGAGCATTTTCCCCTTGATGAGAAGTTGACTAAATTGCATATATATTCTCAAGTTTAGAATAATGTGAAATGATCCCATTGAATTGTGCAAGGTTCTGTGGGAGGTTTGATATTACAGACGCCTGAGAGATTTTTATTCTGACTGGAGGATACAGAACATGAGGATAGTGTCTCGGAGTAAAGGATCAATATTCAGGACTGAGATGTGGAGAAATTTCTCAACTCGTGGTTGTGAATCTTTGGAATTCTTTTCCCCAGACATGCCACAATTGAACTTATTTAAAGTTGAGAGGGACAGACTTTTTGATGTGTCAGGGAACTGGGGAAAGTAGACAAGTGAAATTGAGGCAAAAAAATCACCAGTGATTATATTGAATAGAACAGCAGACATAAAGGTCATATGCTCTTAGAACAGAATCTCTTTTTTCAAAAGAAATGCATAAAAATAAGCTTTGTCAGAGGTACAAAACAGATGATAGCTACTGGACCAACCATTATATACTCCATATGATTTATTGAAGTTTGATAGAAAGGCAAATGGAGTAGGGATTATGTTTGATGCTGGTAATGGTTTTGAATGGTCACTGATTTTGAATCACACTCCTAAAATCTTCCATGATGTAGAAAAAGGAATTTATTTTTAGGATATTTGAGTTTTACACTCCAGTTGCTCACTGTCTCCTGCATTATCTATAACTACATGCCTTTCACTATCTTTTTGTATCCTGACCTGTTTCATTGTCACCAAGTAATTGGTAGTATTTTTCCATGGAAAATGGATTGTTGTGAAATAACAAAAAAGCAAACCATCTGCTATTTGCTTTGGTATTTAACTCATTGTTCACAATTTTATCAAGAAGTATGGAATGACACAGGAGCAAGGGTGCAGAACAAATCACCGAACATGTCCAGGAAAATAGCCAGGATCAGAAGACTGTAGGTAATTTACAAAAAAGATGACTGAGAAAAAACCAGCTAGACCACCCAACACAAACATGATGTCTTAAACATCATAATTCACAATGCTCCAACCCACCAACCTCCGAGGAATCTAAAAAAAAAATTCTTCTTTAAATATCACAGGGCATTTATAACAGTGGGAGAAATAGAAATGTCTGTCCAACCCCATGAAATGATCACCTGCAGGAGACCATTGGTAGGATGTTCCCTGTAGGCTTCCCTGTTGCCAGGCTAAGATGCAGATGAAAACCTGCACTGTGTGGGAAACAATCACTCAATGCAATTTTGTTCCCCCCAGCAGCCAATTAACGGCCCGAGGGTAGTTTGTTGATGTTGTATTGAATCAGAGGCCTTCACCAGCAGACTGCAGTGGAAGGTAAATCAGTAAGACAGTACTTCACAAATGGAGAGACCACCCCACACTTTGTTTTTCACAACAAGTCTGTGCCATTACTGTGGTTGGGGGGTTTGAGGAGCACTCTAGAAGGTGACTTGTAATTACTATACAATCAATCAGGCATTTAATCCTGCTTGGAGTAACTCCATCCTGGCCTGCCAATAGGAGACCATCTACAACTAGTTCCATTGGCGATCTCCACCTCCAGGGACTCAGAGGCTGACTGGGAAATCTAGTTTGTGCCTTGTAATTGCGATTAATTGGTCTTCCACAAGCTGTGCACACAGGTAGCACTGCCACCATCCCACTTCCATACTAATTGCCTGATAGTGGAATAAAGCTGGCAACTGGCACCTAGACAGGCCAAACTATTTTTAATTCCCACCGTCCTCTTGTCCCAGTCCCTGGGGGTGGTGGGGGAACTAAAAATCAAGCCCAGCTCATTGATGGCGTTCACTTGCTCATTTTGCCTGAAATTGGTGCAGTGCTTTATGAAGGTGTGCAACAAATCAATCTTTGCTGTGTGAACCAGCAATTTCTTCCACAGGTTTATACTACAGCATATTTGCTATTTACTATAGCTGCTTAACATTTAAGTCCACTATGTGGTAAATTATAGATAAATACTGGGCAGCAATATGGTTTCCTTAACTTCTTTTGCTTGATACTTTTTTAAAATACAGACCCTCTACTGCATTATTAGATCCAGGCACACCTGACTTTTCAGCTTTGGGATCTGTTGGGGATTGGCTTGAAGCTATCAAGATGGACAGATACAAAGATAACTTTACAGCAGCAGGATATACCTCCCTAGAGGCAGTGGTACACATGAACCAAGAGTAAGTACTGAGAAGTTATGTATAGGTCTGAACTAATTACAGATAGAATTTTGCAAAGATTTAATACATTTTACATGTTGCAACTTAAACACAAGAATATGGGTTACATCTAAAGCTTAAACCACTTGCGTAACAGCTGTGAATATCCACATAGATTTTTCTAAATTAAGAGTAATCATCCCTAACCATCTCCAAATGTAGGAGATACAAAACTAAGTTTGTAACTGTGATTGGAGCAAGATTATTTTTGTGCACACTAAAGTTCTACAATCAACAATGAACTCAACTCCCAATTAATTTGTTTGTGGTGAGGTTAGTTAAGAACTAAATCTTTACACAGGACCCATTATTCTTACTGTTCGTATTCAGCTACTGCCATGGGTGTTTTAGATCCACTTTGAGAGTGGACATGGCCTTAGTTTAATCTGGCTTCTGAAGGACTGCACTTCTCTGCACTCAGTATTGCATTGAAGTGTCTGCCAAAATAATGCTCAAGCATGCAAGGACGAGGGTGCAAGGACTGAGACCTCAGCTCAGCATTTTGTTTAAAATATAATAACCTGATCTCATCTGGACTGCAACCATCTTCCATTTATGTAGTGTAAATTATTTCCTTATCCCTCCTTCCCCAGAATCAATGAGTAGCCTGACAAGCTGAAGGCATCCCTTATACTACTGAGGTAAAGTGAGGAGCATAATCTTGTCTTCAGTTACCTCAGACTCTACAGACTCTGAGTAAATGTGACATTTCGTCCCACTGAGCATGAATGGGTAGAAAGTGCAATACCTTGCTGTGAGATCACATTTAATTGCAAGTTTGTCAAAATTCCCAACAATGTCTACCAGTGCAAAACTCCTGCCGGTAAACACTATCATCAATGAAGCTTTATGTAAAAATATATGTTGGAACCCTGTATCTAATTTTGCTTGGGTAGAATTGGGATAGGCAGTTCTGTTTGTGAACAGTAAATGTGTATCACGTAGCTAATGTTCCGATGTTTATCTTCCTTTATTTGTTACCATAGTGACCTGGCTCGAATTGGAATCACAACAATAACACATCAGAGCAAGATCTTGAGCAGTGTCCAGGGAATGAGAGCCCAGATGCAACAGATGCAGGGAAGAATGGTTCCCGTCTGAGCCAGTGCAAAAACTCAATGAAATTATTTTACCTCATCCATGCACTTTAACAGAAATAAACTGCACTTTTTACTTCATTGTTGCCCTTTGATACAAGGATACTTTGTCAGCGGTTTGCCTGGTTTGAGGACAGAGTGCTGAACTTTATGACCACTGAATGGCAAATAAGAGATCTTTGTCTAAATAAGAAGAAACTGGATTACACATGTATCTATTTTCAAATTCCTGCATTTCTTAGATGAACTCATGAAGGAGCAATCTAATAATTTCATGATTACCATCAGATTTCCAGTTTGCTTTCGTAATCACTGGATTGAAGGTTACTTTCTATTTGGCGGGCTTCCTAATGAGTGACTTGTGTAAAATGATTTGAAGGTCTCCAAGGCATTCCAGTTTTCACAGTTTTGATTTAAACAATGAATAACGAAAGGTGAAGTTCTTCTGATGGACGCATCCTATGAAGGTTTCGGTAAACTGCCGCCATGTTCTTCTAGTTATTCACTGAAATGAGCAAGCAGCCTTGTGGATTACCATTTAAAACTATAATGACATTAATGTAACTTCTAGTAGTTCCCTTTACAAACATCATGGAGATTCCTTCCATCAATAAATGTTTAGGTAGATTTATGGAGTGGAAGATTCTCAAACTTTGGCAAAGGGACTACCAAATCTTTCAGTCTCTTTGGATGAAGGGAAATTACTACAACCAACTACAAAGATGACAAGGTAAAATCAAACTTGATCAAACTCTAAATAAGTCATAACACTAATTTCAAATAACCATCATTATGTGGTTGGTTGCTTTGAGTAGTGTTACAATACAGATTCCCTTCCATGCCATCAAATCATTTTTTCTCCTTCCTCTTCAGCTGAAAAGTCTGATTCATGTTTCATATGGTTTCAGAGATTCCCAACAGTGTTGCTCTACCACCACAAAATGGCATTAAATATTGGCAACCTATTTAACCAAGAGGGATCAGCATGAGTATTTGTAAAATGTCTATTGAGCTGTGTACAAAGAGCGACAAGAAATTGTGGCAGGGAGAAAGATTTAAATCTACTGAAGCATTTCCTTGGAAGCAGTTCTGCCAGATTCCTGTTTAAGATTGGTCCATTGCTATAGCATATTTGTGGTGACAACTTTACATTCCATGGTGATCTCTAGAAAAAGAGCCTTCTTTTTCATATTGCAAAATCATAGAGCTGCATTCAACCAGTTGTATGCTCTCCACATTTGTTTTGCCAGGTGAAACAGGTGAACAGTCATCAAGAAATTCTATATAATTTATTTGATGGAATGTCACTTGAGTGATCAACGTATTGCATTTTTGCAAATAATTTCAAAATGTAGTTTGCTTTCTTTAGCAATAACAGCATATTTATAGAAGCAAATGCAGAAAGTCTCATTACAAGTTGTGGTTGAGGTACCAAAAATTCCAACTTGAAGTGAAACGACTTTTAAGTGAAACATTGGCTCCTACAGGAATCAATGTTAAAACTGGTGTTGCACTCAGTAAGGCCTTCAAACTGCACACTCCAATGTGAAATGCAATATTGTAAATCGCTTAATTCCTACTTTTGGTAGTGAAATAACAACATCAGCTTTAAAATAGAAAGGGAAAAAGTAACAGTCTGCTGACAGAACTTCCAGTGTTGGCCTCTCCGATACTGGAGCCAGGAGGTCTTGTTCATTGGGTTTCTGGTTGCCTGCTGGAGCCGTCACTTTTACTGGCCATGTCATGGTTACCACCTGGTGACATCTGTGGGAGGTGGGAGTGTGTGGGGGTTGGGTGGGGGGGTGAAGTGGGGGTTGGTATTGCCCTGTAACACACCTTCTTGGCTGCTGCCCCATGTCCACTTGCGCCACTATTTGGTGGTGCTGCATCTCTTGGCCTTTTTCTTTATTTCCCTCTTGCTGTTGGGCTTTTGGTCATGAGTGGGTTTGGTGGCTTCTCTTCCTTTGCCTGAACGTGCCCCCCCCGCCAAGACACCCTTCCCTCTCTCTCTCTCTCACTCACTCACTCTCTCTTTCCTCCTGTCTCTCTCTCTCTCTTCGCCCCTCTCTCTTTGGTGAAGGTTTTGCCCAGACTTCAGGGAGGGTCGTGGCACAAAGGCTGAAGACCATTTTGGTAGCTTACCTATGTTGTTCCAATGGCTGGAGGGGCGGAAATTCAGGGGTCAACTGGTTAGGAATGGCAGCTGAAATAATTGTCAATAATTACCTTTTTGTTTCTGGGAAACTTTGAAATAATTTTGGAAATTTGTCTATATTTTAGTCTGATGTTTTATAGGCACTGTTTTCTTTTCCTTCACCATGAGGTCACCCTCATGGCTGATAAACCCTCAGATGAAGTATGAATAAGTAACATAGCTCCATGAACATACTTTGTTCCCTTCTACAAAAGTCATTGATTCTTTATTGTAGTATGGATCATTGCTATGTGGCATCAAATTACCATTCTTCATATGTGACCAATAGCAGGCTACTTATTTGGCAGGACAATTACAAAAATACCTTCCAGAAGAGTTTTTGGGATGGCGATCAAGGGCATTTTTTTTTAAAATGCTCTTACCTGAAGTAAGCAGAGATGGAAAGCCACCACAGCTGAGAAGAGCAAACAAAATGCAAATCTGAAGTCAAATCTTCAGCCTCAGGATTTGTACGGCTCTGCTGTCTTAATCAGCTGAGCCACTGGTAGAGCCAACTATCTACCTTTAAGAAAAGTAGCATTGAAGCTGATTTGGCTGTTTTCAGAGGAAATGGAGCTGTACGTATTTCTTACAAGTGCATGACTTATCTAATTATAACAAAACCTGGTTAAACCAAATCCGTTATTTGGTTCTTAGCTTTAAAGATGAAATGTGGAACTGTGATTTTCAAATTTGGAGATCCTTACAGGGTGGAAGGGAAGAATTCACATCTGTATAAAACATTCCTCTTTCCTCTCTCACTCCTCCACCATTCTTTCAACTTCAAGTTCCAAAAACTCTGAACCAGATACGTTTCTCAGACTGGGTTTGATGTACTGAACCTCAGCATTTTATTGCATCTGATCTGAATACATTCTACATCATCATGAAAAAATGAAGTGGTCTACTTTCTTCTCTAATTCAGTATCTGTGTAAACATCATTTCTCAGGCACCTCAGTGACTGAAACCAGACTGTTGCTTCTTCACAGCTGGATATTAGTTTTAAAACACAATTGTTTTTGTTGCCACTGCAGAGACTGAAACAAAAATCATGTGACCTGTATGCATTGTGATTAACATTAGTGACTTTGATTGATGACAATCTGGGGAATTATATGTAGATAAAATTGTTTCTAACAAACAGTATTCTCCAAATACAGACCGATTTGGAAGAAAATTAATACTAAGCTAAATAAAGTTGATTTAATCTTTTCTATGACATGTAACCAGCATTGTTACATTATGCAACAATTAAATCAATTATCCATTGCTTTACTTTAGAACTGACTGAACTGCCTAATCAACCTCAGCATGCAGCCTCTGGGAAGTCAGATCAACAATGAACATGAAAAATCCCACAGGATCAAATCCCACTAAAATCAGATCCAAGGAAGGAACTTCAGTTCTAAAAACACAGGCTTCAGACAAGCCCAAACTCAAAGCAAAAAAAAAAACTAATGCTTTAAGTATATAAAGTTCAGCATCTGTTCTGGAAAATCACTAGAGGAATGTACCGTGTAAGATAACTAACCTTTGTGGACTTCTGCATGTCACTGCTGCGCCTAGTGTGACGACCTGTTCAAAATACTATTCGGTATTAATAATGTATGGAATCTGTTATATAGGAACAGATCCCTGGACCTGTCACTGAGCTGTCTGCGTGTATTTTATTGGAGTAGCATTTCAAAATGTGCCATTGGAATTAACTTGTTTTATATGCATTTGATAATGTCAGAAAATTCTCAGTCATGTTCAACAGTCTTGGGTCATTTTCTTTTCAGATTGTTTTTTTCTAGATACTTAAAATGCACACTTTCGTTATAAAATATGACAGTAAGTCATTCATCTTTCAAAGTTTTCATGAACTGTAGCTGATATTTTCATTTGCATTTCACATCCTTCAGTCTTGAGCAATGTTCTTCTTAAATGCTAAATTTAAAGAAATGACATAGATCTATTTTTTGTATTCCTGCTTGGACCTGATTGGGTATATGCAAGACTGTGGTCTTCTGAATAAAAGTGTACAGCATATTTTAATTTAGTTCAACTGGAATTCTTCTAACAGTCCAATATCCTTTTTTTCTTTGTACCCTTTTTTCAATGAGTTAGACATAGATTATTTTTTTTATTTGAATTTTAGGTACATGTAACTTATGTCATTTATTTATGGTCTTGAGAACTTTTTTGTACCTAGTTTGTACATTGTAAAATAAATAGTTACAAAATGTGCACAGAAAGTGCATTCCAAATAAAGTAGTTACAGCACAATTTTTGACTCAAGGTGATTAATGCCCACATTGATAGAGTTGGTTTCTGTGCTCTGATCTAGCAGAACAAATTTCCCTTCTTTTTGCTGATGGTTGTGGAGCGAAGGGAGATGAGGACTTGGGGAATTGATGGTTTAAGACAAGAGATGCAGCTCCCAATGGACAGCTTAAATAATTGTCTAAAGTCCAGGAACAGGTCACTGAAAGGGAATTGATCGTATGTCCAAAGAGAAACTGTTCTATTTGCAAGAGGCTTTGAATCTGATATCAGAGGCTATTGAGGAGGGAGAAGTTAAGAAACACTTTCTCATACTAAGGATGTAAAACTCTACTACAAAAAGTTGCTAACTCAACAAATAATTTCAAATCTAAAATAGATTTTTACTAGTTAAGACTGTTAATGGATTGAAAACACAGTAGAAATTGCATCACAGATCAGTCATAAGCTCCCTGAGTTACAGAATAGACTGGAGGAGCTGACTGAATGGTTTACTTCTGCACCAGACCATTCTCTTTATCAATAAACTTCATATAGCACAAATACACGAAAAAACCATTAAGATCTACTGCACAGAAGGGGTAGTCTCCTTTTTCGTTAGGAAAGTAATCCAAAACACATCCCTTAGCTGTGTATCCCCCTTGCATCAAATCTTAATTAACATTTGCTTAAAGATGCAGTGACCCCTGCATTAACCACTTGCTCTGGAAAAGCATTACATATTCTGCCTGTGTAAATAACATTCTTTTAACACCTCTCTTCACTCATTGTGACAATTTTAAATTGGTCACCAGTTATCACCAGCTACCTGATCAGAGGATCATTTATTAAAGCACTGTTTTGCTTTCTTTGCTCCAGGCGTAGTCTAGTACCTTCTCAATAAATTTGCATATGCTTTCTTGCTTGGCAACTAACAGTACCATAACTATGGCCCAACAGTGCCTTGCACAGATTTATCATAAAATGCAAGAGCAACACAACTTAAGTGTCTAGAAAATCCAAAGGACTAATGTATTGTTTATGGCTTTAACTGCACTTGAATTTTCAAGAATTCAGTTTTGCTTGTTTGCATTAGTTAATGCAGCACAATCTCAGCTGAATCAGTCAAACAAAAGCAAAAGATCAGAGAACTTTAATTGTAAATGAGTTGCATCCAAAACAATTTCCATCATACTATGTGATTTTTTAAAAACTTATTTACAGGTTCAAGATTTAATCCATTCAAATAAATCTCTCACCTACAAAACTGGCAAATTGTAGATGATGCATGTTGGTAGTGATCACTTTAGTTTTGACAAGGAAGTGACTGAGGCTAGAGGGTTTTCATCGAAGCACTGTTTCATACTCTTACCAGAGACCAGTTGATCTTTTCATCAGTTAGATTATAAATTGTATGGGTACTATCACACATCATTGCTTGACACCAGTCCAGCTTTAAGTTGTATATTTCAGATCACCCACACAAGGCAGTTGCAGTCATAGGATTGGAAGAGGTTTCTTTGACATCTAAATCTTTGAAGCACAATCCACAGAGCCTCGTTTTTAAGTTAAATTTGTCAGACCAATAACAAAATGAAGAGTTTTAAAAATTTATCAAAGTACTTAAAGTCCCCAGTTTGCTTGTTGGATAGACTCTGGTTATCAGAAAACATCCACTACATTTCTGTACTCAACAAGAACTACCATTTATTATAAAAAAAAGACTCTTACTACAAGTAAACAACTATCGCCTGTTGGTATATAACTGTGCTAATTAAAACTTTACTCCCTCTTCTGAAATACCCTGCTCCCCTAACAGACAGACAACAAAACATTGGCGTTGTTGTTGGAAGATAAAGTACTGGGAAATCAGTTCAGTGTCCCCAGTCCACAGGATTCACTGAGAGGATCACTTTGCTTGCCAGGGTTTTCTGTACTTCAATCTCTCTTTTCCACATTCTGTTCACTTCTCAGGAGACACTGGCAATTGGTGCATTGTCTACAAGTATTAGTTAAAGGCCACAGCTTACAGCAACTGTGGAGGGAAAATAAACTGGCCTTTATGAGGCTTTAGGGATTTTACTAAAGAGAAAGACAGTCTGAGGCTTCTGCCTGCATCATTCACAACCACAAGCTGTCCAGTTACACAGGAGCCAATCAGTTGTTGTCAGTATAATGGCCTTTGCCATCTCCAAGTAATCACAAGACCACAAATCAACCAGCAATCTGCTTTCACTGAATCTCTCTTTGTACATACCTCCTGTTGCTTGCTATTCTGCAAACAGCCTCCCTCAGTGCTTGAACAAAGCAGCAGTGTAGATACACCTACACTGAGTTTTAGTCACATGCTTTTTTAAAAGAGCAGCAATTCCTTCCACCTCCTTGGTTTTACAACAACCCTTTTCAGTACACAATCAAAAATGAGTCTTTACAACACATAGCAGAAATTTATGACCCTCATTAGGTGTACTTGTTCGGTATATTTGTTAGTATTGTTGCATGTAAATCAGCTGTTTGTTTTTCTACATTATAACAATGGGCTGAATCCTACTTTGGCAATGTGTTGAATTTCATGGAGGATTGTGCTCCAAGAGGCTGAGCATGTTTATTCTGCTACCAACCCAAATAATAGGAAAGTCAAATGGAATGTTACCCTTTCAAGGGAATGGAGTTTAAAAGTAGGGAGGTTTTGCTAAAACCATATAAGGTACTAATCTGGCCACACCCAGAATACTGTGAATAGTTTTGGACCTCTAAGGAAAATAATATTGGCATTGGAGGCAGTTCAGAGAAGGTTCACTATGTTGATCCTGGGTGTAGAGGGCTTTTCTTATGAGGAGGAGCTGAGTTGCTGTCTGGAGTTTGGAAGAATGAGAGGAGATCTTATTGAAATAGATAAGATTATTAAGAGGCTTGTCAAGGTAGATGCAGAAAGGTTGTTTTCTTGTGGGATAGTCTACATCAAGAGAGCATGACCTCAAAATAATGTGTTGCCCATTTAAGACAGAATTTAGGAGAAATCTTTTCTCTTACAGTGTGGTGAATCTGTAGAATTTTTCAACAGAGCATTATGAAGGCTGGATTGTTAAGTATATTTAAGGTTGAGTCAAACATTCTTAAACACTAAGGGACTGAAGGGATCTGGGAGAACACAGGAAAGTGGAATTGAAAACTATCAGATCAACTATGGTCTCATTGAAAGGCAGAACAGACTTGAGAGGGCAAGTGGCCTACTTGTGCTCCTACATCTTATGGTCTGTAATGACAATTTTGAGGATTACTCCCCTTAGATATCAAGACATGGCATTTCCTTACAGTAGTATGCTTACCACATGTATGCCACATTTGGGCAGCACGGTGGCTCAATGGTTAGCACTGCTGTCTCACAGCACCAGGGACCCAGGTTCGATTCCAGCCTCGGGTGACTGTCTATGTGGAGCTTGCACATTCTCCCCGTGTCTGCATGGATTTCCTCCAGGTGCTCTGGTTTCCTCACACAATCCAAAGATGATTGGCCATGCTAAATTGCCCATAATATTGAAGGATCTGTAGGTTAGGTGCATTAGTCAGGGGTAAATGCAGAGTAATGGTTGGGTTACTCTTCAGAGGGTTAGTGTGGACCTGTTGGGCCAAATGGCCAGTTTCCACTCTGTAGGGATTCTATGATTCTATATGGCTGGCATATGACGAAGATGTGAGATGGACATAATACTGTGCAACATGTCCAATCCTTTAACTGATGATTACTGACAAGCATGACCAGTTGCCTGGCTTTGACTCTGCACTAAATTGCAGAGTCACAAGCCCAAGCACAATGAGCCTTAAAAGTACAGCTGAGGAGACAAAGCATTAAAAGACGTAGCAAGGCAAGGCAGGAATGCTGTGAGTGCAAAGTAAATGAGAGCTAAGGGAACAAGTTGTGAGATGCATCCTGGGCTATACCATGAACTATGTGTTTGTATCTGCATGTAAGTGTTAATTCAACAGCATTCCAAAGATAGTTATCAGAGCCCCATAAGATCAGTGTGGCAGTGCAGGAGCATATCTTAATTAGCTTGGAGAGGTGTCATGACATTGTAGAGGGGCTAATACATGGATATAGAGTCCATGCAGCCACTTCCCATGAAATGTGCCCTGAGCTGCTGGTGCAGGGTCCAATCCAGAGGATGAGAAGTGCAAGTGGGGAGCTGGAATCGCCAGGCTCTGGGTTTCATGTTGGGAATTGTTGCTGTCTACTCTCTATCCAGCAGGTAGTAGAACAGGAGAGTGCATATTAATGAGGTAAGATTACATAATAAAGAAGGTGATAATGTGCAATTATCCCCATTAACAGGCCTCTCACTACTCACTGGTGAGAATTTCATCTCGAGGTCTGGAACTTAATTGGAAAATTTGATTTGCTTCTCCCAAAGTCAGAAAAAGACTCACTCGACGTCTCACGTGATTCTCCAAAGTTTCTTGCCATGGCCCACGTTATTTAGGGCATGGCCCTTATATTTCAAAAATATTTCATTGGCTGTGCCGCACTTTGAATTTTCCTGAAGTCCCACAAAGAAATTTTTCAAGGAATGTTTTACTTTTCTATTTTATTTGCACGGAACATATCAAGCCTGTATGAAACATAAACAATCAAAGAAAGCTGTGGAGGGGTAACTTTGGCTTTTTAAATTAGTGAGTATACTTCAAGTTCCTATTTATACCCCACCCAATCAATGGGGGACAAAAAAAAATCAGGTTTGCCTTCAAAAAGGAAGCTAATTTATTGTAATCTATTGGCTGGAAATAATAATTAAAATGATTCTCCCTGTCGGAGTCCTTTAATCAGCTTGATACTTGTATTTGATTGTGGTGATTATCTAACCAAAGAATTGCAACAGTTGAAAGCAAAATGCATCCTTAATAGTAAACAACTTTTAAAATATAAATGCAGAAAAAAATAAAAGATAGCTTTTTATTGTACTTAGAACAGGATATGTGCTAACTATGAAAATAATCAAATGATTAACATGTAACTTAGGATTATTACTGCAGGAGATATCCTCTGCTCCATTTCTGAACATGTATTTGAGAAACAGGTTTAGAATTTCAATGGAGTTAGTGAGTAGAGGAAAACTTTGCCCATATTTTATAAAAAAAGGGCACCAATGACAATCATTCCTTTATGTTTTAGCAGCATTCTTGGCTGAATGATTATCGATAACATTAAAATAAGACTTTGGTTCCAATCATTATTTCTTTATTCAAAGGCAGAACTCATTTATGTTTTATTGGCCAGGTTTTCATCAAAGTGAAGGAGCTGTCAGGTTTAGATGTCGGGTCGGTAATTCTGCCAATCTCCACACCCAATTCTGACAGTTCACCAGTAACTGATTACTGCCGGCAACAAAAGCAATTCACTGTTTCTGCCAGGTATAATATTAAATGGGTGATGATTAATGCTGCATTTCACTCAGCTTTAAAGCCTCTCACTGGTCTGTGGAACTATAATTATGCTGGGATCTTGGTAACTGAAAATGCATGTAGACTGCTGGTGCAGTGGTTTAAACAGGGGCTTTTCATTTACCATTTCAAACTTAAGTCTGTGCTGCCAGGGTCATTTGTAAGATAAAGTTTGAATATTCACAAGCTGTTTTCTTGTGGGTTTGGAGTAAAAGCACAGAATTGTTTTGAATTTAACAATAACTCAGGGAGAAGAACTGAATACACAAAGGGGAATGGTTTGAGGAGGGGGTGGGGTTATCATAGACCATAATACAGAGGAGCAGTGGTAGACCTTTGACTCATCGAATCACTCCACCATTCAATAATATCATGGCTGATCTGATAATTCTCAACTCAACTTTCCTGTGTATTCCTCATAATTAAGCAACTGTATATCACATTCTTAACTACATTTCAATACCCAACCTCTACAGCATTCTGAGGTAAAATTTCCACAGATTTATTACACTCCTCATCTCGGTCTTAAAATAGGTGACCCCTTACTCTGGGATTATGCCCTCTGGTTGGAGGATTTCTTCACAGGTGAAGCAATCTCTTTGTACCTGCCATATCAACCTTCCCTCCCCCGCAAAAAAGCTTACACCATCTCTTATTCTTCAAAACCAGGAGTGCAAACCCAACCTACTCGACCTGACCTCCTAAGAAAATCCTCTTGTACTTAAAATAATCTTGTGAACTTTTTTCTGGACTGCCTCCAATGCCAGTATATCTTTTCTTAGACATGAACACCAAAACTATTCACAGTATTCCAGGTGTGCTCTGATGAGTGCCTTGTATGGATTTATCAAAACCTCTGTATTTTTAACACCCCTTTCTTTTTGAAATAAAGGCCAACATTCCATTTCCCTTCCTTACTATCTGCTGAACTTGGATGCTAGATCTTTGTGATTTATGTCTAAGGACTCCCGAATTCCACTGTGCCACAGTCTTTCTCCATTTAAATAGTATTCTGTTTTCTACTGTTCCTGCCAAAGTGCATAACCTCACACTTTGACACATTTTCTTTCATCTTCCACTCAGTTAGTCTGACTATATCCTTCTGTAGGGATTCACTGAAAAAACCGCAGGAAGTGCATGACTTGCGCCCACACCTCCCCCCTCACCTCCCTCCAAGGCCCCAAAGGAAACTTCCATATCCGCCACAAATTCACCTGCACCTCCACACACATCATCTATTGCATCCTCTGCACCCGATGTGGCCTCCTCTATATTGGGGAGACAGGCCGGCTACTTGCGGAGCGTTTCAGAGAACACCTCTGGTCCAGCATCGCCTTCCTAACCTGCAATCTTCTTCCCGACCTCTCCGCCCCCACCCCAGTCTGACCTATCACCCTCACCTTGACCTCTTTCCACCTATCACATTTCCGACGCCCCTCCCCCAAGTTCCTCCTCCCTACCTTTTATCTTAGCCTGCTGGACAAACTTTCCTCAGTCCTGAAGAAGGGCTTATGCCCGAAACGTCGATTCTCCTGTTCCCTGGATGCTGCCTGACCTGCTACGCTTTTCCAGCAACACATTTTCAGCTCTATATCCTTCTGTAGACTATATCATCCAATGGAAGCACATAGGCAGAAAATGAGTTGAAGAGGGAATGAACTCTAGAGCACACTGTATAGCCATTGTTGAGGCAGACAGTGCAAGGAACAAGAAACTTCTTGTGTCAGTGGAGAATCCTTCTGGTTCAGAATGACTGGAGCAAATTGCTCAGGCAGGACAAGAGAAGGAATAGAGAGATTTGCAGAAAAGAAAAGGACTTTCAAATGGATTTCAAAAGATACAAGAAGGCTATGGAACTTGGCAAATGCGTGCCTATGGAAATTTGTGTGGGAGAAGATGGTGGGTGTCATAGTTTCAGTTAAGTTTCAATTTATGAAATGTGTAACATGGTGGCCAGTGAGAAGAGTTTTGGAATCTCAAGTGTTGCATTTGTGGAGTAGAATTTCAGCAGCTGTGACGGGGCGTGGGGCAGGGTAGGTAATGAGGGAATTGAAAAGGCAAAAGCAGACAATATTCCAGAAGTTTGGGGGAAAAAATGATCTTGGCAATTTACTGAATGCAAGTTAGAAAATTTAACTCAGTTGCAAAACAGAATGCCAAGGCTGTAAATCACTGGATTTTGCTTGAAGGAGACAGCCAGGCAGGTTGATTGAATCAGGGCCAGAGCTGTGCAAATTCTCACAGGAGTCACAAAGGATGGCTTCTGGTTCCTCAAGACTCAGTTAAAGAAAGTTTCTGCTATGACTTGATGTTTTACAGGAAACTGGGAAGTATTAATTCATACTAATTTAGCAACCTCGGTCAGGAGCTAGGGACAGCTGACGTAAAAAGTGGAAACCATCACAATTCTACAATAGAAAATGCTGAATTGAGGTAAATTATCGGGGCAGTGTAGATGTAACTCTCCATCAAGTTAAATCAAACAGAGCTCTCAATATTATTTAAAGCATTCAAACTTATGTGCCTTTATTCATTTTCCTAACCTGCTTGTTAGAATGTTCTATAGGGACTCAAGTTTATTAAGCAAATAAATCTGCTTTCTGTCAACAATCCTTCAAGAAGTTTTAATTTTCAGGAATTTGCTGACTGACACAGTGGACATAATATCTGTCCACAAGCAAAACTGTAATCTTAAAGATTTTTGTAAAACCTTCTTCTTTGCAAGAAAATTAAAATGTTATCATAAAAACCCTAATATTTGGACAAAGAACTTGATAGTTCTCAGAACTGTGTACTTGATTTCATGTCATGATCTTGGCAATTTATCCAGCAAACGATATCTAGCATGTTATAAGCACAATAAATACACACCCTCCTCCTCACGACTGTCTAATTTTACATAGTGCTTCACTAAAATGAAGTTGTGAGCAAAAGAATTGTCAAAGGGCCAATTTTAACTCAGGCAGGAATCAGCTGGGTCTGGGTGAAAGGGCTCCACAATGTTACCGGCCAGAGCACCAGAGCATTTTAACTCCTGGTCCTAATTACCATTTGATTGACAGGCCCTCCTGAACACATTGTGGGCCAGGTAACACTTCCACTTGGCTGCACAATTTTCATCACAATACCTGAGGCCTATCGAGAACAGAGATGCCCCTCTTCAAGTGGATTTGCTTTAACTGTATACACATCTCATTGTTGCAAGTTTAAGCACGCTCTATTGCATGGATCTTATAACAAGTACAATTGCTGTTGGCACTGCTCTCCTGCCAAATGGTTTTGCTCTACGAAGCTAGAATTGTGCAGAAAACCATTGTACAGAAATAATTCTGAGTTGATCAAGAAACAAAATATGTGGAGATCAACCTTTCTAGAGAATCTGACAGCAAAATGATCTTTTAATCTGGAACTGAGACACTCTCTATCTTTACCTTCAGTGGCTCTCATGCACAAACCTAACCAGATCTCCTGCTCCAGATTGTTATCCTGATGCTGTTGTGCTTTTGTGGACTTGTGATTAAGGCATGATTGGGCTTGGCTGTGTTACTGTCAAGGTTCACTTGAGTGAGACAGAGGACTTTATTTGTGGAACTGTATCACAGATAGGAATTGATGACTTGAAGAGAGAAAAGGGAAAGAAAAGACTGATGAATAAAAATCTTCTTGTTATGTCATTATAATTAAGTATTGTTCCAAAATGGCAAGTTACGAGGAATAAATATACACCATACTAAGTTATTCTGTATATACAGTATTATGTAGAAGAAACATTTTATGAGGAAAGGACCTGGCACTGAGTCAATGCTTTGTCACTCTCTCCTAACTTTTTGATCTATACATAAGAGCTCCGGAGCCAAGAAGGAAAAAAAAGTAATTTTGCTTGAAGATTCCCTGTAGAGAGGCAGCAGCAGATGTGAATGCTGTGATGTGGCGCAGCTGAGTGCAAGTTAGATACAAGGCCAGTCAAAGCATAAAGTCTGACTAAACCGCCGTCGTTGTTAATAAATTTGGGCAAATCCACATTCTAAAGTAATTGAAGACTGTCTTAGTGGTCATTTTCTAGCATCTGTTAATTCGCCTGTGTTCTGGCTCATAAAAACTCGATTATTCTGGTATTCTTAGAAGGGCTGAAACTCAGCAAAATCAATGTGAATGGGCAGTGGTAGCAGCCTCAATTTGATATCTTTACTGCTCCACTAATTTTGTTGCATCAATTAAAAGCATTCTAGAAATTGGTCAGCCCTTAGCCAGTCGGAGTACCTATTTATGGAAATTGTTTTTTTATCACCCTCCCACACCCAGCAAATTTGCGTTCTAATTACACTATTGAAGCAAATGGAATGGAAACATCAGTCAAGATGAACTACTACCACCAAGTTTCCCCCCATCTCAATACAGCGAACCCCCACTCAACAGGCAGTGATGTTGAGTAGCTTAGCCAGTTCAGCCCACGTACAGTTGGCAAAAAGTGCATTGCCAGTCCTTTAGACTCAAAAATGGAGAGTAAACACTTGGCCCAAGGCTGGATAGTTGCAGACACCCATGGAGCCACAATTCAGCATGTTCAAGAAGGTTAGGAAATGGGAGGGGAACAGTACAAAAGCCTGGATTGCAATACTAATTTTCCCAAAGGTCCAGCCTTCTAGCAGAGCTTTCACTTTAGGTTCACCATGGCATTTTGCCCAGAACTGAACATTTCCTAATGATTCAGTCCCTTCCCTTGTTAGCAGGGAACTTAGCCAGAACACAATTTGGATGGTTGTCATACAGACCTTGATTTTCTCACTTACCGTATACATTCATAATAAAATGCACAAACAATCACCTGGTTTATTTAAGTAGGATAGGATTCAATTGACTAATCTAACTGCATCAAAGTTGCAAACTGTTTGTTTGAATAAAAAGCAGAACTTCCTTTCTGTTCTTGTTGGAATACCAGAATTGCTATGTTTGGATACCTTTATGATATTGTGGTTACATACTAACATGCTTAAAATATTAGTTAGTTATCAGCAGCTGCCTTTTCAATAATTAGTGAATAGATCTCATTATTGAAGCTCTTGGAATGGTGGTCAATGACCAATTAATGAATCAGCTGATCACTTGCATCCCGACAGAATAATGTGTCTTAACTGAACAATTACAAGGCCAAAAAACTAAATTCAAAATAATACTCCTCTCCAATTCCTGCACCATCTGGTTTTTACATTATCTTCAGAACTGGATAATTTATTTCTGCACACTAATGGAAAACAAGCATAAGTGAATTTAAAGGAGATGAGAATAACTGAAAGGAGAATGTATTAATGAGGGAACAAACTTCTTCAGCTTTTAGAGCAGTTTAGACATTATCACAGTCCATTGTCAGTTTATGCTTAGAAATGAACCTGTATGCATTCCTGTAAGATCTGGAGTGTTCAATCTAATTTTAATTGGAAAACTTAATTCAATTACAATCACAGACATAGTTGGGACAGCCAATGTAGGTCTTACAGTGCTGACTAATTCCAAGACCACTCGAGGTACAAGCCTGTTTTCACCGAATTTATTAAGTTTATCATGATAACCTCAAAACAATGATACTTGGGCAGTGAATAGTCAGTCCACTTTATCATGATAACTTCAAAACAATGACACTTGAGCAGTGAATCAGGCAACATCCAAGGAGCAGGAGACTTAATGTTTCGTGCATGAGCCCTTCTTCAGGAATGAGGAGAGTGTGCCAAGCGGGCTAAGATAAAAGGTAGGGAGGAGGGACTTGGGGGAGGGGCGTTGGAAATGCGATAGGTGGAAGGAGGTTAAGGTGAGGGTGATAGGCTGGAGTGGGGTGGGGGCGGAGAGGTCAGGAAGAAGATTGCAGGTTCCCCACTCCGGCCTATCACCCTCACCTTAACCTCCTTCCACCTATCGCATTTCCAACGCCCCTCCCCCAAGTCCCTCCTCCCTACCTTTTATCTTAGCCTGCTTGGCACACTCTCCTCATTCCTGAAGAAGGGCTCATGCCTGAAACGTCGATTCTCCTGCTCCTTGGATGCTGCCTGACCTGCTGTGCTTTTCCAGTAACACTTTTTCAGCTCTGATCTCCAGCATCTGCAGTCCTCACTTTCTTCCAATGAATCAGTCAGTCCACTTTAGCTTGTGACTTCTGGCTAACTGGGTGCTTGTGATTTATTGACCAGAATCTTTTTCTGTTTCCTCTTCTTGCTGCACATCTGTCTGCTACAACCATTGTTTACATGCTTTACAAGAAATCTCATTACAGCCTACACAATTACCAAGAATCAAACTTGACCATGGGGTTGAATCTGTGCAGCCTATGTTGTCTGAGAAGGAATTATTATATTGTTAATTAACTGAAAACAAAATAAGGTAACATGGTACCAATGAAAGACATGCTTTTGAAATATAACAAGTCAAATATCAATATTCAGGGGATTACCACTGACCAGAAACTGAATTGGACCAACCATACAAATAGATACAAAAACGGGTCAAAAGCTAGGAGTTCTGGAGCAAGTAACTCAACCTCTGCATCCACAAAGCCTTT
Source organism: Chiloscyllium plagiosum (assembly GCF_004010195.1). Taxonomy (NCBI): domain Eukaryota; kingdom Metazoa; phylum Chordata; class Chondrichthyes; order Orectolobiformes; family Hemiscylliidae; genus Chiloscyllium; species Chiloscyllium plagiosum. Next base: position 24,577,082 of record NC_057722.1, on the reverse strand, counting down.
ACACCATCTGAAAGACAGAAGTCAGGCATGTGATGGATGCAACTTGGATGAGTACAACTCTAATAACACTCAATAAATTGTTATAATATAACAATTATATAATTGTTGATATAATTCAGGAGAAAGCAACTAGTTCGACTGGCACCATCAAAACACCTTGAACATACACTTCCTCCATGACTGATGCAGCATGGTAGCAATGCATAGCATCTACAAGGTACACTGCAACAATTCATTGAGGCTCTTGCCAAACTTTTAAATTCTATCACCGAGAACGACATGAGTAGCAGATCCATAGGAACAACACTACAGGTAAGTTCTCTTCAAAGCACTACCATCTAGACTTGGAACATCATTGCCATTCTTCCACTTTCGTTGGTTCAAAATCCTGCAATTCCTTTCCTAGTAGTAGTATAGCTCTACCTAGCCACAGGAACTGCATCAATTCAAGAAGACAGCACACCACCAAATTCTCTAGGACAATTAGGTAATAAATTTTAGCTGAGTCGGCAATGCACACATCATGTGAATAAATCATAAGCAGTCAAAACTAATTATGTCATTTAATATATTTGCTTATCACATGTTTCAAAAAAAGTTGCAATTTCTCTTTAAGTGCTTTAAATTTGAAAAAAGCCAAGCCAGTTTAGAACATAGATATATTTTGAAACCTTAAGCTACTTTACATAACACAATAGGCTTTTAAAGAACTACAGCGTCAACTCACTTCCCAGCATCGAGTTTATTTTCACAGCATTTACTTCACTGAGTATCCTCCACAATTGGTTATGTTGTAAAAACATGAACTCATAGAGTCATAGAAATGTACGGCATGGAAACAGACCCATGAAACCAACCTGTCCATGCCGACCAGATATCCCAACCCAATCTAGTCCCACCTGCCAGCACCCGGCCCATATCCCTCCAAACACTTCCTATTCATATACCCAACCAAATGCCTCTTAAATGTTGCAATTGCACCAGCCTCCAACACTTCCTCTGGCAGCGCATTCCATACCCGTACCACCCTCTGTGTGAAAAACCTATGCCCTCTAGTTCTGGACACCCCGATCCGAGGGAAAAGACTTTGCCTATTTACCCTATCCATGCCCCTCATAACTTTGTAAACCTCTATAAGGTCACCCCTCAGCCTTCGATGCTCCAGGGAAAACAGCCCTAGCCTGTTCAGCATCTCCCTACAACTCAAATCCTCCAACCCTGGCAACATCCTTATAAATCTTTTCTGAACCCTTTCAAGTTTCACAATATCTTTCCGATAGGAAGGAGACCAGAATCGCACACAATATTCCAACAGTGGCCTAACCAATGCCCTGTACAGCTGCAACATGACCTCCCAACTCCTGTACTCAATACTCTGACCAATA